>NC_037528.1:20215438-20233083 GCF_001531365.2 Cynara cardunculus var. scolymus | reverse complement strand
TAATTATATTTTAGATTTTTTATATTCAAAATGAGATGTCTATCTAATATTTGATTATATTTACCTATAGTTAGTTACACAAATTCAAAAATAAAGTTTTAATGAGTTGTATTTACGCACAATTTACTTGTGATCCTGAATTTTAAGTAATATGTATAAACAAATAATACTTTATGCATTAAAAAATGGTTTTTAAGAGTTTTTATCAAATGATTTATGTGAACTTTGAGTTCCATAACATAATAGATCAAAAACAATTCTATTTAAATCAGTACAAATCATAAATCAATCAAATAATGGTCAATCAATACAGTCACCCATAAGGTTGAAAGTTACCTTGAAATAGAAGTAAACCTAAACCGACAAAGAACCAGACAAAGAAACCATAAAGAATCGATACGTAATGAGTCAAAAGAAACAAGCAAAAATCGATACAGACCATAAATCAATCAGAAGCAATAGTCGAAACCCATGAGGTTGAAACTTACCTTGAAAGAGAAGCAACCGAGCTTTAGGGAAGAGAAGTTGACAGTGATTATAAAAAATATTGAGTCAAAACCACCCATTAAATATGAAATCGACAATGACTATCTACTCGTTGAAAAAAGAGATTATAGGGACGTTAGTTGGATTAGAGAAATTGTAGGGACGAATTAAGATTTCAATGGGAGTGGTATGCTTTAAAAACATGTACGCATGCATAATTAACTTGTATTTTTGATTTTTTAAGTAATGTGCACAAATTAGTTGTACCTTATGCATGATAATTTATTTTTAAGAGATTGAGCCAAATGCTTTATAATATAGAATATATATATATATATATATATATATATATATATATATTGCTGGATATTATGAATAATGGAAAGCCATCAACTTGTTAGAAGGGCCTACTCCAACTCCAACATTTGGGAGTTCCTTGACAAATTGAATGATGAAAATACCAATCAAATGATGAAGCTTTTTCTCTTTTATTTTCCATGTTTCATTCATTAAATAAATAAATAAAAAGATTTAAACCCAAATTCTAATTTAAAAACATAAATTAAATGAGTAATTTTTAATAAAATATTAAAAATAAGGATAGGAATATGAGGGTACAAAGACAAGAAACATGTGGTACGGGGGAAGAAAGTGGTCTACCACTTGGTCACCATCGCTGACGTCACCTTCTCATTCTATTATCATTATTCCTTTTTTATATCCTATTTTCTACCCCCTAACATTAAATCTTTCATTCATTTTCAAAATTTTAGTGTAACTAATAAATCTCTTTAACAACCAACACCAAATCTCTTTATCTTATTTAATGATTGTAGATGAATGATATCACACCAAATGTGAATGATTTTTCTACATAATTGATAGTAGTTTGAAGAAACTCGATTCATACAAATGAGAAATTATGTTTTATTCGGTTTTGAAGATCCTTATCAATTGGTGAAAGCACAATGAAGATTGTTGCAACAACCATGGTTGTGGAGGTAGAAGCATTGGTAGTTGTGAACTATGTGGTGGAGGTAGGTGTGATGGTGGGCAGCGGTGGTGGTTATGGTGGAGGTGGTGGTGTCCGGCGATACTAGTGGTGGTGGAACAAGAAAAAGATTTCTTTGTCTCATCTTATCCCAGTTTTTTTCCATGTCTCTTGTCGCACCAAACGTGGGACAATGAGTTCTTGTCATGTCTCATGTCGCGCCAAACATGAGATAGTGAGTGTCGTCTCGTCCTGTTCTGTCTTGTCCCATGTACCAACGCAGTCTTAATATCTCTTATGTAATTGTTAGTTTTATTTGTATGCTCTCATTTTGATTTTACTTTGTTTGAACACAATCATTTAATTAGATTGTAAAATGATGTATCAAAGTTTCATCGTAAATATAAAAAAATAAAGTCATTATAGCTAATTAACATGTGGAACTTTTACAAAGGTTTTTCAATGAATGTTTTCTATCAATGAACAGGAAAGAGGCAAAGTTCAATGACTGCATTATCATGATTATGTTAATGTCTTCATGAATGTCATCCAATTCATCGTTAATAAGAGGATATTCATGAATGAATATATACTACGTAACATTCTTCACTAATATTAATTGTGAATAGAATTGTATTCATTGATGAATATCCATTGTCTATAACCTATGTAGTGTATTACATTCATTGATGAATATACAATATATGAAGTTATCATGTTTTAATTTCGTGTATATCCATTGATGAAAATATACTCTATGATTTTTCTCAATTTTATTTTGTTCATCAATGAACATAAAATGTACAAACACTTCATCACTATGTTATTCTGATATATTGTCTATCATTTTTGTCGGTTTATTTTTTCCGTTGACGAATACAAATTATACGAACACTATTTGTCTCCATTGCCGACATAATTGGTACATTTATTTGTAATTTTGGTAAGAACCTAACTCAACATAATCAGTCCAAAAAAAATGCTCGAACTCAAAAATCATAGATCAATGACGGACCGTCAGTCAAGTCCAGCCCACCCGACAAGCACGGTTCAATTGACCATCCCTATCATCCATAACCATTATGTTATGTCCCTTATAAACCAACCACCGTAACATCAACTATAACTTGACGCTTTCCCATAAAAAGACATAACGCCATCACTTTACGTATTGTGTATGTTCGGTTTCTGTATTCAATCATATTAATAACTGTTTAATATCTCTAACCAAACGCCCTGTAAAACAAGTACCATATGACATGTTATGTTGTTGATTACAATATATGCAAGTCGAAGTGACATGTATAAATAAAATGAACAAAATGAATACAAACCTTGAAAACTTGTATGCTTTGTCCTTAGGACACAAAGAAAGCTACACATTAATAGAGGCTAAGCAAGAGGGCATTTCTCTAGCAACCTAAAGAATATGAACACCAAAATGATTTACAACACAATTGTGTGAAAATATGTGGAACCCCGATAGATAACTGTCCAAAAAGAGCTATTGAGCAGAAGGAAGGTTTCAACGTATATCGAGGAAAAATGTTCAAGTCATCTCTGGTGTTGGTTCATTTCTATTTCTGCATTTCTTGACTCCATTATAGCCCCAAACTTCTCTGCCTCTCCCGCAATTTGAACGTCACTCGGTTTGTAACGTTGCACCAATGTTTTCACAACAAACCGAGGAATGAGGGCAGCCACCACAATCCCGATCAAGCAAATCCAGAACATTCCGTCACCCGCAAGATGGAAGATTGCCCTGCAAACGTACATCGAAACGGTGAATTGGAGGTCATTAGTTTCGTTTGGTACTTTGTTTCTTGAGGGATGAAAAGTGTAGTAAGATTATGTTTGGCAAATTTAGTTGATAAACTAGTTGTTGATTGATAACTGATAAGTTAGCTGAAAAGCTAGTAGTTGTTGGCTAATAAGTTAGGTTTTAACTAAGCTAGCTGATAAACTTGTCATGTTTAATAAAAATCAGTTAATAAGCTAGATGACAATATAAAATGACCTAAAAGGATATGTTGAAAAATTATATAAAGGTATCAAATTGTAATTTTTCTTTTGGAAAAAGGCCCTTGGAACTCATTGAAAATAGTCATGTTTGGTAAAAACTAGTTAATAAGCTATATGACAATATAAAATAACCTAAAATGATACGTTGAAAAAGTAATTGGAAAAGTATAAGAAACATAATTGGAAAATAGAAAAAGCCCCGGAGCTTATTGAAATGCTACTTGAAGTAGTTTTTCAAAAAGCTAGTTTATGGCTAAAAACAAACGGGACTTTTTCAACGAGCTAAAAAAAATAAGCTAGCTTATGTTTGTCATGGCCTAAGAGATTATGCATACCAGTATCCGGGCAAAATGACGATGGCGTCAATGATGATAACACAGATAATTGTTGCAACAATGGAACCCCAGATCGATGCGTGAATGATCCAGGTCCATGTGGTCACATCCATGGCTAAGTGAAGATTGACCAGAAACACGACGGCTAGTGTCCAAAGATCACCTATGCTCGGACCATCGATGTCACTTTTCCAGTATGCTAGTAAGGGAACAAAGAAGGCGACTATACTCTGCCATAAGGTGTCCGCAATTGTAACCCAAAACAGTTTCGAGTTGTAGCTTTCTTGTCGCTGACCAGCTCCATATAGCTGAGGATACTTCAATAAAGACGCTCTACCAAGATCTTTGTCGAGAATGCCGACAACAATCGTGGGTACAGACGTATAGATTATGGAATACAACACGCTGCTCCATTCGTTAATGGCGCTGGACAAAGTGAAAGCGGTAAAGAGCGCGTACCTGAATAGAAACGTGAAAAGATTAGAAAAAGAACCACTTTTTTATCTTCTGTTTTCTGTTCGACGATAAAATCAGAAGGAATAAAGAAAAAAAGAGAACCGCTAGAGTCCCACAAACTTGACCATTTCTTCTCGATACACGTTGGAACCTTTCTTCTCTCCTCAAAGGCTCTTTTGAAGAGTAATTTAATGGGGTTCTACATATTCTCACGTAGTATCAGAACCAAGATTTACTGTTCTAGGGACTTGACACTCATGGGCAAACTGTACCCGTCAAGCCCCCTCACCTGTCTAGCTCTCTTTTGACACTCCCGGACAGTTCGTGCCCGTCTAGCTTTGGGAGGGGGCGAGTTAAAATCCCACATCGGCAAGGTTGGACTTATTCTCCTCGATATTTGTTGAAACCTCCCTTTTCTCCACAAGGTCCACCATTACAAGGACTCAACACTCTGGGTCAATCTTTACTCGTCTAACCTCCATTGGAGGGGGCGTATTAGAGTCCCAGATTGGCTACATTTGGACTTATTATCCTGAATATATGTTGGAACCTTCATTCTCTCCTCAATTACTCTTTTAGAGAGTAATCTAACAGGATTCCACATATTCTCACGGGTATGAGGATTGGAAAAATGGTAACAATCACACTTTCTAATTGGATGCAGAAAAGCTTACCAGAATAACACGAGAACGAACACTGCATTCCGGTAGAAATTGTAGAGTATCATGTAGCCCATCCGCTGGTAATTCCAGTGTCCGTGGACCAACAAAAGAGGAACCAGGAACCGGAACTGAGCCATAGCAAAATCCGATGCCATGACAGCTTGACGACCCTCTTGGCCGCTGATGCCAATTCCAACATCAGCCTTTTGAATCATTGAAACATCATTGGCACCTGTAAAAAAATGGGACTTTCGGGTTTCAAAATTCTACTAAATTCCGTCCTATTCTCTTGAATTCGGTGTTATCATATGGAAGAATGTGTAGAAATTATCTAATGTCAATAGAACAACAGATGGTGCATACCATCCCCGATGGCAAGGGTCAGGTCCTTCGTTCGCTTCTTTATCAGCATGACGATCCCAGCTTTTTGCAACGGAGCCACTCGACAACATAGCACCACAGCACATTTACTGGCCAACTCGAATAGCTGATATAAACAAAACCTCAGAAACGCGGATCATACAAAATAAAACACAAGAAACTTGAAGGTTCACTACCACAAAATCGGATTTATAGGATGTCAAATATGTTTAAGGGGTTGTTTGGTTGGTTTTCTATTAAGTCTTGTATGAATAAAGATGTCTCTGTGCATATAGATTGGAACAAAAAAATTATTTGGGAGGGTTTTTTCATGGAAATGAACACGTTTTTTAACTAGGAGGGACGGGTTTGGAAAAAAAAACTTGATTTTCTGCATAAAGCCCCCCAGAGCAGTAGAGCTTACTGAATAAGTCATTTTCAATACGATTAAGCCAATACCAAACAATCGTGTATAGCTGACTGGATAAGCTGTGAGTCTCATTAAGCTCATTAAGCTGCTAACAAACAGACCTTAAATGTCCTAATAGTCTGTTTTATAAGACTTAAGTTATAGGATCAACATATTATGAGTCTTGTAAAGATTGATAGGACATTTTTTGGTGTCCTATGCTTTTTAGGACACTTTTGTATTGTAGCATCTTTTAGTATTTTCTTCCAGTAAATTACATCGTTCGTCCCTGTGGTTTGTTAAAAATTATGATTTTCAACCCTATGGTTTAGAAATTACGGTTTTCATCCCTATGGTTTGTAATTCATTGCTATTTTCATCCTTATAATTTACAATTTATTGTTGTTTCGGTCCCTGTGGTTTACAATTCTCTATTGTTTTGGTCCCTTGTATAAAAAGGAAGGAATTAGTCCCAGGACGATAATAGCAAAAAATTGCAAGTTGTAAACACGAGAATTGCAATTTCTAAACCACAGGAACAAAAATCGAAATTATTAACAAACCACAAGACAAAAATCGTAATTTACTTGGCACTATACGAAAAATTGTCTTATAAAAATAAGTGGCCTAGGAACGTCTCAAGAAGTGTACTGTGAAAAAAAGCTAATAGGATACTTTATTTCAAAAGTGTAGTATAAAACTTTTGTGGACGCCCAAAAGTATCTTTCTAACTTATTGTAACACTTTTATATAAGACGCACAATTATTTGGCTTTATAAACTTAAATTCAACATTTTCAACATATTTGATGTCCTAATTCGATTTTTCTGTAGTGAAATTTAAAGGTTCAAAAGAGTTTTCACCTGTTCTTCGAGTTCAGAGTCGAGGATATATACAAGGCTCGTTCCATCGATGATCAACGCAAACAAATTCGCATCGTCCCTAGAAGTACCGGTCCGCGGAGCACTAGACGTAATCAATGCATCTTCCAAGCTCTTTCGGCAAGATTCTTTAGAGTTGTTGTTTATAACAATCTTGGTCATCTTGCCCGTTAAGAGCTTCGAAGAGTATCCAATTGAAATCGCGGTTTCTTGCTTATCGCCAGTTAAAACCCACACTTTTATGTTTGCAGTTCTTAGAGACTCGATTGCTTCTGGTACGCCTTGCTGCAATTTATCTTCGATCCCGGAAGCTCCCAATATGCTTAAATTCTTCTCCAAATTGATGGCAACTTTTCGAAGCAAACTCGCCCTACCCATTAAAGCACTGGTTGCAGCCTCATAAGACGAACGCCATTGCCCGAATTCTTGGGAGCTCAATTCCCGCATACCCATAACGAGCGTCCTCAAACCAACAGAAGAATACGAATGAAGATGGGCTTTGGTTGCGGTAACTATATCCAAATTCAATGCTTCATCGATAACATTGAACATGGTCGTATCGGCACCTTTAACAAATACTTTTACTGTGTTATTCGGAAAACCTAATATAACCGACATCCTTTTCCGTTCGCTATCGAACTCATGCATTCCAAGAACATTAAACCTGTGCTGCCATGATCCGAGTTCACCGATTAGAACAGAAGAACATTCACTAATTACGAGAGCTACAGAAACTAAATCGGCTTTGTAAAAGTGTTATAATGAATTAATAGTACGTTTTTAGACATTCTAACAAGTTTTAGGATACTTGTATAATAAGGTATCATGTTAGTTCTTTTATGTGATATTATTTGATAGAACATTTAGTAAACTACAAATTTAGTTCCTGTGGTTTTTGGAAAATAACATTTTTGTCCCTACACTTTTGAAATTACAAGATGGCCATCATGATTTGTAAAAATGTCTGGATTTAATCCCTCCCGACTTTAAAAAAATCCTTTGCATGAGAAGCATTTTAGTTCTTTTATAGATTTTTGTCTTAATAAAAACTTAGAGGGTCCAAAATAATAAAATCGATTTTTATCAGGTAAAAGATAAAAAATCGATAAAATTATGAAAATACCTCTCATTTAACGGAATTTTTAACGGTCGTTAAAACGAGACCAAATCTGAAAGTTTTTATAAACCATGATGGCCATCTTGTAATTTTGAAACTGAAGGAAAGAAGAAGTGTTATTTTCCACAAACCATAGGGACGAAATTTGTAGTTTACACTAGAACATTTTATTTCAAATGTTATCGGAATTAGTGTCGTGAAAAACTTGTTAGGACGTCCAAAAACGTTATATCAATATATTGTAACACTTTTGCATAGGACATACAATTGTCAATGTATTAGCACATTTAGGGGGCGTTTGAGATTGCTTATAAAAAAACAACTTATTGACTTATTCTGATGTGACACCGGTAATAAGCACTTTTGAGTGTTTGGATAAATAACTTATACCGGTATCAAACCGGTAATAAGAAGTTTTTGAAGAAGTTAAACCCTTCTGACTTATAATAAGTTGATAAGTGCTTTTGTTGTAGTGAGAAGTAGAAATGGATTCTAACATACCTTTGTCTGTCTCCATGAATATCAATAACTATGTGCCCAGAAGTTCGTTCAATAAGCATAAAACCGTAAGCAGCGGCAGCATAAACGAGCGCCTGTTCATCTGGGGATTCCCCTTGGTAATCTATCAACTTCTCGACAGGATCGGATGTGTCGACCACAATTGGCACGATCGTGTTGCAAGCAGCCAACGCAAGGAAGAAATCATATATCTGTTTGCCGGTTTTTGTGTCTGCATCGTTTCCAGATCGTGATAAGCGAACTAGCTCCCGATCAACCTGTACCTTCATGAGCGGCCGCAAAACCAGGCCATCCACTGAAAACGAAAACGAGAAGGATGCATAAACATTGGTCAGCTTTCACAACAAACAACTAAGGCAAGGCAAACTAGCTTATAAGCTAATTTTTAACCGAAAAAGTTAACTGTAGCTATTAGCAGATAGACTAGTCATGTTTGGTAAAAACTAGCTATGAGACGATGGCAAATGTAAAATGACCTGAATGGGCAATGTTGAAAAATTAAATAGAAAAATATAAGGGGGATAAATGGAAAAAAAAATACCCGAAGGCTATTATATGTTATTTGTATGAATGAGCATGACAAAGACCAAGAATCTTAATCGATAAGCAATTGGTAACGGCCCTAAACTCTAAAAGATGAGAAAAGTATAAATCTTTTAGCACCTTGAGCAAAGTATCCCCCTTGTTCTTCATAAAAATCTGTCTTCTCCCCACCATAATCTACACCAGCAATGCTTGCATACTGAAACTCCATCTTGTTTTCAGTCAATGTACCCGTTTTATCCGAAAATACGTACTTTATTTGGCCCAAATCTTCGTTCATATTCAAAGCTCGACACTGGAATCTGGAATCCGTCGTTTCATCGTACATATTATCATCTCGAATCATGAAGTAAGCCTGACCAACACGAACGAGCTCCATGGAAATGTACAATGCTATCGGTATCATAATCTGGAAAACGATCACCGACATAAGAAACGTGAAGAATATCTCCATCCCCCATCCGTAATACTTGAAGTTATCTACATCTTCCCCAGAATAATCCTTTCTTCTATAAAATGGCATGATATCAAGCTCATCTCTATGGCGTCTCAGCCAAACACCAGCACAAATAGAGACAACTGTGCATAAACCAACTAGAAAAAGGGATAAAAAGATGATTTCTCTGTTCATTCGGGCCTCGAGAAGGCTTCTTTTCGATTGGGCACCCGAGTTATTGAGCATAACCTTGGTTTCCATTCCGGTATACACCACAACTCCGACTGCCCAACTCGTGTTCTTGAGGACACAGCCGCGAAGAACAATGTTCGATGGGCCGAGTGATACACGTTTCTGATCGATCTCCATGTATGCCAGAAAACCATATATGTTTCGATTAGGCTTCTCGCATTTGATTACCCCATTAATCTTTTCGTTCTCGTGGATTCTTGAAACAGTCTCCTGTTTGGCGTACCGTGTTTTCAGATTAGATTCGCCGTCCAGATTGATGGTCTGAATGTAAGCAACACCGGTTGGATCACTGGTCGAAAGCAGGACGATATCGCAAGGAATGGTTTCATTTGCAGAAAATTTGATGATCTCGCCTACTTGGATATCTTTCGATTTCTTCTGTTCGTAATTACCGTTTACCAAAACGGATGACAATCGGTTGTTTTCGATCCAATCTGAGCGGTGGCGCCTCCAGTCTTCATAAGCATCTTTAATGGCGGTAACTAATAATACCATAGTTAATGGCAAGATGGAAGCAAATCGACCGAAAACTGCAAGCTGGGGAAGCTGGTTGAGAATGGCGATTACAAGGAAATATACATAGGCAACTCTGTGGAATTGCTCAAAAAGGTTTCTGGGCAAGAAGGTTAAAACAGAATACTTGCTTGTTCTAATGGAATTACCAGAAAATTCGACCTTCTCATTCGTCTTTAATGGATCATTTATATAAACCAACCTCGAATCTTCATCACTGATCTCTCTTTGGGACATCGACATGCTAGTAGAACCTCCTCGAGATCCATACCGCACTTCCTTTGATCTCAAATCGACAAACCCAACTTCTTTGATTGAGTTTGCTCTCAAACTGTTCGACGAAATACTTCTGTGGGAAGACGAATTGTGCAAGCTTGGTGGCTCTGATTCTTGTTTCTGGGGTTGAAGATCTAAACTCTTGGTTTCATCTAACTTCATATCGGTTGTATCTCTAAATTCACAACAACTATTTACAGAACGCACTACTACTTGTTTGATCTGTTCTTTAAACCAATTGAAACCCAAGTGACGAACACAAAAAAAGTGGGTTCTGAAGGATGAAAACAACAAAAGCAAGAGCGAGATAGATGGAACCTGAAACAAAGCTTTTGGGGATGCATATATGAAATGAAGAAGGAAGAATTTTCAGAAGTCAAGAAAAGACAAAGCAGACGACGGCTATGGGTGGCAGAATTGTCTGGAATTTGAAAGTAAATTAGGGGTTCTGGAAGGGGGAAAGAAGTCGTCATGGGAGATTTGGAGTAGGAGTTGTTGAAGAAGAGGGTTTGAAACGTTAAATTAATGATAGGTGGGATCATGAAAGGGAAGAAGACAGATGCACCAATGATTTGCAGGCGTTCCAAATTGACTTGGAAAATGGAGGAAGAAGCTTCCATTTTGATTCAAAGACGTTGCTTTCAACTTCGCTCCCTGTCGCTTTCCTTTCGTTTACAAGAAACCTACATGTCAATGTTTATCTTATTTGACCAGTGGCGTCTTTTACGCTGACGGAAAAAACCAAGGAAGGAAATAAAAATAATTTTTTTTAATAAAAGATGGTGTTTGATTGGTTTGAACTTGAGTTTTAAAAGTCAAAGTGTTTGAAAGTCTTAAGTTCAAATTCAAAGAGGAATAAAAATCTTTTTATGGTTACGAAGGTTCAAATGCGGTGATTTCGGACTATCTGCAAAGCATGTGGTTGTCCTGTGATTAGTCGGCTCGCATAGCAGGTTGGATATCCAGGTTAATCAAAAAAAAATTATTTGTGTTCTTTAAGAAAAAAGAAGTTATGATGAAAAACACAAGAAAATATCTAAAATTTTTATCACTTTTAATCTCATGTTATCCATGAAATGCGTTTTAAAAGGAAATTGATCGATGCATCTCGCAACACCTCATTAATGTTGACATTCAATTAGGATTGATCCAAATATAAAAATCTCTTCTTACGCTTCTCATCTTAATTTTTCTTATAATCGGAACCAACATATATATATATATATATATATATAGAGAGAGAGAGAGAGAGAGAGAGAAAGAGAGATGTGGGTTATTGTACAACCTCTTACATTTGTACAACCAATACAACTCAATCTCAATCATCCATTTAATTTGATGAATATATAATTTCATATAAGTTTTGATTGTTTCTTAATATAAAGTATTGATCATAATTAATAAATCTTATTCATCTTTCATAAATATTTAAATTATAATAAATGAAATCTCATCATTTCCATAAATATTTCAATTTATTGGGTTGTATTAGTTGTACAAATGTGATAGATTACATTTGAAACGAACTCTATATATATAGGGTATATTTCAAATGCAACCATGTTTATTTGTACAACCAATGCAATTCAATTAATTGGGATATTTATAAAAATGATGAGAATTCATTTATTATGATTTGAATAGTTATGAAAGATGCCTAGAATTCATTAACTGTAATCAATACTTTATATTATGAAACAATCAAAACTTTTATGAAATCACATATTCATCAAATTAAATGGACGGTTGAGATTGAATTGTATTGGTTATACAAATACAAATGAAACTTATCATTATTTTTTCACGTTTCTTTTCCTTTCTCTACCAAAAAAGTTTCTATTTTTTTTACTTTTCTTCTCATTCCTTTCCTTTCCTTCGTAAAAATGGTTTCCATAATGCAATGTTAAGGGGTGTTTTGGATTATTTATTTGAAATAACTTATATTTTTCTACAAAAAACTTTATCTACTTATTATAAGTTAGAATGGTTTAACTTTTTCAAAAACTTCTTATTACCGGTTTGACACCGGTATAAGTTATTTATCCAAACACCCAAAAGTGCTTATTATTAGTCTCACACCGAAATAAGTCAATAAGTTGTTTTTATAAGTAATCCCAAACACCCCATTATACTCTCTCCTAAACAGTGAAAATACAAACAATTTAAAAAAAAAGTATGATTATTACACTTTTTATTAATAAAAAGTATAATTTTACCTCTAATTATAGATTGAGAAATTTTCTCCATCTCATAATTAAGGGTAAAATGGGAAAATAAATATTTACTTTTGAAGGTAAATACTTATTACATGACAAACTAATATATTAATCATTCTGTTTCAAAATAAATATTCACAATGAAAATAACAGACAATATTAGAAATGTGTAATTTATTACTCTTTTAAGTAACTAAATGACAATTTTACCCTTAATAATAGACAGATAAATTTTCACCATCACATAATTAATGGTAGAATAAAAAAAACACACATTTAAATTTGGAAGTGGACGATTATTTTGTAACAATCTAAAATAGAAATATAGACACTTATTTTGAGACAAATGGAGTACATTTATTTTTAAGTATAAAGTACATCTAAATGCAATGAGGTTTGGTTTATTTTAAGTTAATTGTGTGTGTGTTTTTGATTAACCTGTATATCCAACCCGCTATGCGAGCCGACTAATCTCAGGGCGACCACATGCTTTGCAGATAGCCCGGAGTCACCGCATTTGAACCTCCGTGGCCACAAGGGGGTTTTTATTCATCCTTGCATTTGAATCTGAGACCTCCTAGTACTTTTGACCATTGAAGTCAAGCTCAAACCAATCAGACACCACTCTTGTGGTTAGTTAATTGTGTGTTTTATAAACTAGTGGTGTACCGTGTGTTTATATGATATTATATTTTTATTTATAAAGTACATGAATAAAAGATAAAGAATAACCAAACAGAAGGAACCAACAGATTAGAGAAAGGTGGAGAAAAGACGATAAGGTGACAAATAGTAGTCGGCTTTTTGAGGGAAAAAAAATATTATTATATAAATTAAAATTGATAGAGTCGTTTAACTGAAGAAACAACGAACTGTTGACTATCGTACCTATGGATTAATAAATTAATTTGGTTTGTGTCTGTCATTAAGTAGCTTATGGATCGATTAGTATTAATTGAACGAGTCTTTACTAAAATGATGCTTGATGTATGAACCGAATCTATGTACGTAAATTAACGGCTTAATGACCGAAAATGCGATAAATTTTTTAATTTAACATAATAAAAAGACAAAATATGTAAGTTTACTCAAAAGTATGTTATTGTTTTAATATATATGTTGTGTCTATATATATATATATACTATATTATAAAGTATTTGATAAAAACTCTTAAAAATTATTTTTTTTTTGTATAAAATATTGTTTATTAATGCATGTTACTTAAAATTCAAGATTACAAGTAAATTGTACGTAAATACAACTTATTAAAATTTCATATCTGAATTTGTATAACTAACTGCAGATAAACATAATCAAATACAGGATAAACATCTCACTTTTAAGTATAAAAAATCTAAAATATAACTAGGATAATCATTTGAGTTCTAACATAATATATAATTTTTTTTTTTATAAAATGTTATATTATTAAACCAAAAAATAAATTATTTCATTATTAGAGTTAAAATTAAAATATAATAAAAATAAATAAATTAAAGAAATTACATAAAAAATAAAACTTTTAAATAGTTGATTTGATATGATATATTTTTTTCAATTTTTTATGATATCTTCAAATTTATATTTTATTCAAAAATAAAATTATTATTGCTTTCTTAAAAACACAAAAAATCGTATTATAACATCAACGGAGACAAAAAATAAAATAGAACATTAAAATCGATATATGTCTCGTTGTATTGCGTGAGTACTCTTCTAGTATATATGTGTGTGTGTGTGTATATATATATATATATATAGGAGCGATCAAATGAAAACCACTTCAATTTGTAAAAACCGTAAAAACTACTCTCATCCGTATTAATCTTATGAAATTTTTTCATGAAATTGTTTAATCTTATGAAATTGTTTCATATAATATTTTTTTTTTGATGAAGTTGTTTCATATATGATTATAAAATTGTTTCATATACTACTTAATGAAATTTTAATAAAACTGTTTCATTAAAATTTCATTAAAATTAAAATAATGAAGATGATAATATCCATGATTAACATCATCCACAATAAAAATGATTAATCAACCTCTCATAATTACAAAAAAAAAATGAACAAAATGAAAAATTATGATTGGTGGAATGAGGTTTTTAAGGTTTTTACAAATTGAGTGGTTTTTATTTGATCGCTCCCCTATATATATATATATGGTTGGGTTCACGTGAGACCCGTAAGACCAATTTATGTTCATTGATCAACTTTATAAACTAATGATCTAATGGTCTAAAGTTGCACGACGGCGATTTTGTGATTATTGAGAAGTCTCGTGGCAATTTTGTGATTATAAATATTCAGATTGTAGATTTAATCCAAAGGTTGAGAATTAGTCTTACGGGTCTCACGAAAAACTCTTAGTCTCACAAGATCCCAAGTCTCTCTCTCTCTCTCTCTCTCTCTCTCTATATATATATATATATATATATAGGGTTAGGTTCACGTAAGACCATTTTTTTACACTTGAAATTTCACAACAAAACATTGTGAATGTAAAAAAAATTGAACATTCACAAAAAAAACAACTCTGAAAGTTATTTAAATATTGTTTGATCACCAATTATATTACTATTGTTATTTCGTGCTATTTTTCTATTTAGATGGGTATTTGTATAATCCTATGTTGTTTTTAATTGTAGTATTAAGTTATGTTTGTGTTCTAATTGTTTTTAAAATGCATTAGATATATACAATTAAAAATTAATATAAAAAGTTGAAGACTAATAAATATACTTTGAACTTTGTTTCATTACGAGGTCGATCCCGCTATTACTCAACGGGCCATTAGAGACTAGCTTGACGGCAAAAGGCATTTCTGGGTCTAATAGAATTTATAGGTATAAGAAGAAGCCTTATCAAATAGAAATTCTCTATTTTCAAATTGTAGATATTTCTCAGAAACGGTCTTTTGCTTGATGAGAACGAGATGGACAATTAATTGCAGGCCCATTGCGTGGGGGCAATTGGAGGACTTTTCTAGCCATAAATTCTATAAAAAAAAATGTAATATATATATATATATATATATATCTATATATATATATATATATTAAATTATATAATCTATATTACTTTATAAACTAAGTTTATCAAAAGTCTTAAAAACAGTTTTTAATATACAAAGTATTATACATTTATGTACAAAGTTTTAAAAGTCTTAAAAATAACTCATAATACATTAAGTACTACTGTTTTATGCATTCAGTCTTAAAATCTTTAATATACAAAAATAACATATAATACAAGTTACTAATGCATATTATTACCTTTTCTTTTCATGTTCTCAATATACTTTTGGCATCTTTCACTCGTGTCTTCACCCTCTTATACCTCTATGTTTTCTCCCCATCCCCCAATGTGATATTCAAACTGATATTCACTATGAGTTATTAAAAGTTCTCTCATTCAATTGCTATAGACTCTCGGTCTCACTCTCGATCTCTTGGTTCTTTGTTCTTGCTGTAAATTAAACACATTTATAGAGTCGTTTAAATATGTTGGATTTCAAATATATTGGATTTTAAACCGTCATACAATTTTTTTCATTGATATACTGTAATTGGAACCATAACTCTTATTTATTCAAATTGTATTATTATGTAAATACTAAGTGTAACTTATATCATCGTTAAATCTTTTCTAATAAAGTCAGTGAAACTTCAAAATCGTTAAAATTCACGGCTCCTGCCACATTGCACGAATATACAACTAGTTATATATAAATAAATTAATCGTCAACTAGTAATTTCATTTGGTTTCGTTAACTTACTTTATATATTTATACTTTTATATTTTTCTATTTATACCTTTATCATATTATCATATATAATCGTATATTAATTAATATATGTTAAAAATTACATTCCGTTTTTAACAAATTATACTATTATAATCGTTTCATCAATATCTCCAAAACAAACCAAATACCAAGTTGTTTTGGATTTAATCATTTATTATGTATTATAAATACTACTTAAATTATTTTTAGCACATACATTTTAAACCCTTATAGTTATTTATTTAATTTTTTAATACTTTAATATATGATTTTTCATTTACACTCTTATCTATACTATATTATAAAGAATTTGACAAAAACTCTTATAAACCATTTTTTATATATGAAATATTGTTTATTGATGCATATTACTTAAAATTTAAGATTACAAATAAATTGTGTATAAGTACAACTTATTAAAGCTCCATATTTGAATTCATGTAACTAACTGATAAATAATAATTGATATCTATAATTGAAAAAATGACAATAAGCTCCCAAGACGCTACTCCAAGTAACGTTTCAATAAGCCTTCATGTTTGCATTTTGTTTTGTAATTGATCCCACCCCCTAATTATGAATTTTTATGGATTTGGTCTTCTTTTTTTCGTTAATTACAAGATAATCCCGTAGGGGTCTACATCGGACGAGTTCGGGTGGGCAAAACAAAGACCCGGCTCGATTTCGGATATTGAAATCATGACCCAAATTTTAGGTTTTTAATTTCGGATGCTTCAGGTTCAAGTTGGTCGGGTTCCAGGTTGATGTCGACCGGGCTCGAATATTATTATAATGAAAAAAGTATATATAAATTCAATCAATTATGAGGATGAATTCAATCGAGTGAAAGATTGATGAAATCGATAGTAAGTTTAGAAATTAGAAAACCTTTCGACAAACTAGAATTTACGATTTTCAAAGGAGTATTAGATAAATAAATATATTTATATAATATAAAAAAAATGGTATATTATTTCGTGTTTTCGAACGGGTCAAGTGATTAAAGATCAAACCCAACCCGAACCCAAATATCACCCAATAAATCGCGTTTTCAGATTTTGATGTATGCGGGTTTTGAACAAACACCTTGTTTTTTGTTCGGATTTGGATTTCAGACTATTCGGATTTTGCACACCCATGTAAACCTTCATGTTCACATTTTATTTTGGAATTGATCCTTTACTTTAGGCTAGCTGATGAACAAATCATATTTAACAAAACTAACATATGAGAATGTTAAATGATCAAAAACGACATATGAATCAGTCAATTATAGTATTTCAAAATATAATTGAAATAAATCTCTAATAGTATAATATATTAACTAATATAAATAAAATGATAAAAAAACATATAAAATATAATGTATTGAATAAAGAA
>NC_037528.1:20182818-20214988 GCF_001531365.2 Cynara cardunculus var. scolymus | reverse complement strand
AAACAAGGAATGGAAATGGAATGAAAAATGGTGTTTGGTAACAGATAATTAATTAATCATTATAATAGATTTTATTAAAAACCATTCCTCCCCAATTTGGGGGGAATAGAAATCTTGTTCAGGTATCTTCTTCTCCCTTACCATCGTCTCCCCTTATCCTCCTCAAGGTATCTTCTTCTCCCTTACCATCGTCTCCCCTTATCCTCCTCAAGGTATCTTCTTCTCCCTTACCATTTCTCCATCTATCTCTTCCTACACCTCAGATCTGATACAAATCTTGTTTGACGATCAAGTTTTTCGAAGATTAATCTCCATTTCAGTTASGGTTTTCTCCATCTCRATCAAAAARGGSGAACTCGGTTTTCTCCATCGGATCGAAGATTTCGATTTGATTTATCACATCGATTTGTTTATTTCCTCCGATTTTCACATAGATTTGTTTATTTCCTCCGATTTTCACATAGATAACATCTCTGTTCCGGTTTTCGTTATACTCGGTTCAAGGTTTTCTGATGAAGAAAGAAATAAGGGATGGTTTCTCTTCTACTCTGTTAGGGTTTTCTGAGAAAGAGAGAAATCATGGATGCTATGTGCTGTTGGTAGCTTGGAGATGGAGATAGACTTTTTATGATAAAGAATGGAGATAATGTATTGATGATGGAAAAGTATTGATGTTGGATGCTAGGTGCTGATGGATGCTATGTGCTGATGTATTGGAGATGGAGATAGACTTTTTTTGGTGTAAAGATGCAGATTCCTTCAACTATATAGATGTTGTTGGTGAATGTCTTGTTTGATAATACCTTCGTCAAACAAATATCAACAATATAAAGAAATATAATGAAATATAAAATAATGTAATGAATATATTCATTCCTATTTCCTAATATATTAATTCTCATTTTCATTCCTATTCCTACAAATGAACCAAACGCATCCTAACATTCATTTATAATTAATATAATTAATTTTCATAGAAAATATTGCTTACTTATAGCAAACAATAAAGTGTCCGCTATGCATTTTTGTGAAGTCAAAGGGCAAATTAGTCATTTCAGAAAAATACACAAATAAAACCCGATGCCGATAGCATAATCTCATTCCTCGTTATCTCTCTCCATATCTCCGTCGTCCCCCCCTTCGAGAAAATCACGCCGACGCGATGTCTCAATCACCTCCGGCGTCCCAACGGTGGCTACTCCGACAGTACCTCCATTATCGCACCATCTTCATCTTCTTTTTCCTCCCAAATAATACACTATATCATCTCTCCCCTTACTCGATACCGACCCCTTGAATCCCCCACCCCTTCCGCCGACTTCACCACTATAACCATTGCGTGTCTTCTCAAACGGAGCCCCATGCCACCGTTGGAGTTCCCATTTCAGATGTTAATGCCCTAGAAAGTATAAAATAGCAACATGAAGGTCAAAACTATTGCTCCATTTTCAAAATCTGACATGGGAACTCTTTATTTTCTAACTGTTGGATTTTCAATTGGTAGGGTGGTCTCCTAACCTGCAACTCAGTCGCCTTGTCTTCTAATCTGCATCCTATTTTACTCTGTATTATGGGTCTGGTTTAGGGTTAAAGTTTGATTTAGGGTTTTGATTTTAGGATTTGGTTAAGGGTTTTTTATTTTAAATTTATATCTAAGGGGTTGTTTGATTACCTCTTAGTAGTTCTACTAAGAAGCAACCTTTAAATAGTTAAAGAGGTGAATCTTGTTTGCAAAAAAAATTAGCCTCTTAATGGTTTTAAAACTCTCTGAATGATTTTGTATCCTGGATCTCCCTTAACCATTAAGAGCCCTAATTCATTTTACACAATTACCAAATAATTATATTTCATTTTACATTATATTATGGGAGCCACTTAATTATTTTGCACCAAACCATTTAGCAATTGCCAAACGGCTCCTAAGGTGGTGTTTGGTTCATACACTAAATCCTTATGACTTGGAATTTGTTATAGATATAAGAATTAGAATGAAATTTAATCATGTTTGACAAGAAGATCGGTAATTGGTGATTTGGTTTTCAAAAAATTGAATCATATATAATAGGGGTGGTGGGTGGAGATGGTAGTCGTGTTGATAGGAGTGGTGGCGATGGTGGTGCCGATAACATTGGTGGAGGGGTGAAGGCGAAGTGGTAACGATAGTGGTGGTGACAGTCGTGGTGGGATGGAACGAAATGAATTAAATATAATAGAATAAGGTGGTGGAGGTGGTGGTGACGACGACACTAGTCGTGGGGGTGAAAGAACTTATGGTAATAGTAGTGGTAGCAACGGTAGTGACAATCGTGGTGTGATTGAATGAAATGAAGTAAATATAATACAATAAGGTGGCGTTTAGTTCACATAGTGGAATCCGGTCGGAATTTGGAATCTATTAAAAGAATTAGAATCTGAAAGAATTTGAATGAAAATTAATTATGTTTAACCATACATTTGGTTAGCGGCATGCCCGTTCCTGACATTTTATGGGCCCTGGGCGAACATAAAAACAGGGCCCACCGCATTTGAACCTACGTGATTACAAGAGGATTTTTGTTCCTTTTTGGATTTGAACATGGGACCTCCAGACACTTTTGACCTTTGGAGCCAAGTTCAAACCAATCAGACACCACCCTTGTGGTTACTTAACTTTACGTATTTTTTATTAGGTAATTTGAAACCAAGAGTATAAAATTTATGGTTGATAAATTTTTATAAAAAAGTAAGGATTTTTTTAGTTTATAACAAGAAATATTTGTTATTTTTATAATAAAAAAAAGGAGAATTCGTGTGAATGAAGTAATCGTGAGGGTCAATGAGAGATCAATAATAAAGAAGATTATCAAGGAATTCTAGACAAGTAGACAAATAAGGATTAATAAGAATATGAAAAAAAAAAATGATTCATTGAGATCTAATAAAAATAAATAATGAATTAAACATATAATATGCAAGTTCAACAAATGATTGTTTGAGTACTTAAATAGAATCTTGTAGTGCGGTTGAATCCCAATGAAAGATATATAAGTCAAACAGTTGATGAAAATATTTAAATTTCATTCTCCTTTTTTTGCTCAACTAAAATAAGATGTTGAGATTAAAAATTTATTGTACATGACATATATAAGAGACATTACTAAATATATATAGTAGAAAAAATTATTGATTAATCACAAAACTATGAAACACGTCATAAATTATAATAACAATAGATTGATTGTCAAACAATAGTAAAATATTTTGTGTAGAAACAAAAATAGATAACAATACTCAACAAAAACAATTAGAACAACATAACTAAATAGCAATAGTCAATAGAAGTAAAAATTGATAAAAATATCCAATAAAAATATATAGTAATAACAAGCACATGATCTTACTGTTGAATTGTTCATGAAAACAACCAAGCATATAGAGATAACAATAACCAATATCATTGTATCTTGTTGAAGATAAAAAAAATTAATTTTTTTATCTTCTACTCCAATATAATTAGTTGAAATATTTTTGGACCCTTATTATGTACTAATATTTTTTTGCTTCTTATTATATGTTACAATTTTGTGGGTTTCTTTATTTCATTAAATTCTTTTAGACTACTATTGTATTTTGTAAGGGAAAAATTTGGGCCCCTAATATTTTTGGGCCTTGGGCGTGCGCCCGTGCCGCCCTCCCCCAGGGACGGCCCTGGTTAGCGGGAGTTGGAATGAAATATGTCAAAAGAATTAAAAATATGTTTGTTTGGTTCGTTGAATATAATAATGGTAGTGGCGTGTCGTCGGCAATGGCGATGGTGGTAGTAGTAACGGCGGCATTGGTAACGATATGACAGTGTTGGTGGTGGTATCCATCGTGGTGGGATGGACAGAATGAAGTAAAATGTCAGAGTACAGTAGTTTTATTTTTTGAAAGATGGTATGAAAAAACTGAAATTCTTTGTTAGAACCCAATGAATTTACATCCCACCATATGTGGAATTCGAAATACTTACCAAAAACTCAAAGAATGAATTAAACAGAAGGATGAAATTTGGTCAATATGTAGAATTCATTTTTTTACCATAACTCAAAAATGAACCAAACGCATGAATGAAATTTGGTCAACATAACTGACCATTCAAATTCTTTCATATGGACTCTAATGTACCAAACGACAGCTAAATCTTTTTGAACGAAAATTATATACAATTATCTATGTTTAATTGTCATCGAATGTACAACATCATTGGGATTTTTTACGAGTTAAATTATTACCCTATCGAAGCAGGTTTCCCCTCAGTCAGAATCCCGGCTAGAAGTCGTCCACACACACACAATTCCTCTCCGTACGTTGAACTACTTGACTGAAGACCCCGTTTTCTTACCCATTTTCAAGTAGCCCTTCTGGGTTTTTAACTGATACTAGAAAAGAGAGGAAAATGAGACATTCAATCATTATTTCGTTCCAAGATACGTGTATACATTATTTTTTCAATTTGTCATGAAATAAATGTTCACTTTGAAAAGTAAGTGGGTGTTTACCAAACACTTACCGGGTAAACATCTACCGGTAAAATTCAACACTATCATTTACTTACCGATAAGATTTTAGTCAACAAAAAACGACTTTTTATGCAACAATTACCTGGTAAGAGTTGACTGTGGTAAGAGTCATTGTTCTTACTTACCGGGTAAGACTTTAGGTCCTTGCCTTGCTTTTACTGGGTAAGATTTATGGTCCTTTCCATGTTCATCCAATAAGGTAATGTAACTTGGTAAGCGTTTACTCAAGTAAACATTTGGTAAACGGCCCCTAAATGTCTACTTTAATTGAGATGGAGATAATTCCTCTCTCTATAATTAATGGTAAAATTGTTCTTTTGTTAGTTAAAAAGTGTAATAACTACATATTTTAAATTTATGTCCATTTTTAATTATAGACATTTATTTTGGGACGAAGTTCGAATACTAAAAAAAAATGTACAAGCGTGTAAAACGAAAGTACAACCCTTAAAGCATTAAATTTTAAAGGGAAACAATATTTGAATATGCTTCTTCTCTAGCAAATCGGTGCACGCATTTCCTCTGTGACGAAACTTCTTGTCGGGCGTAACCTTTTTATCCAGTAAATTGACTTTGAAAAATCTAGCAGTTATAGATGCTTACAAAATTCAAGCAGAGGATCAGAGGTTTGAGTCGTCATTAGTAAAACTCAACGCTATTGCTTACTTATAGAGTAAAATTTTAGTCTACTAAAACAATATCGTATATAATAATTTACCCGATAAATGCCAACCTTGATAAGAATCGTTGCCATCACTTACTAGGTAAGATTCTTGGTCATTTGCATCAACTTCAATGGTAGAGAGCGGCGGTAGGGAATTTAAAATTATAAGGATGAAAATTATAATTTTAAAATTATAAAAACAAAAATAGTACTTTTCAACAAACCGTAAGGACTGAAAACGTAATTTACTCTTGTTTTAAACAACTTTTTGTTTTTCTCCTAATTGCATCATCCATTTCGGTTGCGGATAATCTTATGGTAATTTTGACCGGGTGAAGAGAAAACCCGACTACTTGTTCTTCCTTAGAACTCACTCATTACGACCAACTTCATCTTTTCCACCAGCTCCACCTTCCAATTCTCCACTGATTCTTCTTCATAATCCATCTATATGTTCAGGTAGAACTTGGGGATCATCGCCGTTGATACTCCTTAGATTACAATCCACGCAACAACAAAGGATGAAATTGGGCAGGCAACAACACCAACAAGAACATCAGCGTTTGACCACTTCAATTAGGAGTAAGGCTGCTCATTTTGTGACTGATCTTACCACAGTTCTTCTTAATCCAATATCTGACAAACCCTCATCCAATCCCTCACCTCGCACTGTAAGTTCTTTACTCTCTCTTGATTCTTCTTGGATTTCCTTTTTCGGGTTTGTTGAAGTTGCTTTACTTTTTCTCTGTAATTTGATTATTTCGATCACGGTGAGTTCTGTTCTTGATCGTTGATTTGAAATCCTGTTTAGTGCTTGTAGGGGTTTATCGATTTGGTGTTTGTTTGGCTATTCTTGGACCGTTTGATTTTTGGGGCCTATCTTGTTTTGTGAATGTGCGATTTAACTTCATTTGTTAATTTAGATGAAATTTTATCGTTATAGAGAAATTCATACAGCTTTAGGATTAGGGTTTTGGTTCCCTTTTATACTTGCCAATGACCTACAATGCTTTTTAACCCATGGAACTCCAAATTGGTTTGGAAGTATGTTTGATCTCAAAGATGGCTGACAAGTAAATACTAAACTGATTATTCTAATAATTATTTATAGAAAGAAATGCGAGAGGATTCTTGCTGGCCATTAAATGACTGACAGTTTCCTTCATCTTTCTTTTATCCTCTCCCATTCTACAGAGATTTTCTGAGACAATTATCGGATATAACTTTTGGGTTGCTCTGCCAGACTTGGGATCATGTGAGCCCAATTTCTGTGAGACAACATAAATAACACTGAACATTTACAGCAAAACACCGTGAAGGTAAACCTTCATTGATTCTGCTGTGAATTTTCGGTGTTTTTCGTATCTTTACAATGTTTTACTGTGAAGTTTCTATATTATTTTATGGCCTCATAGGTCTCACAAAAACATGATGGTCTCACGTGAACCCAACCCTGCGCTGCCATATATAGAAATGTTTGAGAACATGGAACCGACTATTTCATGTATTATTCACGTTGAAAGAGGGAATCACAAAAGAACTTTATAAGTCATATGTATTTCAAAATCGTTGAGATGTTTTTATGGGCTTAATTCCAGTTAAAACAATGAGTTTTTCATTCTAAGCTATTAAGATGGTGAAAAATCAGGACAAAGCATCTTCTATTTCTTTTTGTATGTAAAGTGAATCATATTGTTCCATATATATTTCCCTTGTGTTCATTTGTGTAAAATGTAAACCCTGCAATTCTTCTGTAGAGTGAGAAGAGGAGTAGAATGATGGGAGAGCTGGTGAGGATTTTAATTGGGGCGAATGAGTCTTATGTTGTTTATTATTTAGGTAATTGTAAATAGATACGAACTTTCAAAAATCTACATGTTAGTCGTTTCAACTTTTGAACAAATGACATTACATTACAAACCAAAAGGGGTTCAAGGGTTAACAATTATATTTCTAGGTGGATAGCTATTTAAGGGACTTTTTCTGCAAGTTTCTCATAAAACTAGACCGGGGTCCTCCTAGACTTAATGGTGTTGTGTTCAAGCTTTATGGGAGACAATTTGACTGGTTAAAAGAAATCGATTGTCAAAGATGTAGTGTCATTTCGTTTTTCTACACTGTGCAATCATTAAATGCTTAGAAGAGACATATTCTTGATGCACACACACACATGCATATATATATATATATATATATATATATATATATATATATATATATATATAACGAAGGATCGTGTGAGAAGGGAAGTTATGTTGAGAAGCGTAAGAAGAGATCTGAACCCTTGATCACTTTTAATATCATGCCCACCCATGAATTGCGCTTTAGAAGGGAATTTATCTGGTGCATTTCAGTGCACCTCATTAGTGTTGACATTCAATTAGGATTGATCCAAGGGTGGAGATCTCTTTTTACGTTTCTTACCATAACTTTCTTTCTCACCAGAACTCAACCTTATATATATGGTCAGGTTCAGGGGAAAACTGCAAAAAATGAAAAACTGAGGAACACCTGGTAACTGTCCGTTCATTTGGACGGTATGCACATATGCATACAAGTAATTTGTTAGCAATTTGTCCGGTAGCACATGTGCATAAAAACCAAGAAACAACTTCAGTTACTTGTATGTACATGTGCGTACCATGCAGATGAATGGTTACCAGTGTGTTCCTTAGTCTTTCATTTTTTAGGGTTTCCCCCTAAACCTAATCTCAACCTTTGATTTTGAACTTAGAGGCGGTTATCAAATCAATTGAAGATGCTGTTGATATACTGGGTTCGTTTGCTTTGGCTTGGTTTATTGTAAATTTGTTGCTCAACTCTACCATATCTATAGAGATGTTTATTTGTTTTTGCTAGGGAGATGCGAGTAGTGAACCAAGGAGAAATACACAACAATGTAGCTCAGAGGAAGATGTCCCGGTGTTGGTTGATGGTCCAGATACTTCCTCTTTCACCGCATTTCTCTATTCATTTTTGTCCCCGGGAAGATCAGGAAATGAGTCTGAGTATGCCGGATGGAATGAGAACAGAAATGATGCACCATCCACAAACGTTTTGTTAAAAGAAAATAGCGGAAAGAAAGGTCTTTTCTCTAGGGGGAAACAGTCACTTGGCAAGGCTCTCTCTCAGGCTGCTAGGTTTGGTGGGTATCGGTCCCATGCCTCTGGGAAGGTAAACACCGAATCCAAGATTGATGACACGAAAGAAACGACCTCTCAATTTGGCACTGATTTGGGGGTTCCTGTGGAAAGTCCGAGTGAGCCTTTTCCGTGTGATAAACTTCCAAAAATGTCAGAACCTTCACAGCTTATGACCGAAGATACACGAAGTGCTCTTTATGTTGCACTCCCTTCTCTCAGTCAAGGAAAGAAATGGGTCTTACTATACAGGTATAACACAATATTCTTCATATATTTCGGTTTTCACAATATTCTTCATATATTTTTGGTGGTATGGAAGTTTTTGCGATTTCATAATGTTCTTCATATATTTCTGTTTATATATGCAGTACGTGGAGGCATGGTATATCTTTGTCAACTTTATATAGAAGAAGCAATCTTTGCCCCGGGCTGAGCCTGCTGGTAATGCCTTGAGTTCTTTAGACATATTGACTTCTTATTTGCATGGCCCTAACCTATAGTAGCAAAATGGGTGGGTCTGGCTGGTCAGGTAGTGGGTCAAAATGGGTGAATATATAGGGCAGGTTAAAACGGGTTAGGCTGAAAATTTCAGGTCGTTGGAGATCGTAAAGGTGCGGTTTTTGGTGGTTTAATTGAGGCACCCTTGAGACCATCAACAAAGAAGAGATACCAGGTATGCTTAATTTTCCTTACTATTGAATGTTGATTGAGACCTTTCTCCCCTTTTCAATCACTGCTGACTACCATACAGGGATCAAATAAAACGTTTGTTTTTACAAATACATCTGGTCGTCCTGTTATATTTCGTCCAACAGGTACGTTTTCTTCCTCTAGATTACATAAGCCTATTCATTAAAAGTCAACTTACCCTGTTAACTTCGATGATAATAGTGAGGTGAGTATGGGTGAATTGCATCTTTTGATGAAACTAATAGAATATTTATTCATGTGTGAATATGGGTGTTTAATTACAAACACTTGTATATGGAATGCCATAAATTTTTGCATATTTCACATACATGTACTTATCTTTCTGATATTTCTTCACCTTGAAAACCACTTAGCTTCATGCGGATTTTATAGCAATAGGTGGTTAAGAACCAATATGGTGCTGCTTTGTATTTGGGTTCTTTTAGTAGGGTGCGTTTCTTTTGAACCCAAGAAATCGTTTACCATGTTAAGTAGGAGTCTCTCCGAGCCATGAAAACTACAAATGATCGCCATTTGTGGGATGCTTAGTATTAATTGCAACGATCACTTTTTTGTTTAATTTTCAGCTTAAGTACTTAGTGTAGCTGATTGCTCGTATATGTATCAGGTATGAATCGCTACTTCACTCTTTGCTCAACTGAGTATTTAGCACTTGGTGGGGGAAGTCATTTTGCAATGTATCTTGATAGTGATTTGTACGAGTCTTGTTCCCTTGCTATCTTTGACCTTTTCAACGACCTACATTTCTTAGCCATTCGGCAATTTATGTTTCATTTTTCAGATTGAACGGATCAAGTTTGGCCTCAGAAACGTATGGTAACTCTTGTTTGTCACACACTGAAGAGTTCGAAGTGAGAGAAATTGAGGTGCTCTCTCTCTCTCTCTCTTTCGCTTTCACGGTCTAATTACAAATAGTATGCATTGGAAGTTCAATTTAGTCCTTTGAGTTCGTTTAGCAAAATGCTGCCCGAATATATGTATGTATGTATATATGTGTGTGTATATATATATATATATATATATATATATATGCATGTACATATATAGATGAAGGATCGTGTGCGAATATGAGTTATGGTGAGAAGAGTAAGAAGGGATCTAATCCACGGGAATTGATCCAGTGCACCTCGGTGCACCACATTAGTGTTGATCTCCAATTAGGATTGATCTAAGGGTGGAGATCCCTTTTTACCTTTCTCATCATAACTTCAATTCTCACTGGAACCCAACTTTGTACACACACACATATATATAGCCATAGGTTATTCTGAGAAGTGGTAAATATTTGAGAAGCAAAGAAGTGATCCTAGCCACTGTCAAGATCAGATTTGACTGGTCAAGAATTGCGGCTTTGACTAGTCAAAATCTGCGGCTATGCTGAAAATAGAGGGGGTAGTTTTGTAATTTTTACAAGTAGGTAACAAACGGGTTCATATGTGAACCCATGTGATTCATATATGAAGTATATGTTCATATGTGAACTCGTGTAATTCACATATGAACCCGTGTGATTCAGATATGAACTAATTAACTGATTCACATATGAATTAATTAAGTAATTCACATATGAAACCGTGGGTTCATATGTGAATCAGTTAAAATTTTCACATGTGAACTAATTAACGGGTTCACCTATGAACATGTATTTCATATGTGAATCACATGTTTGCCGCCTATTTGTAAAAGTTTCGAAACTACCCTTCTATCTTCCACATATCCATGTGATGAATTATCCGGTGCTTCACAATCAAAGCCGCAAATGTTAACTAGATGAAATGGGAATGAAGGGCTAGGATCTTCTTTACTTCTCAACTACTAACCACTTCTCAAATGAACCATATATATATATATATATATATATATATACACGTACATATATATATGTATATAATAATATTAAAGACAGATCTGCAAATTAGATTGGTTGAACATCTGAAATCTACCCAAGTAAAAGAATCAGAGAACAAGAAAGATTCGTCTTTATTAAGTTCCAATAAAACAAACAAAAATTCCAATCTTTTACCCTGACAACGTTTACACGATATAAAAAGTAACCTTCTAAATACACAATTGAAGATGATGTAAAAAATTACAATCTTCACACAATATAACATGACGTATATGCATGTATTTTCACTTGTTATCACCTGTTTGTGTACATATATGTATGCATGTCTGTATGTGTTTGTGCATGTATATGCGTATGTGTATGTGTGTATGCATGTATGTATGTGTCATGTATTTTGAACGTGTTTCAGTTGTGGGGGTTTGTATACGCTTCAGAGTACGAAGATGTGATATCTATGTTGCGAACAGAGGCACCGGGGATTTGCCGTTGGTAGCGTAACACCACAAGATGGCCTTCATTTTGTATATATTTTTGACAACTTTGATGTCTTCCATTTGCTAGCAACTTGTTTGGTTTCAAATATGAGCTACTTAAAAAAAAACCATGGCTTTCTATTATATGGAAGAAAAAATAACTTCATTTTGTATATATTTCTAACTCGTTGCGCTTTAAAACAATCGGTTTGGAATATACTTTCAGGTTTTCATTTTGAGACTTTTAGTTTATTGAACAATAATATAAAAATAACTATAACTGATATGATTAATAATAATTCTAAATAATTAATATTAATTAATAATTTTTAAATAATATTAATTACTATTTATTAATAATTAATATTACCGGTAAACTTAACACTATCATTTACTTACCGGATAAAATTTTAGTCCACCAAAATGGTATCATATGCAACAATTTACCCGGTAAGCGCTTATCATGGTAAGAGTCGTCGCCCTCACATACCGGGTAAGACTCTTGGTCCTTGTCTCGCTTTTATTGGGTAAAATTTTTGATCCTTACTATATTCATCTGGTAAGATAATATGATTTGGTGTTCACTTACCCAAGTAAGTGTTTGGTAAACGGTCCCTAAATTTCAATTTTGAGGCTAAATATAAACTTCACAAACACAACTCTTCTATAATTGCTACAATAATCCCTCATATACTCATTCTAAGTGAATTAATTGTTTAACCAAACATAATATCATATACCAAAATTATAATGATGTAAAACATATTCACGTTCATAACTTTCTTTAAAAGCAAAATTTGAATGACTGTTGATTAAAATCTATATAGTGATTGCTTCGTATGTATTTGTGTACATATAAATATACAAACATGCATGTATATAGATATATACAAACCCGTATCCGACAACGTTTTTGCTAATTGAATTTAAAGGACTGAACCATACTTCCATTACATGCTATGTTTAATTACAAAGTGCAAGAAGAAAACGAGAGATAGAACCTCAGTTTCCTTCACTTCGAACTCTTCAGTGTGCGACAAACAAGAGTTACGATATGTTTTTGTGGACAAACTTGACTCGTTCAATCTAAAGTACGTAAATCGTCGAATTGTGAAGTGATTAAGGTCTTCAAAAGGAAAAGATAGCAAGGGAGAAAGATCCATACAAATCATTATCAAGATACATTGCAAAATGAGTACCTTATCACCAAATGCTAGTTGAGCACATACTCAAGTAGTGACTGGTAATTGCTAAATACACGTGTAATTGGTTATACAAGCATTTAAGCTCAAAACTTGTCCAAAAACATATCATCATAATCAGTGGCGGATTCAAGATTTTTGTCTAACTAAAGGCCCACAAAGTCGTCCGACGTGTTTTTAACCTAATTACACTGTTTCGAGAGATTTTTAAAGGTTTTTGGGTTGATTTTGAGGAACTTTTTTAGTGTTTTTGTCGATTTCGAAAGACTTTTTTGATTTTTTTATTGATTTCAAAAGACCTTTTTGGTTTTTTTTATTGATTTCTAGTGTTGTGGGGTCCCTTGCAAAAATTTAGTGGGGGGTAGAAGGTAAAAGCTGTAAATTTTTTATTTTTAACCCTAGTAATTTTTTAATTTTTTTAATGGGGTCCCATCTCCCTACTTACCATGTAAGTCTGCCTCAGCGACGGATCCATAATTTTTTTTAAATGGTGGCACCATTTGACTATAAGAGAATAATATAGGGAATTTTTTTTCAAACAATGACATCATTTAACTATAACAAACAAATATATAGATTTTTTTCTTCAAATGGTGACACAATTTGACTAAGAAAATGACACTAACCACATTCAAACTCGGGTCTGGATTGGATAAAAGTTTTACAAACCAACTCTACTAAAGAAAATTTGTTCTCATTGTAGTTTGAAAATACATACAGTAGCACACAACAAATTAATACGGTTGCACCTTTCACAAATCTATTTTTTTTATCCTTCGACAGAGGAATAATACGGTGGCATGTGCCACCCGTATGCACCACTATAGGTCCATCCATGGTCTGCCCCTGATTGTAGTTAACATAAGACATCTGAAATTAACATTCAATGTAGTTTTTATGGCACAAAAATACTTCTACTTAACATGGTAAATCAAATCTTGTATTCAAAAGAGACATGCCCGACTAAAAGAACCTAAAAACGAAACAACACCAAATTGGTTCTCGACCTCCTATTACTATAGAACTCGCCTAAGGCGAGGTCTAGAGGCGAACCTAGGATATTTGTTGAGTGGTGCAACTTTAAGGTGGATCAGAGGTTCTCAAAGTCGTCCAATATACTTTAGCCAAATTCCACATATTCGACGGATTTGTTCTGGTTGATTTTGACGGGCTTTCTCAGTTTTTTATTAACGTCCCTTGTATTTTATAATATTCTAGAGCACCTCTCAAAGTTCAACGTGTGCATCTTTCACACCCTATAAAATTCTACTTGTGAAAATCAGTTGAGCGTTTGAACGAAATGACAAAATCCCACTGGAACCTTCATAGGTCCGCCCATGGCTAAGTTGCCAATGCTCGTGGGATTGCCTTGGCTTCAAACGCTAATAACGGAGGTTATGTCATCGTGAATACTTGACATGAATTCAAACATTGACATAAGTCAACATCGACACTTGTCAATTAAGAAGTGTTTAACTGTTTATCACACATATTTCTAATTCTTTAGACCAGATTTTGAAAAGTAATCAAGGATTTATTGCAACGAAACTTCTCTTATAAGGCATCTATACAGTTAACTAGAATCAGCGAGAGAGGAAGGGAGTTTTTCGATAGCCTACCAAAAAATGGGAAAGGTTTTCCAATGACAAAAAGAGATAAAAATCTCTAATCTTATCTGCAACTGATTTGATAACCGTTTAAAAATTTCAAAATAGACAAAATTAAGAGCCGAGATTGGTTTGTATTTTATATGATCTGTAAAAATTAGGAGGAATAAAAATCCCCTTGTGGCTACGGAGGTTCAAATGCGGTGACTCCGGATTATCTGCAAAGCAGGTGGTCGCCCTGAGAGTCGGCTCGCATAGCGAATTGGATATCCAGATTAATCAAAAAAAAATTAGATGGTCTGTGATACGGCTCATATAACCACTTCCTTGATTTCAATATAAGAGATTTTGTTATGTTTTTGTTGAAAATCTGATCCGTTAAGAGGCAAGGTCATTCAGAGTGTTTGTTTTTTTTTTTAATTTTTTAGAGGCACTTATGTCTTATTTTCCTCTTATTTGATAATAGGTAAACCAACATCTTATTTGCCACTTATTGTTCTTCAAATCCTCAACAACGGCGTTTCTCAATCGATTAACCTTAATCGATCATTTCTCTCAATCGATCCTTACTAAATCAATCATCACATTTCTCAATTAATGTATGTTAATAGGATGTAGATGTGTTAAACACCGTTAATGATATATTTTCGTTTAAATGAATGTTAATTATATAATTTAGATATAAATTTCATAATGATGATGAATAAATATGTGAAATTGTATAAATTTATCTATAAATTCAACACTATAAATTTTAATGAGTATAATAGACAATTCAGACGTTTATTAGTTTACAAAAACAAACAGTTTTATTGATTTAGATTTCAGACTTCAGCATCACCTCTTATAAATCATAAATGAAATAAGAATTCAGACTTCAACACCTCTTAAAAAACAAACGCCACCTTAGAGTTTTAGGTGTTAAGTAATGCTGAAGTTTGAAGTCTTATTTCACTTCTGATTAATAAGAAGTGACGTTGAAGTCTGAAACCAGAATCAACAACATTATTTGTTTTTCTCAACAATAAATGGCTGAATTTGTTTAAATTGTCTATTTTACTCAAAATTATAGTGTTGGATTTATAAATAAATTTACACAATTTCATATATTTATTCATAATCATCACGGAATTTGCATCTATATTATATAATTAGCATTAATTTAAACGAAAATATGCGGTTGACAGTATATAACACATTGAAATCCTATTAAAATAAAGCAATTGAGAGAGATGAGTATGATTTGGTAAGGATCGATTGAAAGAAATGATTGATTAAGGTTAATCAATTGAGAAAACGTCGTTGTTGAGAGTTTGAAGAACAATAAGAGGTAAAATAAGCGATTGGTTTATCTCTTACCATATAAGAGAACAATAAGACATAAGAGCCTCTGAAAAACTGGAAAAAACAAACAGTCTGAATGACACTAACTCTTAACGAATCAAACATAAGAGGCTGATAAAAAGTTCTTTTTTTAAGAAAACAAACAAGACTTTACTTTTCTATAAATGTTGTACTTTGTTTTATTATGAAATTAAGCAGAAAATTGTTCCAAACTTTGGTCTATTTGAAGTTGATATTCTCGAATCAGTGTCTATTGACGTGTATTTAAAATCTTCTACATAGAGTCCCTTTCTTTTGTTAACCAATAAATTAGTGTTAACTATATGAACTAATCTAGACCGTTCATCTATTAAATGAACGAACGAGAGATGTCAGTGGCAATTTGGTAACTATTTAGAAGTTCAAACGCGTAAATTGGGATGAAACGTGGACGAACCTTGGTGAACAAGGGTAAAAAAGGTAAAACGACATTGCATCTCAAGAACGGAAACAATCTCGTTTCCTGGAAAATCTTCGACACCGTAGCTAATCCACATCAAATCTGGAACTCGTGGGCACGATTCTTTGTGAACATCTATCTTAATACCAATCAAATCTTGCATCACCAAAAAGTGGAATTCCTGTCGACAACAGACGACAGTGAAGTAGTTGAACGATTACCCTCTTCTAAGATGGAACAACGGAAGAAAGAGCTTGATGCAGAAGGGTCCAGAAAAAGGCTAGCGATAGACGATGAAGGTAAATATTCAAATCATAATATGTGTTCATATATGAACATTAGAGTACATAATATATGTTTATAGGTGAACAAGGTATATAATATGTTTTGTATCCTGAAACTCCCTTAATCATTAAGAGTCTTGATTTTATTGTACACAGTTACCAAACAATTATATTTCATTTAACATTATATCATGAGAGTCTCTTAATCATTTTGACCATTTAATCATTCTGTACCAAACCATTCAGCAATTGCCAATCAGCCTCTAAATCACGACCGGTCTCTCTATATATTTATGACCTATTTAAAACCCTTTTGATTGAGGGCAAATAAGTAAGGCAGGCACGAAAGCATGAGAGAGAGGGGTTTGACCTTGGCGTCTAGTTGGCGGTTTCTTCTCCCATTCATATGTATATATATATGACCCGATTGAAAATCAAACCCACCGCACCGTTTTTTGATTCATCTTATCTCTCCTCCCATTTTCTCTGACATTTCAGTTTTCACCAAAACTTTCACTCAAAGATTGAGATCTGATCGGCGATTTCAAGCAATTCACTCATGGCGGTGGTGTCACCCCTTGCCAAATACAAGTTGGTATTTTTGGGAGATCAATCCGTCGGCAAAACCAGCATCATCACCAGATTCATGTACGACAAATTCGATACCACCTATCAGGTATAAATGATTCAGCCGGCTTCTGGTTATGATGTTTAATCATTTTTTTTGTGCTAATCAGATGTGGATGTTGTTTGCATATGAGGTTCGGTTGAAATTTGGTTATGGATCCGGCTCCTTGTTTATAATTGATGTTAGAATGATGAAATCGTGTATATCTAGGTTTTGCACTGTCGGTAACATACTCACCAAACTAGTAAGCAATCATTATGTCAAGCTCCCAATCGTGTTTATCATGATCCACTTAGTTGCATTAATGATCACGTCAGATGATTAGCCGATCCAACTCAAATTTTGACCCATTTACAAGATGTAGGAGATCCTAGTGATCTTATAATGTCGGAGGCAAAGGAAACTGCAAGAAGATGAAAGTAGATAAAGCACTCAAGCCTCATAGAATTCTAACATCAGGTATTGCCGATAATAGACTGTTTATTGATGAGGTTGAGTAGCGTGTCAATGCAATGTTGGATGTTTGGAGAAACAATTTCAAACATAAGGGTTTATAGATTAATTTAGAATAAAGCTGAGGATATGAAGTGCAACCTCGTCATTGCTGATTTGCAAACATTTAAGATAGAGAAATTGTTGAGGATGTTAGTGGTAAGATAAGAGTGGAGTGGATGAGATGGTGACATGCCTCGATGATCATGTGATGTTTAAAGTTTCAACCGACTGAACTGAGCCTAAAAGTAAGTTCTACAGGATAGCGGAAGATCTGCTATGACTTGCATGACACAATATTATTGTTTCACCAAAAGATAACACACATTCAAGATGAGTATATAAGAATGTTGATATTGAGATGGATATGTGGCCACACAATATGGGCTAGAAGTGAGGGTGTATGGAGAAAGTTAGGTGTAACTGATTGAGAAGCTGCTGAAACACCATCATTTGGGTGGTCTGCTGAAACACCATCATTTGGATGGTCTCCAACATGGATGTCTTTGTGTACCGGTTAGAAGAGGAGACTGTACCAATAGGATCTGCTAGAGAGATATATGCCAGCCAAGATGGACATGGCAATGAGAGATTTGCATGGCTGATGTATTCCGAAGGAGTTGGCCTTAGTAAGGGTACCTTGAAGGACATCATTCACTTACTTGGAACCAAGGGGTTCACCTGTTGATATTTGGCACCATTATGGCATTGCCTGCTCAAACAAGCTTTGGATGAACTCATTGTTGTTGTAGCCATATGAGTTTTCATATCAGTAAACTGGTTTGGACATGATATTAGACTGTACTCTTATATCTCTTACCGAAGGTTTTGGTTTTCTCAACTCCTTTTTTTTAAACCTTTAAGCATATTCATGAAGTTCACACTACTAGGAAAAACAAATCACAAAAATGCAAAGAGATCAGGTTAGAGAGATAGAGCCTTAACTGCGTACGCGGATTTATCTAATTACTCCCTTAAAAGTTCATTTGCTGCCTGCCTTCAAGCCTGGATTGGGGGAAGAGGCCGGGCCAGTCCTAAGATTTTTGATCCCCTGTGCGAAAATAATAAAATATACCCCTAACCCTATTTTTTTAAGCCAATGAAACAACGAAACATGCGATATTTTAAAAAGTTTAGAACCTATTCAAGCTAAGTATCTCATCTCCATGTTGATTTTTATTAATTATAATAAAAAAATACAATGAGGGGAACATAAAAACCAAAACCCCGAATACAAAATATAAATGATAAAAGGATAAATCCTAGATTAAGATCGTGCTTCATTCTTTTCTAGTTTTCCCTTTTCCAAATTAAAATTAGCAAAATAGAAACTTTATTTTAATATACGGGACTTAAAAGACAAAGAAATCTATAATTAGTTTTTAACTAAGATAGTAAATTGCATCCAAGTTACTGTTATAGTAAGCAAAAACTAAAAGTAAAAAATTACAGGTTTAATGACTAAAGGCTAAGGGGTTATCTGTTGGTAACTTAATAAGTTTAATGAAACTAACACCTTATTAGCTCAACTATGCATGATTGTTTCGTAGTGGCTTAATGATATAGAAAGTGACTTATTTAATAAGCTTCCAGGGGGAGCTTTATATAGAAAGCCAATTTTTTTTTCCAAACATGTCCCTTCCAACTAAAAAACGCTTCTTACATCTGCGAAAAAACTCTCTCAAACAAAAACTTTTCCAACTTTCCAACTTTTTCCAATGATGTGCATTCAGTATTCATCACTATTAGACTTGGATCTGTTTTTATAGTTAAAAGTTCAATTGTCCAATTCCCAAATTATTAAACCCAAAACTAGTAATAAATGACAACTTGATGCCCCTTTAGGCTTTGATGCCCTGTGCAGCCGCACGGGCTGCATGTGGGCGCTGTTTTGATGCAGTCGCAAAGGCCAATAGCTTACTTCAGTCAAGCTTCACCAACTGGAGGAAAGTTTAAGTGCGTCTATGAGCGCGAATTGATGGCTATCATGTTGGCTGTCAAAAAGTGGAAACATTATCTTTTGGGAAGACACTTCATTGTTAAGTCGGATCAACGTAGTCTTAAACGCATATTAGAATAGAGGGAGGTGGCTACGGCGTATCATAAATGGCTAATCAAACTCATTGGGCTTCTCGATCCAGTTCAAACCGGGAAAAGATAATGCGGCTACAAATGCTTTATCTAGAAGACCCCATGACCCAACCTTAATGGAATTACTTACTTTTCAGTAGGGCCGTAAACAAGCTGAACATTCAGCAAACCGTTCGTGAATCGTTCGGCGGGAAGTTCGTTTATTTAATAAATGAACGAACATGAACAATTTTTTTTGTTCATTTAGTTAAACGAACGAACATGAACAAGAGTCTTGTTCGTTCAGTTATGTTCGTGAACGTTGGTTTATATATTAAATTTAATATATAATATTTTATTTATTTAGTTTGAATTCAAATAATATTTATTTAAGTTTTAACTTTTTAGAATTTATTTGGATTTAAATTTTATCATCATTTTGTCTTATTTGAAATTTTTATCTTTTCATCGTTTATGTTCGTTTAGGCCTGTTCGTTTATGTTCGTTTAGACCAGTTCGTTTATGTTCGTTCGTTTACGTTCGTTTAGACCCGTTCGTTTATGTTCGTTCGTTTACGTTCGTTTAGNGTTCGTTTATGTTCGTTCGTTTACGTTCGTTTAGACCCGTTCGTTTATGTTCGTTCGTTTACGTTCGTTTAGCATGTTAACGAACGAACATAAACGAACACGAACACAAAGATTTTCGTCCGTTTACTGTTCGTGTTCGTTCATTTGTTCGGTTAAGTTAAAAAAACAAACATGAACAAGCCTCTGTTCGTGCTCGTTCGGTTCGTTTAAAGCCCTATTTTTCAAGGATGGGACATCACTCGATTGATTGAATAAGTAAACCAAGACCCTAAGTGTAAAGCCCGCATTGATGCTTTAAATGTTGGTCCGGCTGCCCCAAACCTATTTCAGGTGTGAGACAATTTGTTACTCCGGCATGGTATGCTCGTAATTCCGAGCAAATCTCCCATCATTACCCAGTTACTTATGGAATTCCATGATGGAGCCATTGGGGGTCATGCGGGGTCCTTAAAACCTTACAACGACTTAAAGCCGAATTTTGGTGGGAAGGAATGAAGTCGGCTGTCCATAAATATGTAGTTGCTTGTGTGACTTGTCAACGTAATAAAAGCTCGACAATGATGCAGACCGGTTTACTACAATCTTTGGATATTCCATAGCAGGTTTGGGAAGATTTATCCGTGGATTTTGTAGAAGGATTACTTGTTTCCGAGGCTCTAACTCTTTATTAGTGGTGGTTGATTGGCTGAGTAAATTCAGCCACTTTATAGCTCTTAAACACCCCTTCACAACATCTAAAGTAACGGGCATTTTTGTGAAGGAGATCGTGCGTCTTCACGTGGTGCCAAGGTCTACAGTTTCGGACCAAGATAAAGTCTTCCTTAGCCATTTTTGGTAGGAACTTTGGCAATTACAGGAAACTAAACTTAGATTTAGCACGACTTACCACCCTTAGAGTGATGGGCAAACTGAAGTGGTGAACCGTGGAATTGAGACTTACGTTGTTTCATCGGAGCACAACCACGAAAGTGGGTTACCTGGCTGCCATGGGCTGAGTACTCTTACAATACCTTGTTCCATACGTCCTCCCACACCACCCCGTTCAAGATATTGTGTGGTCGCGATCCTCCCAAAATAACCCCGTATGCGGATATGAAGGTCTCTAATTCTAATGTGGATCAAATGCTGTTAGAAAGGGATAGAATGTTGTCGGAGCTACGTACCCATTTACTCCAAGTTCAACAAAGAATGCGAGCATCGGCGGATAAACATCAAAGGAATGTGGAGCTGTCGGTTGGACAATGGGTATTTTTAAAGACACGACCATATCGACAAACGTCTTTGGCTACTCACCGAAATGTTAAGTTAGCCCCTCGTTTTTATGGGCCTTTTCTTGCCACCGAACGTATTGGTAAGGTGGCTTACCATATACAGTTGCTCGAGGGGAGTAGCATCCACCCTGTTTTTCATGTGTCTCAAGTCTCAACTGAAAGAAGCTGTTGGTGATCATGGAACACATACACCTCTGCCCGCAGCACTTAAAGATAAATGGGAGCTGCAATAGAATCAGAAAATCTGAAAGGTAGTCGATATCATAACAATAATGACATCAAGGTCCTTCTTGGTTGGCGGGGATCACAGAGTTTGAAGACACGTGGGAGTCATACATGGATGTGTGTAAGCAGTTTCCAACATTCCACCTCGAGGAAAAGGTGAGTAATTGGGGGGATGGAGGATTGATAAGCCTCCAATTACGAAAGTATATTCGAGGAGGGGTCCAATGATAAATAAAGAGTAAAGTCGAGGGGGTAATTCTGGAAATATAATAAAGAAGGCAATGAGAATGGTATATATCAGGTGCGTGGTTTTGGCGGGGGATTTCATTCAGATTTTGTGTGATCTTTTTGATCGTGTAGGAGAGAAATGGGCTCTCGAATTTCCATCTAGTTTTTCTTCGATTTTTCATTGTAATCAGTCCAGTTTTGCCATTAATACGATTGCAATCGTTTGGGTCTATCAGAGACTTGGCCTCTAGAAAGCCAGAGAAGCCATTGTAAACCTTCTATAGAGAGTGTAATCTTCCAAATTCTCTATCAATATGATGAATGTTCATCATAGTGGTTGCTTTATTGTGCTTGGATTTTCATCTACTTGTTACTAAGCCCTTTATTTCTGCATTTGTTGATTGTGGTTGAACTTGCAGTTGGATCTCGATTGTTTGGGACTTACGGGATCATTTGTGGTCTGTTTTGGTGAGTATACAACCCTTAAAGTAAGATTACGGGTAATTCCGTGGAGGATAACCTGAAGCCAACAGTGGGTACCTTATAATTCATGAACGAGCCTTATAGTTGTGATACCATGGAAACAATAACAGTACACGAGAAGATGATTTTCACTCTTTCTTATTATTTTCTTCAAGAGAGTATAATACAATTTAAATAGAAAAGGCAGAAAAGATAATTAGGAACAACTAGATATCTCTCATAATTAAGATTGACAAAATCTCTACCATAATTCATAATTCTAGGATATTGACTTCCCAAACTTATTGACACATATCAGGAAATCTATTTATATTCCCTGCTGGCTACACCATCTAAATCAGACAATTGGCTACTTGTTACAACCTCTAAATCAGCCTGGCTTTGACTTCTTATTCACACAACCCCTTCCCTTGGGTGCTTGTCACATTGTTATTGGTAAATGGTAATAGAGGACTAGTGAAACAAACATGTACCAACACGTGCACACACATACACTATTTCATAATACAATACAGATCATCTGCCTTAAGGATACAATTGTTTTAGGTACATATATTTGATTGTTATTTAGATGATTTGAACAGCTCATGGTCCTCATTATTCTGGACTAGCCTTCATCTGCTAGTGCTTCTCTGTATATTATCTTGCCCTGCATCCTTTATCCTGAATTGTATTGTGTTTCACTCGAAAGTTTGATTCTTTTACAGCATTTTTAATGCCTTTAGATCTCATTCTTACATTATTATTTATGTTAACTGCAGGCCACCATCGGCATCGATTTCTTGTCTAAAACAATGTACCTTGAAGATAGAACAGTTCGGTTGCAGCTTTGGTAAGCTCACATGTGTTTTAGGCGTTTTTTTTTCCTACTTTAACCTATCCAATTATTATGTGTATAACAGTCAATATCCTTCCATATAGTAATATACAACATGTATAGGAGACTGTAGAAAAATATTGGCAAGAACTTGGAACTGATAATTTCATGAAAGTTCCTGTTGAAGTTTGGTTTTTAACAGTGTTTCTAAGATGCTGTGTTGCTGTTGCACCTAGTATTATGGCGGTTTCTTATTGTATGAATCTGTCTACTATCGTAGTTACCCCATGTGAACTAAAATGATATGGTGGTAGTAGGTTGAATGGTGCTTATAATGTGATTCAAAAGCGAATGGAGAAAATTTAATAAAAGGGACCAAGTAATTGAGGCTACAGAGATTCAGTTAATAACATGGCCCATAGATTGAAGAATTTTAAGATACATTTCCCAATATGTTATTTCATTTACATTGTTTTCTGCTTAAATTTCATCTCATAACATCTCAGGGATACAGCTGGCCAGGAGAGATTTAGGAGTCTCATTCCAAGTTATATAAGAGATTCATCGGTTGCGGTAATTGTCTATGATGTTGCCAGTAAGTAGCACCCTGCTTAAAGAGTTGTAGATGATCTTGTTGGCGGCAGTTTTTCGCTGCTGTGCTAGTCCATTTGTTTAACTGGTTCACCTTTTACTGCATTTCCCATAAGGGGGATCTTTCTCTTTTCTTTTTTCCCGCCTTCCATGTTTTCTAATGACTAGTGTCACAATATTTTCTTTCTCGTTTTAAAAACTTTGAAACCAGACTCTTGAACCAGTGCATTTCCCATGTCAGAGATTGAGAGGGCTTTCAGACCATTGGGAATTGCTCAAATTATACATGCTTTTCACTTTTCACACTTATACATGCTTAAAAGAATTTGAGCTGGCATCCCAAAAAAGCTTTATGACGTTATTCAAAACACTAGATGTTGCATTCTCACTGCATTTATTGATTGAACACGGTGCTATACTTGCATAAAAACGCCTCGAACATGTATTCCTCTATCTTCGCACCTTTCTATAAGTTACATTTGTTGGTTTTCAGATCGACAGTCATTTTTGAACACTTTAAAGTGGATAGAGGAAGTACGTACTGAGCGAGGCAGCGATGTGATTATAGTCCTTGTTGGGAACAAAACTGATCTTGTTGACAAAAGGTTTGACATTAACTGTTTATCAGCTTAATTTATCCTTTTAAGATGTCGGTTTTCATAAGACTAGTCATATATCCAACTTTTATCTGCAGTCTTGTTTACTTCTCAGTATTTATGATACTGGTAATTCTCTTTTTGCCGCATCAGAGATGGTAGTTTTCTTTGTTTATTTTCATTGTTTGACGGAGATGTGTCTTTGGTGGTGAAACAGGCAAGTTTCAATTGAAGAAGGAGACGGCAAGGCTCGTGAATTCGGGGTCATGTTTGTAGAAACCAGTGCAAAAGCTGGATTTAACATTAAGGTAGCATACTCACAATCTTATTGTTTTCCTTTTAAAATTCCTAACTAATAAGTACCTTTTATACCCTCCTATAACCAACAGTGTGTATATTTTATAATTGAGCACATCCCTGTAGATTAGGAATGTAGTTATGATTGTTTCCGAATTACAGCAGTGTGTAAATATTGTGTCCTGTCCCATGAAAATCCCTCGGTAACAATACTAAATTTCCTACACCCCACCAATTAAAATCACCTTCTTGATGCTCACCGGTCATTAGTTTATGCTAAAATGTATGCTGCTTCTGGAGCATCTTCTTCAAATATTTGTTTGGATAAGGTCACTAGTTTGCCAAAAACACTAACAATTTTCTTGTAAATTCGAGTCATTCCATGCACATTTTTAGGAGTTACTTCGATTCTTAGCCATCACCCTTCAGCATTCCTTTGTCACCTTCAAAGCTTTTCTATTTTCTGTTTCTCTCCTCTTTCAAGACTTCTATCACCAATTTCTTGTTATCCTCTTCTTAGCATACAACTAGGCATTCACGACACTCATCCGTCTTCATTTTCAATGGCTAGATGTTTGCTTCAGCTAATTTACCATGCTCTTTTCTTGCTATTTTTAATTCCATCCCTTGATACCATGATTCTATCTAGCTCCTCTCTTAGGGGAGGTAAGACACCCCCTGATTATTTGTTCTTTGTGTTTTCCTGGTACTTTTGTAGGTTCAATATTTTATTCTCCTAATCTCATTTGTATCTTGGTCAGAACTAAAAATACTCTTAACCTAGCTGTTCATTATTTGTATCTCATTTGTATCCTGGATGTTCTCTATTAGCATACCATATGACATCAAATCTCACATGATTGTGAATTGTTATCCCTCCCGTATCTTCATATCTGCCGATTTTTTTCCTTAATACGGTTTTGGTCATGATGAAGACTACTTATCTCACCTACATTCTCCGCATGTTTTTCCTGAAGTTTGTTGTCTGAGTTTCATGTTTGGAAAAATAGATGAAAACCTTTTTCTTTTTTTCTTTCTTTCTAGAGAACCGTGAGTGTCTGGGCCAGCTTGCGTGCACCTCGACTAACCCCACAAGTTAACAGGCTGACAAACCTCCAGTGGCCTTGAGGGGACCAAACCCAAGGTCTTACCGGTTGAGTGACACCAAGGTTGAAATCCTTATGTTCTTCTTGGTGCCATTATTGTTCACTTCCTTGTTGGATGATCTGCCAATACAAACAACTTCTGCAACAGCTGATCTTGACTTGTTCCCTTTAGAGAAGGTGAGGTCAAAGTCAAAGAAAGGAAAATACACACACCCTGTTAGCTAATTTTGAGTCTTGAATCCATAATAATCAGGTTAAGTACTAGTTGGGCCAATGGTCATGCCACAGACAGCGTTGACTTCTTACCACCTTCCTTTCATATATATATATATATATATATATAGAGAGAGAGAGAGAGAGGAGGTGGTTTCATTTACAAACCCAACCATTAGTACAGATCATACAAACCCAACCATTAGTACAAATATACAAACCAGTCTCAACTGTTCATCTAGTCTAATGAATATCTCAACTGTTTCCTAATATAAAGCGTTAGCATAATATATGAGCGGTGGTAATCTTTCATAAATATCCAAATCATAATAAAGAAACTCATCATTTCTATAAATATCTCAATTAATTGGTTTGTATGAATTGTACTAATGGTTGGGTTTGCAAAAGATCTCTCCTCTATACATCATATCATAATATATCTCTTAGATGATCATTAGGATAATCATCATTTTAGTGTTGGTCAAATTACTTTCTTTCTGCCAGAAGGTAAGCCCAGGGGCACAAAAATCAAAGGTGGTTGGAAGTGGCAAGTGGCCAAGTACACAAAGCTTATACTAGATTAGCCAAAAACCTTTTTACTTGATTACAGTTTCTCCTGTAAATCTGGTTGCATTATTTTAGCTTCTCTTGAGAACTTGAGGAAAGTTAGTGGGAAAGATTGGTTTGGGGGGAAGCGGAATTCGGAGAAGTCGGTGTGAGACAGAGGGAAGGGTAGCGCGATGGCAGTTAGGTTAACCAAGCGTTAACTTTAGATACAGTGATGTCTTAGTATTCCCTACTTATCATGTCCATTATTATATCTACTTGTGCGACATTCCTTCTGTACACACTATTCTTAGTTTTTTTTATACTAGTAGTTGTCGGTATTGTGCTTTGTGTATCTGTGTTTGTTTTAACCTATTTGCCTCACTTTTGTCCATGTTATCTTTAATCTAATAGCATATCCGTTAATTGATTGCACGCACGCACACTTGCACAAAGTGGGGTCTTCATGAAAACCACCTCTCGACCCTTTAGGGTAGAGTACATCCTACCTGCAGACCTTACTTAAGCATGAGATTTATTGGGTTCGGTTTCACTTGAGGAAATTAAATTGGAGGGTAACGAGGGAATTTATTTATTTATGATTTGCAGCCTTTATTCCGAAAGATTGCAGCTGCGTTGCCAGGGATGGAGACTCTTTCGTCAACGAAACAAGAAGACATGGTTGATGTGAATTTGAAATCTTCATCAAATACGAACCAGTCAGATCAGCAAGGCGGAGGCTGCGCATGCTAATCGTCATCGATCATATTCACTTCACTTGTATTAATGATTTGATTTTTAAACCTATTAATTTTCTTGCTCCATTATTTTTTCCAGAAATTCGAATTTTGTGCTTTCAAATGACACATCTTTGTGCCTCAGGTTATATGGATTAGAGTTTCCCTTTTAACAGGTTAATCTAAAAGTCAATGGCTGATGCTGCACTTCGGTTGACTCGGAGCAAGAGAATCTACAAATGAGCAAAATTTATTTCAATTAAAATTTTATGTTAAAATTCTTATATAAGTATCGTGAGAAGGTAATAAGGGGAGGTCCATACGTAAATCATTAATATATATATATATATATATATATATATATGAACCAATGTTACAGATTATTCTTATGGATTGATGTATACATATTCAAATGGATTTTTTCAATATTTTTTATATAAACATTTTTTTAACCTTTCATTATCTTTTTTATTAGCACATAATTTGGAGAGCAGGTGTGTAGTTGTGGATTGCACGAGTTAATTCCTGAGTCGGTCAGTGAGTGATGTGAGTTTGGCGAGTTGGACTCGTAGTAACTGTTTCAGCTTGATACGGTGGTACTTATGATTTCTGTTCATGATTTTTTTCAATGTAAATGGAGTTATTGCATCTACTTAACCAGTCTATTAAGTTGTTTCTTTTTTCTTCTCTTAGAAAAATAAAATCGAAAAAGAATAATACTTGTAGAGGCCATTGGAACATTGCAATTGTGTCATTTGGATTGTTAAACTATAAAAAGTGCAAAAAGGCTTCTAAGTACCTCTTTGTTAGTGGTTTAATGAATTTAATTAGACTCACAGCTTATTCGGTTATCTGTACATGACTGTTTGGTAATAGCGTAATGATATAGAAAGTGGTTTATTTACCAATTTTTTTAAGAAAAAGCTTTATGCAGAAAGTCAAGTTTTTTTTTCCTTCCAAATTTGCCCTTCCCAATTAAAAACAACACTCATGTTATCTATAAAAAAATTCTTCCATATAAAAACATTCTCAATTTGCATATACATATTAATCCATACATACAGCTCTATCCATACATGACTTAATGAAAAACTAATCAAACGAACCCCTAACTACTTAATCTTGTTTGTTTACATTAAATCGGACTAAAAATTAATGGACACAAATATTTTGATTCATATTTTGTTTAGCGACAAAAAATAAAATTGCAAATTTCAATTACTTCAATTTGTATATATTTTTTATTGGTTAATCACAATATAAAATTACATGTATAAATAAAAAACCAAAAGAGAGAAAGAAATAAGAATGATAAGTGACCGTACGCTCATTTGTCATACATATTCATATCGATTGACGGAACCCAAACGAGACGCTTCAACCATCAATATTACATCGTTAAATTGCTTGATAATAATTTTTATTTCTATTTAAAAAAAAGTTATAAGCTAATTTGATACTCAAAAGAACAAATTAACTGATAACTAATCATTATACGTCAAATATTTTTAAAAAATACGTACAAATATGTTTTCACCTCGCCTGACATGCATGGAATTTTGTCACCAAACTAATTAACGAGAATATTTAATTAATTGGTTAATCAAATTCGAAAAAGTATTCAATATTACCGATTTAACAAGTTATAACGGTCTTATTTTGTACACAACCTTTGTATTTAACACAAAATACAAGTTAATGTCACAACAAACCTACACATTCAGGCAAAATGATCACAAAATCTGCTGTAATACTGTAATGAGGCTCAAAAGCATGATATATATATATATATATATATATATATATAATTATAGTGAAGTTGCAAGAAATTAGAATACAATAATATGGATGAAAGAAAATGTCATATAGCAATGTATCCTTGGTTTGCACTTGGCCACCTTACACCTTATATACACATAGCCAACATGTTAGCCAAAAAGGGTCATATGATCTCCTTCCTGGTCCCTACAAACACACAATACAAGCTTGAGCCATTTAACCATCATCCAAACCTCATCTCCTTTGTGCCGATCACGGTCCCACATGTCGAAGGTCTCCCTCTCGGCGCCGAGACCACTTCGGATGTCCCATCATCGTTACACCCTCTCATCATGACTGCCATGGATAAAACCGAGAAAGTTGTTGAACGTCTGCTGCAAGATCTTATGGTTGATGTTGTTTTCTTCGATTTGGCTCATTGGATTCCGAACGTTTGTCGTCGAATACGGGTCAAGTCGGTGAACTATTGTGTAATTAGTCCGGTAACTGTTGCTTATGTCTTCTCTCCGGCACGACAAACTGATTGGAGCAAGGTATCATCGTTATAGAAATTGGTGAGATTATAATGTAAATATTTATACGACCAAAAATTAGGAGCACTACATCAAATTTGGTTTTATAGGATGACAAACATATTTAAATTTTCAAATCACTGTCTTATGAGAATTAGGTTTATAAGAACAAATATTTGTGCATCATATGTAAATGTGCTATAATAAGTTGATAGAGGAAGGATCATGCGAGAAGTTAAACATTTTGCGAGAAGACCAGAAGTTTCAATATCATATATGATTGCACTCCTTTGAGTGTATTCAATCGTATGTGATTAAGCGTCTATGTGTTTTTGATGCAACGTGTGTTTTAACCATATATGATTAAGCTTGTGTATCATGCGTGCAATCATATATGATATTAAAACTTCTCCCCTTCTCGTAATATGTTTAGTTTCTCGTTTAAACTTGGCCCGCGACGTAAGTTGTGCCAAAAGGTCGTTGGTGTCACTGATTTAGTATCACATGGGTATCATATATATATATATATATATGATGGATTATAGTATCACATCAAGAAGACCCTTATCACATGTGATAATACACGCGAGGAGGTGCGGGAAACTTGGCCTACGACCTAGGTCACACCAAAGGTCATTCACGTCTTCGATTTAGTATCACATGTGTATCATATGCGAATAGACTAATAGTATCACATCTGATTGATTATAGTAAAAGTTTTTGTGTTTTTCGGAAAGTGCCCAAATATTTGTAACGGTAGATGTTTGGACCAATTTGTATCTGTCCCGACTAATTTCACGAGTCCCTGAAGATGATAATAAGGAAATTTCACTTACGATCTTCAGAAGAGACTTAGAACTGACAACCTGATTTTTAATTTGTTTAGGGCATAAGCGAGTTCGATCTTATGCATCCTCCCGCTGGTTTTCCGTTGTCCTCAATCAAGTTCCACGCCCACGAAGCTCGCGATTTCACGTCTCGATCCAACATGAAATTTGGAGGCGATATAACTCTTATAGAGCGTGCGTATATCGGCTTAAGCCTGTCCGATGCTTTAGCGTACAATGCATCTCGAGAACTAGAAGGACCCTTCAGCGACTACCTACGAACACAATTTCACAAGCCGGTTTTACTCAGTGGCCCAATGGTGACCGATCTACCATCCACCACACTAACCGAAAATCTATCAAGTTGGCTCGATAGATACAACCCTGGTTCGGTGATTTACTGTGCATTCGGAAGCGAGTGTGCTCTAACCCCAGCTCAATTTCAAGAACTCTTGCTGGGACTGGAGCTCACACGAATGCCGTTCTTGGCTGCACTGAAATCACCTGTGGGTATGAACTCAATCGATGATGCAATCCCGGAAGGATTACTAGAACGACTCGAAGGAAGAGGGTTGGTTTACGGCGGATGGGTTCAGCAAAACCTAATCTTGCAACACGGGTCCGTTGGATGCTTTGTTACGCACTGCGGTTGGGGTTCGTTGAGCGAGGCGTTGGTTAACAAGTGTCGATTGGTGCTGTTACCGAATGGCGGAGATCAGGTCATAAATTCGAGGATAATGAGTGAAGTTTATGGGGTTGGGATTGAAGTGCAGAAAGGAGAAGAAGATGGGGTGTTCATAAAAATGGATGTATTTGAAGCAGTGAAGAAGGTGATGGATGAAGATGGTGAAGTTGGGAAAGAAGTGAAAGATAAACATGAAAGGATAAGGGAGTTTTTAGTGAATAAAGAGGTGAAATCTGCATACATAGATAGCTTCAGTCATGAGCTCCAAGATTTTCTAGAATCATATCATGAAGATTGAATTCAGAATTAAGCCGATGGTTGTAGGTTCAAACCCGAAGGTTCGTAAATATCATCTGTATCTATCGAACCCGATCGATAGGTTTGAGATTTTTCTTCTGGGTGTTTCTTAATTAGTTTGTTTCCGGTTACCTCGGTACTTTTTAACATTTTTGAACTAGCTTATCAAGTGGTTTTTGTCGATCGTGATTAATTAGTTCATCAGCTAGTTCTCGTTATAACAAAATTGGCTTTATAGGACGTTCACAATGTCCTAATAAAAACTTTATAGGAGTTTATAGGTCCAAACTAAAAAACATCATATCTAGAAGTGTTACAATAGTTTTATAAGATGTTTTAAGGTGATTCAACCAATTTTTAGATGTTTTTAAAATAAAATGTCGTATTAACTATTTGAAAAGTTGTACTACAAAAAACTAGGTTTTTAGGTCACTTCTCAAAAATGTCTTATAAATTGAGCTAACACAGACACTTTATTTCGAAAGCATCCTAAAAATCTTGTTAAAACACCAAAAAAACGTTATATAAACCCATTATAATACTTTTAAATAAGACGTTTTATAGTTTTGGTCTTATAAACTCAAGTTCTATAAAATATACTATTAAGACACTTAAAAGACAAGTCAATGACTTATCATTTACCAGATAATTTATCAACTAACAACTAAATATAACCTCAAATTAATTGTCCGCTTGCCAAACATAGCCCTAAATTTAGATTGATTTAAAAGAAAACGAAATCAGACTTCAGTTTACGATTTTCTATTCGGATAAAAATTCAAATACTTATCCATTAGATTTTCTGTAATGATAATTAATTCAAGCTATAAATAAAACTATATATATATATATAGAATCATGTGCTTGAATTATATATATATAGAATGAGAACTAGGTTAGAGGCATAAAATACAAATACAATCCTC
>NC_037528.1:20181031-20182797 GCF_001531365.2 Cynara cardunculus var. scolymus | reverse complement strand
TATATATATATATATATATATATATATATATATATATATGGAATCATGTGCTGGAATAATATATATACATATATGGTTGTAGGTTAGAGGCATAAAATACAAATACAATCCTCTAAAAACTCCATCTCTGGATAACATCGTCCCAAACTGGTTCTACAAGGTTCAATTTTTTTGTTCTTGTGCCTGCATGGCATTCTATGAATCTACTGTTATAATTCGCGAAGAGGGTATTGGTTCTCTGTTGATGTTCCTTTATGCAGATTATCCTCGTGAACTTCTCGAACATGAAGAAACATCAATACATTACACATCACGTGTCTCTATCTATATTCACATTCACATTCACATTCACATATGCATTCATATCAGCAGCTTACGATTGTGCTTAAAGAAGGAACCAAACGTCATGTACATATATATATATATATATACATATACAAACTTAACTTGGATCAACGTGAGACCAACCTATTTTCATGAGACCACTTTTTAACATTTGAAACTTTATAGTAAAATGTTGTGAAGGTAAAAAGAAGCAGAACCTTCACAACAACAATGGTGAAGTTTCAATTGTAAAAAAGTGGTCTCACGGGTATCAAAAAATAAGTTGATCTTACGTGAACCCAACCCTATATATATATTATATATGTATATGTAATCATCACGGGTTGCACAATAAAAACAAAAATGTCAATGTTCAATAACATGGTCGTCATGATTCACGAGCTACCACCTTTGCGTTTCAACTCTAAAAAGTGCTTACACATGCATGCCACTCTTTGAACATTGAAATTTTCCTATTTGGACAAACTAAGGGAAGTGTGTGCGTATATATATATATAGATATAGATATAGATATAAACGCACAAGCGTGTATATATATATACAGTCAAGTGCTTCATCAGCGTACTTAATAGTATCTAATTAGATAAACAAATATCTTGTTGCAGCAGAAGAATTAAACAAGTGTTGAAGTTGTTTACATCAATCATCATGTCGATTGAAGGTCTAGCAATGGCGGGAGTAGACTACAACGAGTGGGGTATGGATTTCGAAGAATGGGAGAGAATGGAGATGATGGGTCCACCTGCACCCCATTTGTATGCCGATGATGAATATGGAGATGATCATTACAAAGAAGATGAACATGAACTTGATTCTGGAATTGAATCCCCAAAAGCTGCCATGAAATCTTGGAAGCTGGATAAGTGCATGAAGCGATGGAAGTTGGTGGTGCTGCTGATAATGGTGATTAGATTTTTAAGAAGCATTTTCTATGAAAGAATGAATGCAGCCCAATGACAAAGTCTTAATCTTGCTGTCTTAATTTCATTTGTAAGACAGACATAACATCACGTGGGATTTTCAGACGCCTTATTTTTATCCACAATGTTCATAAATCTTGATTTTAGATTCATATATTTCTTTATTGCTTAATTTAATTACATTTTTCGATTATTTGTAAATCGTTGTGGTTAATTAATTTGCATATTGTTCGAGAGATTTGTTTGGTTTTAGTGAAGGAATATTCTTTATTGGTTGTATTTAATTCCATTCTTGTAAATTTAATTAATAAAACGTTTTGTTTAAATCACAATTATATTGTGTTTAGACGTTGTAGTTGACGGGTGTCGAGACCGGCAAATAATAAAGTTCAAACTAACGCACAATTTTACAACCAAAACTGTAAAAGTGGTAAGTCGGGTCGAATCCACAGGGACTCGGCTTTAACTCTTTAGGACTAGATAATCAAGTACAAAAATGAA
>NC_037528.1:20179298-20180931 GCF_001531365.2 Cynara cardunculus var. scolymus | reverse complement strand
TCCGTTTGAGAAGGCAATTTTCCTTGAGACTCCAATCGACTCACGGACGTAGCAAGTTGTGTCATTTGAGCTCCCAAGTTTTGAATACTTGCTTCCGTTTTCTGTTGAAATTGAATAGTGTTAGCAGTTAAAGTTTTGACCATATCTTCGAGAGACATACCTGAGCTACTAGAAGTAGCTTGATTTGGATTGAAGGGTGCTCTTTGCTGAAACTGTTGTTGTTGCTGCGGCCTTTGCACAAAATTCTGAAATTGAGGAGGTCTTTGGTTGCCAAAATTGTTATTGAAATACCTTTGTTGTTGTGGCTGACCTTGAAATCCTCCTATTGCATTCACATCTTCAGCYGTCACCAACACATCTTCTTGAAGTTGTGGGCACGCATCAGTTGGATGGCTTGTTGCTAAACAAATTCCGCAAGCTTTCACCTGTTCTTTTCCTACTATATGTTGTTTAACCAGATTAGTAAGATTATACAACTGACTCTCAATACTAGCAACGTTTATCTCATTGGCTTTCGAGTGGTTCTCTCCTCATGTCATTCTTCACACCAAAGTGTTGGGAATTTTCAGCCATAGTGGTGATTAGAGCTCTAACCTCAGTAGGGGTCTTGTTAAACATGGCACCACCACTTGCGGCATCAATCATTTTCCTATCCATCGGGAGGAGGCCCTCATAGAAATATTGCAAAAGCAATTGATCCGAGATTCCATGTTGTGGACAACTCACACAGAGATGTTTGAATCTCTCCCAATATTCATGGAGAGTCTCAACATCTCGTTGCTTAATACTACAKATCTCTCTACGAAGGTTAGCGGCTCGGGAGGCGGGAAAGAATTTGTCTAAAAATAACCTCGCCATTTGGTTCCACGTCGCTACCGAATCGGGCGGTAACGAGTATAGCCAATCCGTAGCACGGTCCTGTAAAGAAAAAGGGAATGCCTTTAACTTTACAAGGTCCTCCGAAACTTCAGACGGTTTCAAGCTAAGACAAACTATGTGAAATTGTTTTAAATGCTTATGAGGGTCCTCATTCTCTAACCCGTGAAAGGTGGGTAAGAGATGGATCAAGCCAGTCTTAAGCACAAAATTTTGATCACCTGTTGRATACCTGATRCAGATTGGAGTTTGAGCAACATCTTGGGTTGCTAATTGACGTAGCGTCAGCTCCGGGTTAGCCATCACTTCTGGCTTCTTTTCTTCTTCTTTATAAATGAACTCTTTGTCTTCAAACTGATCCTCTTGATCTGAATCCGACTCTGTGGACAATTCAATATCTTTCCAAATGTTCAGACCTGGTGATGAAGTGGACTCACCTTGCTTCTTTCGAAGTTTGGCTTGTTTCCTTAGCTTTCGGGCTGTCTTTTCTATCTCCGAGTCAATAGGAATTGGGGAACCTGTACGTGAAGATCTAGGCATAAACCGTTAGAAATACCGAGTCCCCGACAGCGGCGCCAAAAATTTGACGGGTGTCGAGACCGGCAAATAATAAAGTCCAAACTAACGCACAATTTTACAACCAAAACTGTAAAAGTGGTAAGTCGGGTCGAATCCACAGGGACTCGGCTTTAACTCTTTAGGACTACATAATCAAGTACAAAAATGAAACTTTAAAATTAAATACGAGGGGGGGGGG
>NC_037528.1:20174103-20178698 GCF_001531365.2 Cynara cardunculus var. scolymus | reverse complement strand
AAATAACCCAAAATTGAATCCTAAAGGAATTAGCCACACATGGCTAAACCTAGATTACGAAAATTCAAAATCTGAAAAGAAATACCTAGGATTGAAGTAGAAGTTGGATGAGCTCTCCCAAAATCGTCTCTTCTTCCTTTTCCATTTCAGAAAATCGAATCCCCCTTGCGTCTTTCTCCCTCGAACCGCTGCATGTTGCTCTCCTCTATCGTCTCTCGTCCTCCTCCAACAGCCCCCAATCGACARCCCCTTTTTTTGCTGTCGATTTCTTCCTCCAATCGYTGCTACCTTCCTTCCTCGACACGACCCTGTCTCCCCTTTTYTSCCCACGTTCGCTCCCTCTTCTTCGAACCCCACGTCTCTCTCTCGCCTTCTGATTTCTCTCGCTGCAGACCAGTCTTGGGCTGTTTGTGTGTGTACAAGGTGAATCCATCAACAAATAAAATAGGCCCAAGACTTGGCCTATGAATCTCCTTTTTTTTTTTTTTTATTGRACTTCACAAATAAATAAAAGGCTTGGTTAATACCTTTTACACACCAAATGGAGAAATTAAATGGACTTTTATCTTCATTTTTAAGACATAAAAAATATAGCAATCAGTAGTGGAGAATCTCATCTATCGTACGCTCGAATTCAATGGAGGTTCATCTGCGATAATCCCAGATCCATTAATGATTATTTGGGGATTAATCGTTGTGCATAAGTGAGTCTGGAAACTCACGGTTACCTAAAAAACTCTTTAAACATTGGGTTTAATTGATTAACGGATAACCATTAAAATTCAGCGACGCGTGTAAGTATAACGAGTATAAGTTATTACATTAATTTCTTTGGTAGTTAACTTCATATACATGATTATAATTGAAATATACTAAAATGAAAAAAAAAAATACTTTATCATTATCTTTAGAGTAAATTACACGTTTTTGATGTGTTTTAAAATTTAACCACAAGTTAACGGGAGGGTAGTATATGTGTCGAACGCAGGAGAAAGTGACGATCTTAATACTAATCACTTAACAATTGTAACACAGCTAGAATCAATTGTTCGATTTGATTATTATTGACTCACTGAACATCTTTTTTTTTGAAAGGCAAAAAAGGAAGGACAAGGAGGAGAGCTTCGGCATGGCCATCACCCTCACCAAGCCAACCAATAAAATTAAGGGAAAGTGAGTAAATTACGAACAGGCTAAGAAATTGAACGAAACCAAACAAACAACGTACTAACGAAATTGAGCATTGGACGTGTCAACTTTTTGGATTATCAGTAATGTTGAGGATTTGTCATGTAAAACAACTTCAATCCTCTTTCAAGGTGAAAAACATTTCTAAACCACAATCTCACGCTTACTTTCGTAATACGCAAACATCAAGAAGAAAAAATTAAAGTCAAAACAAATATTTTCCCCTAATTTACACTTATAACTATTTTCATGTTAGGATTGTAGTTACTGAAAAATTCGATCATAAGTTTAAGATTATATTTTCGTTTGAATCGAAACCAATAAAATTAAGTGAACATTTAGGGGTTGTTCGGTTCGTTTTCTGTTAAGACCTGTATGGATATAGCTGTCTGTATTGATATAATTGTCTGTATATTAACATATAAGTTGTTGTTCGATTGTTGTGCTAAATAAACAATCTGAATATCAAAAATGACCATTTTACCCTTCAGACCTAATGTCAAAAATGAGGGTTTTCTAGATCTATAATGGTTTTCAATTCAATCCAAATCCAAATCCAATCCAACTTCACAGCCTCACCCACGCTCCTCAGTCCTCACCTCGCCGACTCACCATCTCACATTTTCTAGATCTAATTGGTCGCTGGTTCAGAACAGCAACTCAACAAGCGTGAAGAAGAAACCCTAATCAGTCGCTCACTCAGTCACTCTCATTTACTCAGCGTCTTCTCCGTTTTTTTTGATGTTTTACCTGCACTCAGAAAAAAAACACAAAAAAAAAAAAAAAAACACAAGCATCAGTCGGGGCAGAAGAAAAACACAGATGAGGAGCAGAAAAAAACATTGTCGCTCTCATCGGCCATCGCCTCCATCAGGCTGCTAATGGACGATGATGTTGTAGGTCGGAGCAGATGAGGAGAAGGAAGAGACAGTCGGTGAGTGGCGAGGTAGAGGACGATGATGGTTTCCATGGATGAAGACTTTTGGAGTTTGGAGGATATTGATTTGTTTGAAAGGTTTCACCCTTTGGATCTGTGTTTTTTTTTTCCTGTTTAAGGATGGAGGCGATTGTTTTGAGGGAGGGGTGGCTATGGAGAGGGGTTGGGAGAGGGGTAGTTGAGGAAAGTTACCGGCTGAATACAAAGGACATAGGTTTTGTAGCTGAGTGGTTCATCCATGGGCTGACCGAATAAGCCACACCGAACAACTAGATATGGTTGTGTGAATAAGCCATATGACTTATATGGTCCATTAAGTCGCAACTGAACAGCCTCTTACATAACTTCGTGTAAGAAACTAGAGCATACCGGAAAATTATAGTTGTGTGGCGAATTGAGCGCAAAACTTATATGTATAGTCTTATTAATTAAGGGGTTGTTATCAAACGCTTTCTCGGGTAAGCGTTTACCGGATGACTATGGTAAGGACCAAGAATCTTATCTAGTAAGAGCGAGAAGGTAACCAAGAGTCTTACCTGGTAAGTGAGGGCAACGACTCTTACCACGGTTAGCGCTTATCGAGTAAATTATTGCATACAACGTTGTTTTTTTGTACTAAAATATCACTCGGTAAATAAGTGATTGTGTTAAATTTTAGGGCAAATTGCATGAAAAAATAACGTACTTTAACTTAATTCCTATTTTAGGTAACGTACTTTCTGAACTTCTATTTTAGTACCTAAAATGTAAAGTTTTAAACATTTAAATACCCGGGTAACCGCTTGAAGCATTAATCGGTTATCATGCTGATGTGGCGAGTGATATGGTATTCAACTCAGTATTATTTGTTGACGTGGTTAGTGACATAAATTTTTTAATCTAAAATTAGTATTTTTTTAATCTAAAATTAGTCGTAAACAGTTATCCGGGTACTTAAATATTTAAAACTTTACATCTTAGGTACCAAAATAGAAATTTTGAAAGTACGTTACCCAAAATAAGAATCAAGTTAAAATACGTTACTTTTCATACAATTTGTCCAAAATTTTACCAGTAAGTTCTTAATAGGTAAGTATTTAATAAACGGTACCTAAATTTAGAAACTTAATTAAGTGGAAGCATAAACCATGACATCATATCGATCTGTTCCAAAAAGGGTTTCAGGTTTTCTCATCATACAAGACAGCTATAGAGCGATTTCAGTATATTATATGTGTCGTTTGCGCTATTAATGTTTTAATAACAATGATCAATAATTACATAACATGTTCTATAAAAATGTATCCGTCGCATAAAGTAAATTCGCATATACAGTTACAGTCATCGACGGACCTACAGTGGTGCCAACGATGGCACGTGCCACCATATTATTTATCCGTCGAAGGGTAAAAAAAATTAGGTTTGTGAAAGGTACAACCATATTATTTCGAATGTATATGACAATGATCTAGAATCTTATTCAATAAGAGACATATCAAGAACCGAGAATTTCACCACGTAAGTGAAGGAGAAACTCTTACCCGGTAATTAGTACTTATCGAGTAAAAGACCGTTTAATTACAACAATCGACTTTGACAGCAGAAAATGTTATCCGTAAGTTAAGTGAGGGTGGTGTTCTTGTTGGTAAGCGCTTACCCAATAAGCGTTTGGTAAACGACCAAAAATTAACGTATAACTGTCATTGTATACAGATGGAATTCTTGGTCCAAATTGACGGTTCTTTGCCGAACGAGTGACGATGATAAATAAATATCAGATCGAATAGTCTTTCGAATGATGCAACGTACATAGAGATGTTGAAAGGTGGTAATTTGGCTCGTGATGTTGTGGAAACCCAAAATGGAACATTCAATTGGGGTCCTTTAATAGAACTCACCCAACCATTCAGACGTTCACACTGATGCATGCATGCATGCATCTACATCTTGACTTGATTGTGCACAAAGAAACACCACAAGCTGGTGATCGAAGAATCAGACTGCATTCACATTTGTTTCTCCTTTAACCGATGGATCGATAACCGATGATCAAGCGGTTGTCAATTATCTTGATATCGTCATTTGCCAGCGGATTAAGAATTGTTGGTGAGGGGTCGGAATTTAAGTAACGGCCACATGGTTAACAGTGTCCTCAACTAATAAATCCTAAACCTAAATTAACAACAAAAAATTAACAATTTGACGCCAAATAACAAGCCCTAACCCTAACAACTAATAACTAACGAAAAATTAACAAGTATATGTTAATTACTAACAAACTCTAACCTCAACGATTAATGTAAAAAGAAATTATATATAAATTAACAATAAAATTAGGTTAAAAGTTTTAATTGGGGTTAAACATTATATTTTTGGGGACAATATCTATACTATAGTATAAAGTATTTGACAAAAGTTCTTAAAAACCATTTTTTATGCATGAACTACTGTTTATTGATGCAAGTAAATTATGTATAAGTACAACTTATTA
>NC_037528.1:20168698-20174023 GCF_001531365.2 Cynara cardunculus var. scolymus | reverse complement strand
AAATTTAAAATATAATTAGGATAATCATTGAGTTCTAACAGAATACTTACTTATTATCTTTATAAAAAAATATATTATTAAACCTAAATTAAATTTCTTTGTTACTAAATCTAAATTAAATTATAATTAAAAAAACTGAATTAAGGAAATTACACCAAAACACAAGAACTTTAAAAAAAATTAATTTGATACTGATATCGATATATTTTTTTTCAAAATTTTATAATATTTTCAAAATTTATATTTTATTCAAAAATAAAAACATTATTGTTTTCTCAAAATCACATAAAACCGTATTATATCGACATATAAAAGATAAAACGAAACACTAAAATCAAGATGTGTCTCAATACATTGCACGAGTACCCTTCTAATATATATATATATATATATATATATATATGGGTTTAATCAAATGTGAACTAATTAGTTTGTGGTAACCGTGAGGTCCAATCTCAACCACAAATCAATTGATAAATTAGAAAATTTATAATTTTGTTAATTTTTAATTAAAATTTTAATGCAAGGGTATTTTAGGTATTTTCTCTCCTCTCTCCTATCTCCTCTCTTCTCTCTCCGTCCCCCGGTCTCTGACCACCGTCCTCCAGCCACCGTCCTCCAGCCACCGTCCTCCGGTTACCACAGTGGTATCTAGGCATGGCAACGGGGCGGGGATGGGGCGGGTTTTGTAATCCCCGGGCCCGGCCCCGGTTTGTAATACCGTCCCCCGGCCCCGGCCCCGGCCCCGGCCCCGGTCCTCGGAGGGTACGGGGATTATCATCTCGTCCCCGGTCAAATTCTAGCAATCCCCGGTAAACCCCGGTCAAAACCCGGTAAAAAGTATACTTTAGTTTGATTATATCGGGGATCCCCGGCCCCGACTCCGACCCCGTTTTGAGTAACATTCCCCGTCCCCGGCCCCGTCCCCGGTTTGAGTTTACCGGGGATCCCCGGCCCCGGCCCCGGGACCCGTTTTAGCAGGGAATCCCCGTCCCCGTTCGGGTCGGGTGAACCGGGTTCCCCATCGGATCGGGGCAAATCACCATCCCTAGTGGTATCACAATGCATCATATATGTGATTAGATATCACACAGTGGTCGTTTGTGCGGTCGATCGGATATGTAACATAGTGGTATCACAATGCATCTTATATGTGTTTGAGTATCACTGGAGGATGGTGGCCGGAGGACGGTGGCCGGAAGACTGGGACGGAGAGAGAAGAGAGGAGAGAAAATACCTAAAATGTCCTTGCATTAAAATTTTAATTAAAAATTACCAAAATTATAAATTTCCTAATTTATCTATTGATTTGTGGTTGAGATTGGATCTCACGGTTACCATAAACTAACCAGTTCTCCCTTGAATGGGTCTATATATATATATATATATAGGGGGAGATTTTGGTTCACGTGAGGCCAACTTGTTTGCATGAGATCCGTGAGACCATTTTTTACACTTGAAACTTCACACAAAACGATGTCAAGGTAAAAAAGAGTCAAACTTTCGTAGCAAAAACACTATGAAGGTTACCTTCACAACGTTTTGCTGTGAAGTTTCAAGTGTAAGAAAATGGTCTTACGGGTCTCACGAAAACAAGTTGGTCTCACGTGATCCCCAGTCTATATATATGGGGTTAGGTTCATGTGAGACAATGTTGTTTTCATGAGACACGTGAGACACAATTTTTACACTTGAAACTTCATAACAAAAATATAGGTAATAAAAAAGTCGAATCTTCACAGCAAAAACACTGTGAATGTTACATTCACAGTGTTTTACTGTGAAGTTTTAAAGTATAAAAATCGTGTCTCACGAAAACAACATTGTCCAACGTAATTTAAAGTCTTTAGATATGCTTTAACCCCAAATCAAAGCATATATTAACCAACCCCCCCCCCCCCCCCCCCCTCCTTACTCTATTATCATTAAAACAACCCCTTTCAATTCTAGTAAAAGATTTGTCCAAACGTTTGAAACTTGTTCATGGTAACGTAAACGTTAAGGATATGCACATTAATTGAATCACCAAAAGTGTACGGAGAGATGGATTGACCGAAAATTATTTCAATTCACACCTGTTTAATTTCTCAAGAAAAAATTCGTGAAAGAATAGAAAAGAGTAGCATGTGAGCACGACTTGCACAATCAAAATAAAGATTCATCAGATCATAATGGTCAATAAAATGGTCACGAGCAACTTTGCCTTTTCAACCCTAAAAGGTAGCATATGCATGCCAATGTTTGAATTTTCCAATTCAGCACAATCCAACCGTGTGTATATGTGTGTATATATATATATATATGTGTGTGTGTGCATGTATATATTTCATCCTCATCAAATGAATCTTAGGCATATATAGCTGCATAAACATGTAAAAGTGAAATGTCTGTTTCAAGTGAAGCTTTGGCAATATAGGGTGAACAACTGAACATGGCTTGTTCACCTCCACCCCATTTATGTGCTGATCAAGAACATGATGATGATGATGATGATGATGAAGAAAAGGAGGTCCCGAGGGTGATCATGCCGAGAGACAATTCAAAGAGATCGATGTTATATGGATTTACGATCCCACCGAATCACTCACCAGATGATGTTTTTGATGAAAGAAATAAAGATGGGAAGCATTTGGGAGGTTCAAATGCGGTGATTTCGGGTTACCCGTAAAGCATGTGGTCGCAATGGAATTAGTCGGCTCGCATAGCGGGTTGGATATCCAGGTTAATAAAAAAAAAATGGCAAGGATTTGGGAGACAAATTACTACGAAAAACTTACTAATAACTTGATATGTTCTAGTTTATATTTTTTTTTTCTTTTTGAAGTATATAGTATTTATATACGATAAATAGAACAAATAAACTCACACACTGTTCTCATCTTTGTTGATTTTTGAATAGCAGGCCAAAGGCTCACATGGGTCAAACGCCCTTTGGTTCTAGTTTATATATGTTGTCCTTGATTTCTAATGACTTGTTTTCCATGTAATTCATTCATTTTTTCCTTGTCATTAATTTCGTATCGCAATTTATTTAGAATTAAGGGTTTAGAATTGATTTGTACAATTGATCGATGCAAATTTATATTGGGTCAAGTTAATTAAAGTCTGAATTTAGTGGTTGGAGTTTGAGGTTAATGACTATGTTTATGATTGAAGTTTAGGGTTTCAAATAATAACTGTTCAAGAAAATATCTGATCCAAAATGAAAAAATACTCGGATTTTGAAAAACAAAATTAATCATAGATTCAAGAGCTCCATCATTCATTCCCATAGTAACTTTTTCCCAAATTTTTCTTCAAATATAGATTTTGAAAGTGAAATTCTTATAATTAAAATATGATAAATAAATAGGAGGGTATTTTAAGAAAAGGGTGTAAATTAATTAAGACCGTTTGCATTAAATATTGTACCATACCTATTTTTGTACCAAATTTTTAATGATACCCTTATTTTAATGTTATTAATAATAACTAACAGCTCGTTTTCAAGTACAATCCTTAATTATTTCGTAATTTATTGTACATTTGGAAGCGAGCGTGCCCTAACGACGGCTCAATTTCAAGAACTCTTGCTGGAATTGGAGTTCACACAAATGCCGTTCTTGGCTGCACTGAAATCACCGGTGGGTATGAACTCAACCAATTTTATTAACGTTTTGATATTTATGAAATAGTCCTTTAATTATAAGATTTATTAAGTTTCATTTTATTTCATTGTTAGTTACTAGAGTGAATTACATAAACCGTTACTTACATTTACTGAAACTTTATCAATTTTTATTGCTATAATAATTTCATATCAAACACTCTAGGGTTTAAATTCCCTTCGATGGACTATTCCTCCCTCTAACTTCCACCACATTGAGTCGTTTAAATCTCTCATGTGCCAGTCTTGTGAGTAGCATTTCCGTCATTTAATTTTTCATGTTTTTCGTAAAAAAGTTGTTTTACAAGTTCTTGATGCCACAACAGCCACCGATGAATTCGTTTTGTTTGATAACCATGATTGTTATAGTAAAATAAAGGTGTTTCCATTTGAACTATTTTGCAAGAACACTTTTTTACTATATGTGATGATATAGTTCATTACATGTGATATTAATTTAGAGACACACAGACAACCTTTGACCACGAGTCGCTCAGTGAAAACAAATGTATTAATGGTGAATAAATATTGGTCACAAGCAAATTTACCTTTTCACCCCTAAAAAGTATATGCCACGAGTTTAAATTTTTCCCATATAAACCAATGGTGCGTATGTATGTGGGTATACAAAGTGTAAAAGCAAAAACAAACTATTAAATCCCATATAAAATATGGTTAGAAAGTATAAAATGTATGCAATATTTTAGAATATGATAAAATCAGGTTTATAGGATGCCTAAAATGTTTAAGAGGTCGTTTACAAATACTTACCTGTTTACCGGTAAATTCAACGCTACCGTTTACTTACCGGGTAAGATTTTAATTCATCAAAATGATATCGTACGCAACAATTTACCCGGTAAGCGTTTACCGTGGTAAGAGTCATCACCCTCACTTATCGGGTAAGACTCTTGGTTTTTGTCTCGCTCTTACCGGGTAAGATTTTTGGTCCTTACCATATTCATCCGGTAAGGTATAATGAGACTTAGTGTTCACTTACCCGAGTAAGCAATGGTAAACAGCCCCTAAGTGTCTTATATGACTTAAATTTATAGAACCAAAAAATAAAACGTCGTATCCAGAACTTTAGGAGACCAAGACACACATTGGGCGATGGGGCAAAGTCGTCAGTAGCCATTGGGGGCACTTGCCCCATGCACCCTTTTTATGTTGGTTCGGGAAAGAAATTGTTAAAATAGAAAATTTTGAAGATTTAATTTTTTTTTTTTTTGTTTCAACAGATATATGCTAAAAAGAAGGGAGACGGTAGAAATTTTTAATTTTGGAGAAATCTCTGAAACTCTATATAAAAAAGAGACATAATATGTTAATATTTTTTCTACCAATATTGGAATTAAATGTGTGAGAGATATAAATAATATTTTATTAAATATATCAAATATTTTATTAATATAATCAATGTTAGAATTGTTAAAATAAAGTAGTTTGTAGAACTGAATATAATTTCTTTTAAAGATTTTGAGTTTTGATACTTTAAATAAATAATATGTCGAAATTAAGAGTTTGCAATAATTGTAATAATATTTTATTGTTTCAAATCATGATTATCATATATGCCTTTGCATCGTTTACTTAATTGACCATACCTAGTGTACTCCCATCATGTATCCGTTGGGGTTGGGGTTGGGGTTGGGGTTGGGGTTGGGGTTGGGGTTGGG
>NC_037528.1:20163254-20167833 GCF_001531365.2 Cynara cardunculus var. scolymus | reverse complement strand
ACGAAAACAGGCTGATCTCACATGATCCCAAGTCTATATATATATATATATATATATATATATATATATATAGGGTCAGGTCAAATGTTAATCAAAGTTTTTGTGCTTTTAATAAATGGTTGTGATTAATCATGATAAAAACTTATTTTTTTTAAATCTAAAATTTCATAAAGATAAGTGAACAAGGTTGAAAAAGGTATTTAGGTAAAAAAAATATGTAACTCTTCTTTCATTAATTGGGAATTACAAAATCAAAAAATTCTATGATTTTTGTTAATGTAAAAACCATATGAACACAATTATATATATATATATATATATATATATATATATATGAACCATTGTGTCAAATACGAACAAAAAATTGACATATATATGAACTTGGACTGCATAGCATTTATGAACATAATAAGAATAACTGTTATACAAAAGGAAATAAATAAATAAAAACAGATATGAACACAATATGAACAACTTGTGAACAATAATTCATTCATTATAAACACATTTAGGAGCAATCTTTTGTCAATTGAAGTCTTATACATGCATTGCATCCACACGGTTTAAGGTTCACCCCTTGTTCATATATGTTTCTGGTCTTATGTGGTTGTTCACCCCTTGTTCATATCATGTTCACCCTTGTTCATGTCGTATAAAATATATGAACACATAACCCGACGCTAGAAGTAACATAAACACAATGGTTCATGATTCATAAAAGTCGGTAATATGACAATATGAACATAATATGGTATGAATGAATGATGAACATGAACAAGCCACATAGAAGAGAATATCGTAGAAATAATATGAACACATAACATTAATGTTATGAATACGTAGTGCAATTAAAGAAAAAAACTATCAATACAAGATGAAATATAAAAAAAAACACAACACATCATAATTAACATAGTTTCGATTAAAACAAATCTAATAAAAATAAAATCTATTACCAAGACATTTGCTTTGGTTAATTTCTTCATTTCCCGACCTCGAACTCCGATTGTCATCATAAACCGTTTTAATCTTCTCACTGTTGTCGATTTCTTTTCCATTGCGTTTATCCATATTAGCTTGATCGATACCGAAAATTTTTACTACCGTGTTTCCTATGCGAATTAAAAACTCATAAAACAATGAACATGGAAAATCAAGATTTAAAAAAATAAAAATATTAATATTATAAATGCATATTTTTTGGGATTTGATGATTTGTAACTTCTCATTAATTGTTTGGGAGTTATATATCAAATCAATTTACTAAAATACCCTTGTAATTAAAATGTGAACATGACATAAACTTTTTTTTGAAGTATATAATATTTATATACGGCAAATAAACTCACACACCCTCCTCACCTTTGGTGAGATTTGAACCATTGACCTCCTAGAAGGCCAAAGACTCACATACCGCTAGGCCAAAGGCTCTTTGGTAACATGACATAACATAAACCTACTAGAAGAATGGAATTTGATTGGTTGATATGGTTTTCAAAGTTAACACAAAATTATTGGTTAACATTTGATCTTCCCTCTCTATATATATATATATATATATATATATATATATATATATATATAGGGTCACGTTCAAATGAAAACTGTGCATTTCTAAGAAACCGTGTAAACCAATTTCGACCAATAGAAAAATTCTATTTTTTTCTAATTAAATTTAATCAATAAGGGTATTTCGGTCATTTACAATATTTTCTATTAAATATGGAAGTTATTAATAAATCCTAATTAAAAGACGTAATAAAGAAAATTGTATAAATGATAACATTTAAATATTTAATTATATTATAATATTAAAATTTTGAATTTCATATATTGTTATGAGATTGAATATGCAAATGGGTCTTGAAGATTATATTGCATTATGGAATGAAATCGTAAATTATGGTTCAAATTAAAAAAATAATTCTAATGAAACAGGTTTCATGAAGGTGAAACTGGTTTATGTTGTAATTGATTCATGAGTAATATGAAATCGTTTCATGGTGAACCACGTTTCAGTGATGATGTAGTTGATTCATTTAGTAGGAAAAATGGAACATGAAACGGGTGCATAATTTATTTGGTTCGTCATGAAATAATTGCATGATGAAACGGGTACATGATGAATTTGCTTCGGGATCTTGAAGATTGTAATTTGCTCCAGAATCTTGAAGATTGTAAAGATTACAAGAAAGAATGCATCAAATGAGTGAAATAAAATAATTAATTTACATGAAAAAGGTTTCATGAAGGTGAAACTGGTTCATGGCGTAATTGAATAATGAGTGGTGAACTGCTTTAATGGTGAAACTTGTTTCAGTGATGATGTAGGTGATCCATTCAATAGATGAAATAAAAAATGAAACGAGTGCATAATATAGGCGGTTCGTCATGAAATAATTGCAAGATGAAAAATAAATTAGTTTCATTAATAATAATAAATGTTAACGTAAAAATAATAAATTATTTTACAAAAAATAAATTAGTTTCATTAATAATATTTGGTTTTACCCTTTTGCCCTTATCGGTATTATAAAATGTATTTTCAATTTTTTATTTTATTTTTAATTTCTTTAAATAACTTTGATTAATCTTAACCATTGATCAAGAAAATGGATGGGTAAGATTGGTTTACACAGTTTATACAAATGAAAACGGTTTTTATTTGATCGCTCATCTCTCTCTCTCTCTCTCTCTCTCTATATATATATATATATATATATATATATATTTCTAATTTTTGTATGTTCTTTTATAATTAATTGATTATGTGGCTTTTATTTCTCTTCTCGCAAATTAAGATCGTCTCTTCCTCGTGCTTTCGACTCATATGCTACACTCTCTTAAACTTGTGATTAAATTTTAAGACACATAAAAAAACGTGTAATTTACTCTAAAGATAACGATAAAGTATTTTGTCATTTTGGTATATTTCAATTATAATCATGTATGTAAATGTAACTAACAAAGAAATTAATGTAATAACTTATACTCTTCTTGAATTTTAATGGTTATCCGTTAATCAATTAAACCCAATGTTTAAAGAGTTTTTTTGGGTAACCGTGAGTTTCCGGACTCACTTACGCATAACGATTAATCCCCAAATAATCATAAATGGTCTGGGATTATCGCAGATGAACCTCCATTAAATTCGAGTGTACGATAGATGAGATTCTCCACTACAACGTCTAAACACAAATCTCTCGAACAATTTGCAAATTAATTAATTAACCAGAACAATTTACAAATAATGGAAAAATGTAATTAAATTAAGCAATAAAGAAATATATAAATCTAAAATTAAGATTTATGAACATTAATTGTGGATAAAAATAAGGCGTCTACATCGTCTTACAAATGAAATTAAGACACGAAGATTAAGACTTTGTCATTGGGCTGCATTCATTCCTTCATAGAAAATGCTTCTTAAAAATCTAATCACCATTATCATCACCACCACCAACTTCCATCGTTTCATACACTTATCCAGCTTCGAAGATTTCATGGCAGCTTTTGGGGATTCAATTCCAGAATCAAATTCATGTTCGTCTTCTTTGTATTCATCATCGGCATACAAATGGGGTGCAGGTGGACCCATCATCTCCATTCTCTCCCATTCCTCGAAATCCATACCCCACTCGTTGTAGTCTACTCCCGCCATTGCTAAGCCTTCAATCGACATGATGATTGATGTAAACAACTTCAACACTTGTTTAATTCTTCTGCTGCAACAAGATATTTGTTTATCTAATTAGATACTATTAAGTACGCTGATGAAGCACTTGACTGTATATATATATACACGCTTGTGCGTTTATATCTATATCTATATCTATATATATATATACGCACACACTTCCCTTAGTTTGTCCAAATAGGAAAATTTCAATGTTCAAAGAGTGGCATGCATGTGTAAGCACTTTTTAGAGTTGAAACGCAAAGGTGGTAGCTCGTGAATCATGACGACCATGTTATTGAACATTGACATTTTTGTTTTTATTGTGCAACCCGTGATGATTATATATATATATATATATACACACACAAGGTTGGGTTCACACCAATATGTTTTTAGTAAAACCAATTTTTTACATTTGAAATTTCACCACTGATATTGTGAAGGTTTGGTTTTTCGGTTTTTTTACATTCACAGCATTTTACTATGAAGTTTCAAATATTAAAAAATGGTCTTATGAAAACAGGTTGGTCTCTCGTTGATCCCAATTTTTTTTTGTGTGTGTATATATATATATATATATATATATACATGACGTTTGGTTACTTCTGTAAGCACAATCGTAAGCTGCTGATATGAATGCATATAGATAGAGACACGTGATGTGTAATGTATTGATGTTTCTTCATGTTCGAGAAGTTCACGAGGATAATCTGCATAAAGGAACATCAACTCAACCAATACCCTCTTCGCAAATTATAACACTACATTCATAGAATGCCATGCACGCACAACATAAAAAAATTGAACCTTGAAGAACCAGTTTGAAGATGGAGTTTTTGGAGGATTGTATTTGTATTTTATGCCTCTAACCTACAACAAATATATATATATATATATATA
>NC_037528.1:20153855-20162509 GCF_001531365.2 Cynara cardunculus var. scolymus | reverse complement strand
TTCATCAAAACAATGGAGGATTTGGAAGGATTACCAGGCAACGACATCAGATAAGATTAAAACATGTGTGTGAACTTAATGAACAATTGAAAAATTAGATTCATAATCTTCATCAAAACAATGTGTGAACTTAATGAACAATTGAAACATGTGTGTGAACCAAATGGACATATTGTGTGAACCAATTGAACACATATATGCACGAGTGAACACATATGTCGACGTTTGAGTGAACATGTGCGTGAACGGTTTGATCATTTTCTTCACTTTCGGAATTCGAATACGGAATGTATTTGTAGACGCTTTTAGCTTTTTCATTCTCATTGTCGTCGATCTGTTTTACTCTAACGGAATCTTTACAAAAGAGACTTTTTTTGAAATTTACAATATCAAAATCATTGTAGGAAGAATGAAATGTAAAAATCAGTAAAATGAACAAATGTGAAACTTCATGTACATTATTACATGAAGATCAATTAGTGATATTTTAAGATTTGTAACTCTCAATTAAAATATTGGGGAGTTATATAAAAATGACAAATTACCTAAATACTCTTACAATTAATATGTGAGTTACATTTGAACCTAACTAAAAGATGAAACATGATCGGTTGATGTTGGTTAGCATAGTTAACACAAAAACATGGGTTAGTATTTGAATCAACCACTCTCTCTCTCTCTCTCTCTCTATATATATATATATATATATATATATATATAGGGGCCTATTCAAGGGAGAACTGAGTTGTTTGTGGTAACTGTGAGAACCAATCTCAACCAATCATTTTAACATATTAATTATACAATTAAAATCAAATTAAAAGGGTATGTTAGTCAATTCCTAATTTAAAATTAAATTTTAATTTTTTAAATGCAACCGTTTCAAATAAAATAAATTAATATTGATTTACATTCCTAAAATAAATTATTAATATCATTTAGTGAAATAATTTCAAAAAAATAAATCCATTTGTGTAAACATGTTCATTATTCTAATGAATCACATGAAATTACACATATTTGTTGAAGATTGTATCCATAATATTTAAGAATGTTATCACAATGTATCACACCAATTTGTACTAATATTTGTTGAAGATTGTATCCATAATATTTAAGAATGTTATCACAATGTATCACACCAATTTGTACTAATGTTGTTAATACATCTGCAGATTTTATGTAGCAGAGGTGTTGTTACCACAATGTAGCACAAATTGATTATCACAATGTCCAGTCAAATATTNAGTTTACCTTCTAACTCCTTCTGAAGCATTTCAAACTGTTTCTTCTGATTTAGCAACTCTCTCAGCTCTTCATCTGAGCTGCTTTTGTCATTCTCCAAAGCGATGTCAAGCCATTTCCTCTTCTCAGTAAGCTCTTTTGCAATTGCTGTATACTTTGAAGTATTTCGTTTCTCGATAGCAAATTGCTTTTTCTCTTCGTCTAAAGCCTTTTGCTTTAAGTCAATGCTTTCAGACAGTTTATGTAACTGGCTCTGACAGTCTTCGGAGATGTCTGTCTTTTCTTTAGCATTCTTTTCTCTTTCCAAAATGATAAGCTGTTCAAAATCCGAGATTTGCTTTAGAAGCATCTTTGCATTTAGCTCGAGAGAGTTAATCTTATTCTCATAAGATTCTCGTTCAGCTTCAAACTTTCTTTTAAATTCCATAAACCTCTTTCTTTCTATCTCTATCTCTTTCCTTTCATCATTTAAAACCTTTTCCACTTTCAAAACTTTTTCTTTCTCTAAGTTTAACAGCTCTCTTACTTCAATCATTTCACTTTCAGATTTATTCACTATAGTAGTTAAGTCCTCAACCTGTTTATTTAACCTAACTGTCTCTTCTGGATCAGCACAGGTTTTCATCAGTTCATCCAGCTTTTCTTGCAAAATTCTCTTCTCTTCTTTCTCTTTCTGAAGAATACCATGCAGATGATTTGACCATGATATATTCTTGATAAAATTAGAATCGACTTTATCATACTTTTCTTTAAGCTCACGATATTCTTTAGTATAAAAAACTGTCATTTTAAAAAAAATTGATCAGTTAAGGATCTATGCAGTGAAATCAGATAAAAGAATACGAACAGTTAAGCTCAAAAAGAACAGAAAAACACAAACACTGAAAAACACATGCAAAAACAAATGTACAATGATCCAAAAGAAAATCTAAACACAAACAATCTAAGAAACTAAAAACAGTTAAACAAAAATTCAAGTCCAAAATTATGAGTCTAAGTCCAAATCACACCAATCTGCTCTCGAAAGATTATCCAGAAATCCACTTGATGGATCCACTTCTCACAGCTCTAAACTGGATATTCTGCGGACCATGCACTTTGTAGTTTCTGTTTCAAAGCTTCTTAAACAGTGTGCTGTCAACTGCTGTCAAGACCTGCTGAGTTCAATCTTCTAAACAAAACAGTCACAAAAGCTTCTATATGCAAAACAAATGCTAGATGCTGTTTCGTTCTTGCTTCTGCTTTGTTGTTGATTGCAGATTGTACACCAATACGACTGTTGCTTCTTGTCTAATTCACACCAACAGTTGTTAACAACAACTAGTTTCAAAAAAAAAACTGCTGCTGTGAATGAACCTGTCCAAACAGACCAGCAAAAACAACACCTAATGAACCTGTAAAAAAATGATCTTCACTAAATAAAACAACACCCAAAGCAGCTTGAGGAATCAACTCTCAACCAAAAAGCAAACAGCAAAAACAGTGATAGCAAACAATCATAAAGATCATGCACACTGCAATTAAAAAAAATTAGGAAACAGCAATGATTGATGCAAAATGAAGCTGCTGTTTTTCACTTGGTACTAGCACTAGCACACTGCAAGAATAAACCTTGAAGTTCTGTTGTTTCAAACCAGAAACAGTCCCAAAGACTGTTGTAGTTTTGCACACTGCTGTTGTAGTTGCTAGCAAAAAACAGTAACCAGGTGCTGTTCAAACTGCTTCTATTCCAGTCTGCACTTGAGTTTATGAACAGCTACTATCAAATAATGGTTGCTGTCTATGTCCTATTGTTGCTGTCTTCTTTCCATACACAACAGCAAGACCTGCTGTTAACTGCTCAAACCTGCTGCTGTTTGCTTAACACTGCACACCTGTGCTTTGCTGTTTCAAACACCACAAACACAGCACAGCTGCTGTTAAACCTTTGATGTTGCTGCTTGCTTATTTCTTGTTGCAGTGGACTAAGACCTGCTGCTGCTCCTGTTTCTGTGAAGTTGTTCCAAACCTGCTGAATGAAACACAACAAAYACAACYTGTTAAACAAAATCTGCTTTCAAAATAATAATTGTTTTCAACTGTTAATGCTTCAACTTCAATCTGCTATGCTTAAACACTGCTGCTATATTCCCTCACAACAAAATCTGCTGTTGGTTAAACAGACCCAACACACAGCACATTTCAAAATGATTAAATTGCTGTCAAAATGGAGTTAGTCTGCTGCACACTGTTTTAAAACTGCTTCAAATCACTACAATCACAGTCAAGATAATCAACAATCAACCAACTCAAAAACAGATAAAAAAAAATTCAAAACAGATAATTCGTGTTGCTTCTGCTGCTGTGTATCTCAAACTCAAACTAAACTTTCTCTGAGTTGCTGTTTCAAAGCTAGACTTGCTGTCAAGATGAAATAAAACTGTCTTTTAAACCAACATAGCAAAACATGCTGCTGTCTAATCTGCCTAGCTGTTGTTTATATGTAGCTTCTGTTTGAGGAAAATAAAACTTCTGTTGTTGAACCTGTTAAACACCTAAGCTGACAAGATGTATACACATATGCACCAACCAGCAGACAAATTCAGTTTCACACCAACAGCTAACAAAACCTGTCAAGATTTGTTGTTTTTGCTGTCAGTTGCGGTCAATGCTGTCAAAATTTGCACACTGCTTTTATGCTGCTGTTTACAAATCACAGCTTAAACTGTTCTTTGTGTGTAGCTGCTGTCAATATCTGCTGTGAAGCTGCTGTTTTGCTTTCACAGATGTCAACTAGCTTTGGTTAAACAAATAAACAGCAGACTACTGTTTTAAATCTAGTTCGTTGCTGCTGTTCATCATCATCTTACTGTCCAATTTGCCAAACTGCTGCAGGCTGTATTATGACCTGTGTTTAAACTCAGATCACAATCAAATGTATGAGATTATTTATACCTGTCAAATGCAAGAAGTTAAACAAACACACAATTAAAAACAGCTATGAACAATGTCTGACAGGATTTGAGTGTAAACCGGACACTGTATAAGAATAGAACCCCAAATTCGGAAAACATGTCACTGGGTAAAGGAAATCAAGCGGATTAGAAGTCCGCTCAATAACTTTGATGACCAAATCTAAGTTCTATACCGCTCGAATACCGGACAAGAGTTGTCAGGTTTACATGAACATCGGACAGAAGGTGTTCATATTATGTATAAACCGCTCAAGAATTAAACCCTAAATATGTGATTGGACTTACCTGTGATATGGTGTGCGGTGTAGCTTAAACCGTTCAAGAAATCTTACCTCAGAACCTTAATCCGATCAAGTGTTGACCGGTGTAGATGAATACCGGTTGAAATATGTCCGGTGAAAGGATGTACCGCTCAACAAAAACCTTACCGGAGAACAATCCGATCAAGAGATGATCGGTTTATATGAACACCGGACAAGGAGTCTCCGGTTTACCTTGAATCCGATCAAATGACACACGGTTTACCTTGATTGATTTAGTTGAATCTGATTTGAGAGCAAAGCGATGAAGAAAGCTTAGCCGGATTCTTAATCCGCTCAAGAATATGATGGACCAAAAAAATTTGTTGGGCCTTAAAATGAATTTTGGGCCTTTGACATTTTAGACGGATTAACAAAAATAAAACAAATTCAAACAAAAAAAATCAGATTAAAACTAACAAAAACACTAAAACAAAAAAAAATTTGACAAAAATTGGATCAAAAACACTGGTTTACGAAAAAAAATTTAAGAACACAAAAAATTTAAAAAACTTAAAATCCAATTAAATCTTGATATATTTTGATCAAATCACAAAAATTTGTGAATAACAAAGATTCACAATTCAATTTCGAACATATTGATCATGTTTTTAACACCAAAACACAAGATTTTATGAAAAAATCGGATCAAAAACGAAGAAAAACCAAGAACACGAAGAACACAAAAAAAAATTCAGAAATTAAAATCACTTATCTTTCAAATTCTTCATCTGATTTCTTGCATTCCAGCTCTGATACCAATTGTGTGTCCACAATCACTGATCAATTCTCATTATCTTCATATCAATCATGGCAGATTCATAGATATTGCATTAAGAACACTATGAACATAGAGANATGAAACAATTGAATTATAGAATGAAATCATCAAAACGTAGATGAACAAAAAAAATCCACAAAATGAAACAGGTTTCATGAACGTGAAACTGGTTCATGTTGCAAAGAAATTTGGTGAACCGAAACATTTTTATGGTGAACCCGTTGCATTGATGGTGTAGTTAATCCTTTTTTTATTGAGAAGCAAAATGAAACCGGTGTATTTTGGAAAAAAAATATGAAAAGGAAAATGAAACAGATTTCATGAACGTGAAACCGGTTCATGTTGCAAATAAATTAGGTGAACCAAAACATTTTTATGGTGAAACCGTTGCATTGATGGTGTAGTTGATCCATTTTGTTGATGAAAAGGAAAATGAAACCAGTGCATTTTGAAAATAAATTATGAAAAGGAAAATGAAACAGGTTTCATGAACGTGAAACCGGGTCTTGTTGCAAATAAATTATGTGAACCGAAACATTTTCATGGTGAACTCGTTAGATTGATGGTGTAGTTGAGCCATTTTGTATTTCGCTCGTCATGTACGAAGAAGTGCATGATGAAACGGGGAAATAATTTTAATCTGCTACATAATCTTGAATATTGTAACCTGCTCCAGAATCATCAAGATTGTAAGGACTAAAGAAATGATTCCATCAAATCAGTGGTGAAATAAGAAAATTAATGTACATGAAATAGTTTTCATGAAAGTGAAACTGGTTCATGGCAGTATTGAGCCTGATAAGTGAAATGGTTGCATAAGTGAAACAATTTCATGTTATATTATAAACTTTTATGAAGTCAGTAATCGATGAAAAAATTTCGTTATTTAAGTGTAACGGATCTATCTACCCGTATAATGAAAATTACGAAATATGATCAGTATTACGTTGTGTGTCCACAATCACTGATCAATTCTCATTATCTTCATATCAATCATGGCAGATTCATAGATATTGCATTAAGAACACTATGAACATAGAGAGAAAAAGTCAACTCATATAAGCTCAGTCAAACCCTCTTATCCATCTATATTACAATTAGCTCCTCTCCTCTTACTAATTACAAAGATTAAACCATATTTATATGGTCAACCTAACTAACAAAGTCAAAGTCAAACTAGTCTAAGAAAGTCAAACACACTGACTTTACAATTATAGACTAAAATTAATCTTTCAAGACGAATACAATTAATACTGATTTCTCAGTCCTAACATACGTGGATTAGTCTGTTGATTAAATTTTGAAACCAATTTCGTTCATATAATGTAATTCAAAATTTAAAACAATTCACTTCATATAATTGAATATGGTGTGTTATATTCATTTTTTTTATATGTTTTATTAATGGATGTGATTTAAAGTTAAAAATAATATATTGCTTTAAAAAATGAAAATAGTGTCATTAATATGAGAAGGATGTTACCAAATATTAAATTTTGTTTACCATTTTTGCCCTTACTATTGAAATAAAATAAAATTTTAATATATATATTTTTTTAATTTCCTAAAAATAAGTAAAGTAATCTTGGTCATTGATCAAAAAAATGGATGGATGAGATTGGTTTACACGATTTACACAAATGAGGCAGGTTTTTATTTGAACGCTCCTATATATAGAGGCGGGATCAAATGAAAACCGTCTAATTCTTAAAAACCGTGTAAACTAATTTCGACCAATAGGAAAATTCTTTTTTTTCTTAATTAAATTTAATCATTAAGGGTAGATTTATCATTTACATTGTTTTCTATTAAATATGGAAGTTATCAATAAATCTTAATTAAGGTAATATAATAAAGGATATTTTATAAATAGTAATATTTAAATTAAAATTTTAAAAATTGAATATTGTTATTTGGTTTCTCGGTTTATTAGTGGTAATAATATGAAAATAAAAAATTATTATATTCATTAATCCACGAAATCAGTAACAGATCCAAACAAAGATTCATGAACGGTAAAAATATAATCAGCTGTGAAACAAATTTATGTTAGATTTGTTCATGAAAATGTTCATTGAGGAGCTTGTTTTATGGAACGTATGCAGATTGGTTCGTGAAAACATTCATTGAAGAGCTTGTTTTATGAAACTTTTGGGGATGAACTGATTGTGTAATATAATATTATTGCATAATCTTGTTTTCTTATCAACAATATTTGATGAAATTGTTTCATTTTTTTTTTATGATTTTGTTCACTTAATGGTTAACAAAGCATGTAATGGTAAATGTATTGACTCTATGAAACGTGTTCGTATTGAAGAAATTGGCTGATGAAATGGGTGCATGAAGAAAGTGAAACCATTCCATAATTGATAAAAAAATGTTGTGTAATTAACGAACAGTGAAGCAATTTCATTATTACGACAGAGAAACCATTTCATAATTGTTAAGACATGTTGTTTAATTAGCAAATAGTGAAACTATTTCATAATTAGATCGAAACAGATCCATCTATCGAAAACTTGAAAATGACAAATGTCTCATCTAGCATTACGTTGATTTGTGTATTGATGAAACTGTGAAACCATTTCGTTCATGAAATGTAGTAGTTATTTTTTTTTAATTCAAAAGGTTTAATTATGTTAAATTGATTATAGTGTGTTTTATTTTTATTGTTGATCTATTTGAATAATGAATGTTATTTTTATATAATATTTAAACATAAAATTAATATATTATTTTATAGATGATTTTGTTTCATTAATATTACGATATACATGATATGGTTGTCATTAATATTACCACTACCAAAGTTACCATTTTGCCTTTTTTGGGATTATAAAATAATTTTTTATTTTTTATTTTTTTTAATTTTCTAATATAACCTAGACTAATCTTGACCATTGATCAAAAAAATGGATGGATGAGATTGGTTTACATGGTTTACACAAATGAAGGCGGTTTCATTTGATCGCTCATATATATATATATATATATATATATATATATATATAGGGGAACGGTCAAATGAAAACCACTCAATTTGTAAAAACCGTAAAAATCTCATTCTATCAATCATAATTTTTTATTTTATTCATTTTTTTGTAATTATGAGAGGTTGATTAATCATTTTTATTGTGGAGGATGTTAATCATGGATATTATCATCTTCATTATTTTAATTTTACAGAAACAAATGAAACAGTTTCATTAAAATTCCATTAAGTAGTATATGAAACAATTTCATAACCATATATGAAGCAACTTCATCAAAAAAAGTATTATATGAAACAATTTCGTAAGATTAAACAATTTCATGAAAAAATTTCATAAGATTAAGACGGATGATAGTAGTTTTTACGGTTTTTACAAATTG
>NC_037528.1:20148465-20153795 GCF_001531365.2 Cynara cardunculus var. scolymus | reverse complement strand
ATATAGGGGAGCGATCAAATGCAAACCACTCAATTTGTACAAACCGTGCAAACTTCATTCAACCAATCATAATTTTTCATTTTGTTTATTTTTTTGTAATTATGAGAGGTTGATTAATCATTTTTATTGTGGAAGGTGTTAATCATAGATATTATCATCTTCATTATTTTAATTGTACAAAAATAGATGAAACAGTTTCATTAATTTTAGAGAAATACATGAAACAATTTCATTAAGTATTATATGAAACAATTTCACAACCATATATGAAACAAATTCATCAAAAAAAGTATTATATGAAACAATTTCACAAGATTAAACAATTTCATGAAAAAATTTCATAAGATTAAATAATGAAATCGACGGATGAATGTGGTTTGCAAGGTTTACACAAATGAAGGCGGTTTTCATTTTATCACTCCTCTATATATATAAGTGAGTTATTATGCAACCATTTACATTTCTACAACCAATACCATTAAATCTCAACCGTCCATTTAATTTGATGAATACGTGACTTTATAAAAGTTTTGATTGTTTCCTAATATAAAGTATTGATCATAATTAATGAACTCTAGTCATTTTCCATAAATGTTTAAATCATAATAAATGAACTATCATCATTTTCATAAATATCTCAATTAATTGTGTTGAATTGGTAAACACATGATTGTCATAGAAATACCAAACCAAATGGAAAACACTTGTCCTTTTAGTTTGAATATGAATATGTTATTTTGAACGAATATTCTGTAAACTGGAATTGCTGGATTAAGATATTTTCAATGTCGTAACATTTGTTGTTTCTAGATTTTAAATACTAACGTAGACATGGTGGTTTTTTTTCCTACACTTGTAATTTACAAAATGACATTTGAAATTATGTTTGAATAAACTGGAAAATGAAATCATTTGTAAGAAATTCATTGAGATATTGTTCAAAACGTTCATATGGAGTGAGTGAGAGAGCGATGAAGAAGGTAGTCGACGATTTGATAGGAATCGTGGAGACTAAAAGTGAGTCCGCCACCTAAACTCGATCGTAAGAGCTAGAAGAGGAAACCTTGCGAGCTGAATCATCATTCTTTGGAGCAGAAATTATCAATCTGGGAACATAAGACCTTTGAATTTTGAATTTTGGAAGAGTCTAGGTTTTGGTTGAGTTTGCCCAAATGGTTGTAACTTATTTATAGTGGAAGGTTCAAACGAGAAGTTTAAATATCATGAAAAGGTAAATAGGAAAGTTAAGGAAATGTTCATATGTGAATAAATGAAAAAGTCCAATTAAAGATACATATGCCCATATGAATAATCTGTAATGTTGATTCACATATAAATTTTCAAATAATTTTTTTGGATTTTTCAATAATTCACATATGAACATTCATCAACTTTCACTTCTTACCTTCTCATGATATTTAGCCTTCTTATTTGAACAAACTCATTTATGTTTAATTAAAATTGTTAATCCAGGTGAAGGAGGACATGATCGTCACTAGTTTTCAATTTATCACAACATTATCACAGCATTATTATAGCAAAATCATATCATTATCTCGGGAAAATCACATCATAAGAAGTCTTCGAGTTATCAAAATATTATCACAATAATTTCGTAGCAAAATCACATCATTATCAAGATAGAGGCATCGGCATAAGAAGTCTTCAATGATACTAACAACATTTAAGGAATAAAAACAAATGATTACTGATGAAATTTATTTTAATAAAAAAAGTTTAAAAATAAAAATATATTAATTAACAACATTTATTTTATTTGTAGTTAAAATAAATTTAATCAATAATTCTTTTATTTAATTCTTTTTTATTTTTTTTAGTTTGAAAAATCACTGACAAAATATATTTTAATTTTAATTAAAATAAATTTTATCAAAAATATTTTTTAAATGTAATTATTTTTTTTGTAAATATAAGTACTTTTTTGTTATATTTGTTTAATTTTATAGATCTAAATATTTTTTTGTTCAAAAAATGTTTAGGGACTTAATCGTTCAAAATATGAATGTTTATTGGGTTTTTTTCAGACTTTTTTCATTATTTTACCACATTAACCAGTTGTATAGGTCATAAGGATGTATCTAACAGGTCTTAGAAAGTCCAAAAAGTTATTTAACATGTTTTGGAATGTTCAAAGATTTATTTGTTCCAAATAATTGTTCAAAGACTTAATCATTTCAAACACTAACTTTTTCCTTAAAAAAAATATTCATAATTCATTTCTTTACAGATGAATCATTCTTAAATTATAATTAAATTAAACTTTAGAATTAATTATATTCGTGGTCCCTCCGTACACATATTTTAGATTTAGGGTCCAAATGGCATTAAATAAATTTGTGGTCCGTAACTATGACTTCTAATATAAAGTTTTATTGATCCCTTTATTTAATACCGTCAAAATTAGCTATGTTGCTCACCCCATGTGTCACATGAGGGTCAATTTTGTCATTTTACTATTTTTCTCATTTTTCTTATAAAACCCATTTCATCATCAACATATGAAATCTTGTGCATCATCATTAAGAACATAGATATAGAGAGAGAGGGAGGGAGGGAGAGAGAAAAAGTTCAAATGAAAATCGATTTTCGGTTGTGAGTCGGGGGATAAAGGAGAGCGTGATACAAGTCCTCAGCTTCCGCTTTCAGCATGAATAACGAATGTGAAGTTAGTGAACTATTCATGATGAATGATACAACATTCACGATGAATGATGTACGATCATGGTCCATGTTAAATTAATTCACCATTCATGATGAATGATATACATTTATCATGAATGATACATTATTCATGATGAAAAAACCCATGAGATGTGAGACAACTGTCGCGCTCTCCTTTATTCCCTGGTTCACAACCACAAATTGGTTTTCATTTGAACCCGCCCCTATATGTGCATGTGTGCACGTGCACATATGTGAACATCAAACCCTTATCAAGTAGTAACATTAAAATCCTAAATTAAACATAAATCAAAATACAAAAACAATATCTAGATATCACATGATCAAAACAATAAATTTGTATAAATCTATTCAAAAACTTTAAGTTTAATTAAATCAAACCAAGTCTAGAAAGAAAGCTAAGCAAGGCAAATGCAGGAAAAAACCATGAAGAATTTTGAAGCCCTCGACGTTTATCTTTAGCTCGTAGAATTTTATGCGAGTTCAGTCGGGATCTGGAAAGGAAATCACGAGATAGGTCGGATTGGGTGTACACCGCCAAAATTGGCGTCACTGACGTCTCATTCCCAACTCTCTTACCACTGCAAGTCCAGTACAAGCCTTTAATTATGCAAAGGCGTACAAAAATAGCAAGGTTTACAACATGCTCATGAAACAAAATTTCATGACTTTACCTACAGAATAAATGTTGAAAATATTGGTTTTTTAGGTTTTTTTGTATATGAAATTAAAAAAAGAAAAAAATGATAAATGATAAATAAAATTAAAAAGTTATTTATTAATAATTTTTTTAAATGGGTTAAGCGTAAAAGGACATAATTACCCCTTGTATGAAAGGCACATGAGGCTCTTAACGAAATTGAAGTTAACAGTGTTAATTCGAAGAAGAGTGTTATGAAAATCAAAAGTTATGGACCACTGATGTACATAAGATAATTGAGGGACTCGATCCAAAATTTGAAATACCACAAGGACCAAGAATGTAATTCACTCTAAGTTTTGTTTCTAAAACTAAACGGGTACATAATGAATTTAGAATATTTTTCAATCAGAAGTGTCAATAAAAAAAGTCGTATGACCTTTAAACGTGATACAGATAAAATGTGAAACGAAACGGTAATTTGAAAATTTTGACATAACAAATTAAAGATTAAACATGTAAGTGATTTTCAATAGTTTACATGCCTACGGAATGCCGTCATCTTTATTATATTATTACTTAGAGCATCTCCAACCGACTGATTTAAATACCAACAAAATGGCATTTTGTCAGGAGACCGACATATTTGTCGTTCATCACATGCAAAAGTCATGTGTAACATGTTTTTGATGTTTTATTTTTATTGTGCGGTTATATTGGATTTGAGTTTCAATGCATATGGACTCATATTTTAGTGTCTTTTCAAAGGTACGAATTAAAGTTGGTCTAAAGAGATGGGTTTAAAGAAGAACCTAAAAACAATGATGACCACCTGCTTTCCAGATAGCCGGGATATCCAACCCGCTATACGAGTCGACTAATCCCAAGGTGACCACCTGCTTTGCAGATAGCCGGGAGTCACCGCATTTGAACCTCCATGATCACAAGGGGATTTTTATTCCTCCTTGGATTTGAACCGAGGACCACCTGATACTCTCGAATTGAAAATAATATAATAATAGAGAACCAGTGGAAAATAGAAATAAAAAAAGGAGTTACATCTTCTTTCAAAGCTTTCATGTAATAAATAGATTTTTCAAAATACGATTGTCGTAAATGTGATTAATTTTTTAATTAAACAAACCATATTAAAAAAAACAAGTATTTTATTATTTTTATTAGAAGAGTATACACGCAGTGCAGCGAGATACATTCTAATTTTAATGTTTCGTTTCATATTTTGGGTCTATCGATGTTATAATACGATTTTATGTGGTTTTGAGAAAAAATAAAATGTTTTTATTTTTTTAATCAAACATAAATTTGAAGATATTATAGAATATTGAAAATAAATAAGTGATATTAGTATCAAATTAAGTATTTAAAAATTCTCGTTTTTGTGTAATTTCTTTAATTCAAATTTTTATTATAATTTAATTGAAGTTTAATAACGAACTAATTTATTCTTGGTTTAATAAAATATTTTTTATGATAATTAAGTATTCTGTTAGAATTCAATGATTATCTTAATTATATTTTAGACTTTTTATATTTAAAATGATATTTATCATGTATTTTATTATGTTTATCTGTAGTTAGTTACACGAATTCAAACATGAAGTTTTAATAAGATGTATTAATGCACATTCAAGTTGTAATATTAAATTTTAAGTAATATGCATCAATAAGTAGTACTTTATGCATAAAAACTTGTTTTTAAGAGTTTTTGTCAAAATTTTATAATATAATTAGAAGAGTACCCGTGTAATGCAGCGAGACACATCTCGATTTTAATGTTCTATTTTATTATTTGTCTCTGTCGATGTTATAATACGATTTTATGTGTTTTTAAGAAAACAATAATTATTTTACTTTTTAATAAAATATAATTTTGAAGATATCATAAAATTTTGAAAAAAATATATATCAATGTTAATATCAAATTAACTATTTAAAAGTTTTCATTTTTATGTAATTTCTTTAATTT
>NC_037528.1:20137150-20147815 GCF_001531365.2 Cynara cardunculus var. scolymus | reverse complement strand
TTACACAAAATCTACTTGTAATCTTGAGTTTTAAGTAATATGCATTAATAAACAGTATTTTACGCATAAAAAGTGATTTTTAAGAGTTTTTGTCAAATGCTTTATAATATAGTATAGATATAGATTTGATACACATATCAATATTTTTTACAAAATAATAGATGTAATTCACATATGGAAACTATATAAATGCATGTATTTTTTAGATAAATGTAAACGTTTTTATATTACCACATGTGAATAATATATTAGTTCTCGCATATATTGAGTAAAATGTATATGAGTACAATTTTTTGCTCGTATTAATCAACAATTTTATTTCAAAGAGATCTTAAGAGATATTCACATATGAATCTATGGATGAGTTGGAATGACAACAAGTATTCACATGTGAATAAATACATAAATCCAACTTATGGATGAGTTGGAATGACATAACTTCCTTCCATAAATTAATTGTTTGTATTTTAACTCATCTGAAATAAATCTTAAACATTTTCCCAACATATACAAAATCTTTTGTCCTATCTTTTCATTTTCTTAAGAGTACGTTTGTGTATTTCAACGGTTTTCGTCCTTCAATTTAATTTTAATAAATTTGTTCCTCATGTTTGATAACTTACAACAATTTTCGTCCTTCATCTTAATGGTCATTAACTTTTTCTGTCAAGTCCAATTATTTAAGGAGTATTATATGTGTATATATATATAGGGGTTCATTCAAGGGAGAACTGACTAGTTTGTGGTAACCGTGAGATCCAATCTCAACCACAAATCAATAGATAAATTATGAAATTTTTAATTTTGGTAATTTTTAATTAAAATTTTAATGCAAAGACATTTTAGTTAATTTTCTCTCATCTCTTCTCTCTCCGTCCCCGTCTTCCGGCCTCCGGCTACAGTCCTCTGGCTTCTGGCCACCGTCCTCCGGTGATACCACAGTATGATACTCAAGCACATATAAGATGCATTATGATACCACTGTGTTACATATCCGATTGACCGCATAAAAGATCACAGTGTGATACCCAATCACATATAAGATGCATTGTGATACCACTATGGTATCACCGGATGACGTGGCCGGAAGCCGAGAGACAGAGAGAGAATAAAGGAGAGAGGAGATAGGAGAGAAAAGAGAAAATACCTAAAATGTCCTTGCATTAAAATTTTAATTAAAAATTATTAAAATTATAAATTTTCTAATTTCTCTATTGATTTGTGGTTGAGATTGGACCTCACGGTTACCACAAACTAATTAGTTCTCATTTGATTAGGCCCCTATATATATGAGCGATCAATTGCAAATCACTCTCATTTGTGAAAACTCTAGAAACCAATATCATCCATCCATTTATTTGATTAATAATCAAGATTAAATAGTGTTATATTAGGAAATTAAAAAATAATAATAAAAGTTCAATTTTTTAATTAAAAATGACAAAATCGACAAATCATCCATATGAATATGTTTCACTATATGAAACTGTATTTCATCATTATCATCTTCACTGTATGCAACTATTTCACTGAATGAAACTGTATTTCATCATTGTATGCAACTATTTCACTATATGAAAAACATTATTTCATCATCGTATGAATCTGGTTCACTGTATTAATCTGTATTTTTTTATAGGGAGGGGGGAGACCCCTCCAGATCAAGTCAAAACACTAAAACGCTAAAAAGCAGCAATGAAGCGCTCGGGTAGGAGGAAACCTCAACTACCAGAAAATTCAAGGCACCCCGAGGGGAAAGAAAGAGGAAGACAAAGAAGAAGAAAGAAGAGAAGAGAGGGAAGAGGAGAGAAAGAAGAAAGGGAAAAAAAGAGAAGATGGAGGAGAAAGAGAGAGAGAGAGAGAGAGAGGAAGAAGAAGAGAAAGAGAAAGAAGCCAACCACAAGGGAAGGGTCCAGCCACGCCAAGACCGAGAAACAAAACGGGGGACAACACAAGGGCAGGAATAGGGGCCTAAAACAGGCACACCCTAGACCGCACCAAGAGAACCAAGAGAGCAAAGGAGCTCACACCACCAAAGACACATCACAAGAGACAAACAGCTAAGGGAGGTTCCAGGCAAACCGAGCTCGGACAACATTAGGAGAGGGCTTGAAGGTCAGGCATAGGAGCCTAGATCGGACATCATCGGTAATCGTCTTCACCACCATAATATTAGATCTTCGTTTATTCTTGAAGATGCGGTTATTCCTTTCCTGCCACAAGTGGTAGACAGTCCCAGCTAGCACTAATTTACGTATAATAGACCATACGGTCTTTCCTTTGGTGGCTTGCTGGAACCTACCAATAATATCAGCCCAGTTGTCCGGGACCCCAGTGAGGTTAAGCTTGTGTTTTAAGCCATTTCAAACCTGATTAGGAAACGGGCACTCAAAGAAAAGATGAGAATGTGAATCAGGCCCGTTTTGACAGAAAGCACAAGACAAGTTGGAGTGGCCCTCATAGAACCGAAACTTATCATGCGTCTTGAGACGCTGCTTGAGGGAAACTTACAGAATAAAAGCATGTCTAGAATATTTTGAGAAAACCAGACCATATGATGCCAGGGGACATCATGCTCATTAGAACGGAGGGAGAGCCAGACCTCATGAACGGAGAACGAAGTGAGACGGCTATCCTTGGTTCTCCAAAGGAGTTTATCAGGGGCAGCAGGGGAGAGCACAGAAAGAGGGGAATTACGGATTAAAGGGTTGGGGCTGTCCCTCAGGAGAGGGCAAGTCCAAATACCCTGGAAGATGATATCTTTCATAGGAGCCGAGAGAGAGAGAGATTAGAATTGAGAATATTGCGAGAAGAGATATGCCGGTAGAAGGGGCCAGCAGGATGCCAGTTATCATACCAGGCGGATGTGGAAGCGCCATCGCCAATCTGGGAAACAATGAAGTCTCTTATCTTTTCCCGCATGCCCAGGATCTTCCTCCAGCCCCAACCAACATCGCTGCGAATCGGGACATCCCAGAAGTTACGATCTTTTAGCCTATAGGAGTGGATCCATTTAACCCATAAAGAATCCTTATTGGTGAAGATTCTCCAAGTGTGGGAGGCCATGAGGGCAAGATTCCAGCTGGCAAGGCTCTTAATACCAAGCCCGCCTTAAGATTTGGGGAGGCAGACAGTCTTCCAAGAGACCTTAGTTTTCCCTCTTTTGAGCTCACCGTGGCACCAAAGAAAGCCCCTCATGAGCTGCTCAATCTCCTTAGAGATAGATATCGGAAGAACGAAGATAGAGGCCCAATAGATTTGCATATAAGACAGGACCGAAAGAATGAGCTGCAGCCTACCGGCAAAGGAAATGGACTTATTTTTTCAGTCATTGAGTCTGGATTTAACCTTGTCAACAAGGCCCTTACAGTCCCGATGATAGAGACGGGTAGAAATGAGAGGGACACCAAGATAACGGACCGACAGGGAACCCTCCGGGAATGTAAATCTGGTTCACTGTATGAATCTGTATTTTCTTAACTTGATAAACATGTATTTCTTTATTGTATGAATCTGTTTTACAGTATTTATTCACATGTGTGAATCTGGTTCACTGTATGAATCTGTATTAATCTGTCATCTTCATTGTATATAACTATTTCATTGTTTCACTGTTTTATATTTAAAAACGTTTGATTTATACCTTCCATATAAACGGTTTCTATATTTACGTTTCCATATTTAAAAGTAATTAAATCATTTCTAATATTATATTTAAAAACAATTAAATAATTTCCAATATTATATTTAAAAACAATTGATTTACTTCTTCCATATAAATGGTTTCTATGTTTATGTTTCCATATTTAAAAATAATTAAATCATTTCCAATATTATATTTAAAAANAATTAAATCATTTCCAATATTATATTTAAAAACAATTGATTTACACCTTATATAAAACGGTTTCTATATTTACGTTTCCATATTTAAAAATAATCAAATCATTTTCAATATTAACCATTATACAGTAAAATGACAATTACATCCTTATTTATTAAAATTAAAGAATAAAAAACAAAAATTTACTATTGGTCGAAAATGGTTTGCATAGTTTTCACAAATTAGACGATTTGTAATCTAACCCGCCTTTAGAGGGAAAGGGAATATGTGTTATGTGTATGTACCATAAACACACAATGACGATTGAATATCCTCTTCTCCACCATTTTCATCTTTCAACTCTGGTGAACCCAAAAAAACCCATGAAACCCACCTCAGAAGATGATATATATAATATTTTATTTAAGTTCTTAAAAAAAAATTAGAAGAGGGATGAAAAAGACCATAATGTCCCTCGTTTAGTTAGACTTAACAGAAAAAGTTAATATCCGTTAGGATAAGAAACGAAAATCATTGTAAGGTGTCAAACCGTGTGAGACAAATCTGTTAAAATAAAATGGAAAGACAAAAATCGTTAAAACTAACAAACGTTAAGGACCAAAAGTAAACTTTACTCTTTTTCTACTTTGAAAAATATAACAAGATATCTATTAGAATTAAACCTCTTTTAATTAAGAAGAAAACCCTACAAAATCTCATTTTTCACGTTTTATAATTCGTATCGAAGATTTTGGGGTGTAAAGAGATGGCAATCGAAATGGGTTTTCCGCAATCGATGAAACACGGTTTGACCCATTTGGGATTCCCAAGAAAAATACTATCTTGATCCTTCATCCCGTCCCCATCATCAATCTTCTTGTTGTCAACATTGGCACACCCCCCCCCCCCCCCCCCCCCTATACATATAGTAGTTGAATCAATTTAAAACACGATCATCTCCACCAAACTCCCTTTTGACTTCTTTCGTCTTCCAAATTCCTCCCATAATCATCTCTGTGTTCCTTTTTATCTCAAGGTTTTTGCATGTAATTGGAGCTCTGCTCTGATTAACGATGTCTTCGATTGATCTGGAATCTATTTCGGAGGCAACATCAGGAGCAATTGGAGCTGTTTTGAGCACAACCATCTTGTACCCTCTTGATACTTGTAAGGCCAAGTATCAAGCTGAGGTTCGTTCTCATGGTCAGCAGAAATATAGGTATTCCCTTTTCTATGGTTTCCCCAAAATCCATCTGGTTAAGTGATTTTATTGTTATGATGTTGAGCTTGATTGATTGATTGCTTTCTGTTTGTTCATCTTCGTAACTATCGTCATGTGGGTTCTCGTGATCTGCTGAACTTTGATCGTCCCCTCGATGGATCACATCAATTTTATCGTTTTTTATAAGATTTGATTCAACTGCTTTACAGGATCGATAACGATGCTGATTTTTGTCATAGTTTTAGCAGCTTTTGTTTTGAACTTTGTATGTGTTTGTATTTGATTCCCAAATGTCAAAAAAAAGTTACTTTTGAAAGTTAATTTTAAACTGAAATTGTTTCTGAATTCTTGATAATGTTCATCATCTTGGATGTCTGTCTAAAGAATCTGGTATTTGTTCTCTCTTTTGAATATAAACCGAACCAAACGAACCCATTTATCTCACCCGAATGTGGGATTTGGTTATGATAAGATGTATGCAGACCTAACATCTGCCTAAAGATACAACAGATCATTTGAATATGAAGTAAGCAATAATGTACTGATATATTTGTTTTGCAAGTCAGGGTCTTCATGGAAATAGTCTTTGTGTGGGATATATTGGTTCGTTCGGTTTGGTTTTAATAACCTTTTGATTTTGTATGTTGTTGCTTTTTCTTTATTTAAGTAATCGTCACCAATTGAAATAGAATTGCCGAACTTTAAACAGAGATCATAGGTTTTGGTTGGACTAGAATGAGTTAATTAAGGATGGTATCTCTGCAACCAATTTTTGATTTTAATCTTCAATAAAGACGAACTTGACCTCATGGGAGGCTGGGCTATCCGGCAGGCCAATGAAGACCTATTGGTAACAACTGATAATCTTGAATCTTGATAACCTTACTAAAACCATCTTTGTATTCTATCTATTCTTGATCATGCTTTGTATGTTTGATATGTATACTCGCGATGCTTCAACTTCCTATTGTGGATTTTAGATCATTTCTTAGAGATAGTAGCGGCACCTCTAGGGTGCGGTTTGGTACGTGTGATAGGGTGAACTTAGACAAACATTCTTGTCCATGTTTGGTGCGACCTTTAGACCGGGACAGGACAGGACTTTTGACCCACCAAAATAGGTGGAAGAAATATCACGGAGATGTGACAAGATTAGTAAGTTACTAAACTACCTATGTCAAATTATAACCCTAAACCTTGCACAATTCTTTTACCCGCTTATTTCACTCGTGCCCATCCAGTCCTGCCCAGTCCCGTATATGTAGCCTTTAGTGCACTCCTCTGATGATTCACAGCTTGAAGGCCTTTTTGTACCTAGTTGACTGCTAGGGTGACCAAATAGCCACCTGTAGTACTTATTTTGGGCTGTGAGAATGCATCTATTGGTTCTTGAGAATGGTAGGGACTTCCCTTGGTATTTTTTCTTAGTCTTTGTTTCTTTCCTATATCAAAAGTTTCTTCTTTGAGGGTATTTTTGACCTTTTCGTTCAGGGGTATGTGGTCCCGGCCTGGTGTTTGGGAATGCTCAAGGGCCCTTCTATTGATGTTTGGTTTGACTCACAAGTAAAAGTAACTGTAATGATTTTAGGTTGATTGTTTGTGATTTGTTTGGGGTAACCGTGGGAATCCCGGAGCTTACAGGCACCAACTAATCCCCTGGGCAACCATGAATGGCCTAGGTTTGAACCTTGGGAAGATGAGATTTCCACTACATCCCCTGGGCCTTAACCAATGAGCCAAGCATGGTGCGTCTTCCTAAACATAGAGATCCCATATTGAAAGATGAAAGCAAATGTTTAATAACACCATCGTGGAGTTATATGGATCATTGGTCTCTACCACATCTTTATCCTCATTGCTTATGCTATATTGCTCTCAACGACTTCTTCATCAAAGCATATTGGGAAATTTTCTTGATGAAGTTGTCATGTGGGTGATGCAGGAAACTATCAGATGTGTTGTTGGAGGCGGTATCCAACGGTAAAGTTTTGTCATTGTATCAGGGCCTCGGAACCAAGAACTTGCAATCATTTATCGCACAATTTGTATACTTCTATGGATATAGCTACTTTAAAAGGATATACCAAGTGAAATATGGTACAAAATCTATTGGAACAAAAGCCAACTTGATTCTTGCTGCTTCAGCTGGGGCCTGTACCGCCATTATAACTCAGGTTGGAAGTTATTGCATTTTTTTCTTTTTTCTTGCCGTTTTTGTTTTCGGGTTGAAAGATCCCTTTCTTGAGCTCTGTGCGTCAAATTGTGCCGATCATCTTTGGACTAGTTTTCTTTTGCAAGCTATGGCTTATAATAGTACTGTCTGGGATATATGCTTCCGATTTAAGTGTTCTGGTACTAAAGCTATACCTAACTTTATTATCATGTAGCCTTTGGATACGGCATCATCACGAATGCAGACAAGTGCATTTGGGAGATCAAAAGGGCTTTGGGCAATGCTTTCGGAAGGCAGCTGGATTGAAGCATTTGATGGGCTCGGCATCTCCTTACTATTAACTTCCAACCCTGCAATTCAGGTATGTAGTTTTATTTTTGAGAGCCGATGAATATTCATTCATGTTGAATATACATGAGTATTCATAATAAACATCATGATATTCATTATGACTATTTGGTTCTCACGGATTTCAAAATATTGCAGTTCTCGAATGAACCCGTCCCTGTATGTTTTTTTTTTGTGTGTGTGTATAGTGGGAGGTTCAAATAAGAAGCCACGTATCATGAGGAGATAAGAAGGAAAGGTTCATATGTGAATCATTGAAAAACTCCATTTCAAGATGGATTTGTGAACCCATGTTAATAATCTGTAATGTCGATTTACATATGCATCTTCAAATAGATTTTTTCGCGATCTTTTAAGTGATTCACGTATGAACCCTCCCTTCATACCTTTTCACAATATTTAGCCTTTTGATTTGAACTGGCCGCTATATATATGTATATATAATGGTTAGATTTTGATGTTTGAATCCGTGATCTAGTACATGTTGATAACGGTTTAGCTGATACCGTATTGAACAATTTATTTATGCAGTACACAGTATTTGATCAGCTGAAGCAAAGACTTTTAGACGGAAAGTTGAAAAAAGCAGGGAAGGGATCTTCTCCTGAATCCCTTTCTGCCTTCTCTGCCTTTTTACTCGGAGCAATCTCCAAAAGTATTGCAACCGTTCTTACATATCCAGCTATCAGGTTCGTAAATACATCTCTTTCTTTATTAAAAACCAAACCAACCCCGTATATCTGACACAGAGATAGCATCTGTGGGATAGGATGTACCCAGATCGTAGAGATACCATTTCCATAAAGAAAATATGATTTCCTTTGTTGCAAAAAGAAATCGAGACCAAGACGCCCCAAAGCCCAAATCAACAGGTTGACCCAATAACTTCAAATTCAGTTTAAAATCATGGTGGAAGTTATTGATAACCCATAACTTTGAGCTTATAAGAAAAGCACAAATCTACTTTTCTATCATTGTGGAACGTGTTGTTACAAACGCCTCACTTAAACTCCTGGCATCCTCATCAGCCTACCCAGAATCTTTCCTCCTTGTAATCGGCGATGTGGGTCCTGACGTCCTCATCAGGTCTGCCCAAAATCTTTCCTCCTTGTAATCGCTGATGTGGGATTCGCCTAAGTTGTTTCAAACAACCCCCCCCCCTTCTTGAGGATTCATCATGTCCAATGAGGTTTGCCTCGCCAACCCGATGGTAAAAGGATTGGCTTTGATACCATTTGTAACTCCCCAATGCTCAAAGCAACAGGCTGACCCAATAAACGTAAATTCAACTTAAAATCATGGCACAAGAATCGGCTCTGATACCCCCACAACTTTACTTTTCTATCCATGTGGACGGGTTGTTAGAGTAACTGTATGCATCTGTACAATTTTCTACGCAATTTGAAGGATTCAGATCAATTTTGAAGCTAAAATCCAAACTTTACCAAATCTGATGCAGGTGCAAGGTCATGATTCAGGCTGCAGATTCTAGCGAAGATGACACCAGTAAAAACAGAAAGAAACCACGGAAAACCATATTGAGCGTTTTAGATGCTATCTGGAGACGAGAAGGGGCGTTGGGGTTTTTCAAGGGATTGCAGGCTCAAATACTGAAGACGGTATTAAGCTCGGCGTTACTTCTAATGATAAAAGAAAAGATTACAGCGACCACCTGGGTCCTTATTCTTGCAATTAGAAGGTATCTGGTGGTCACACAAGGAAGGTTAAAGGGCAGATAAGGGGTAAGCTTCCATGATCAACAATTCTTGATAAACAAGCAAGATTAGAATGCATATCTAAGAAGCATTCTTGTGGTAGATAGAAATCTTTCAAGAAACTTGGATTAGTTTTTTAATGTTAAAAGATTTACAAGACATAAACCGATCAGTCGAATTGGTTGGATGGTTCGATGTTTCGACATTCGAATTGGGTCGGTTTTGGTTGGTGGATGACGGGTTTTTGGGATTTTATTGTTTTTTCCTTGTGATTTAATTATGTTGGTCGTGATAATCCATTGGACGTTGGATTTTAGCTTTATGATCCGATCCGATTAGCTTCAGGCAACTACTCCAAATCCTTGATGCTTGGGTAGTAATTGGGGAACGGATCGGATCGGTTTATTTGATTTTGAATTGACATCCAACAACCGATGATCAATTTGGATTTTGAAATAGTGGATCCGGTTAAACAATTGGATATCTAAATTTTGTAAGGGACCGTTTACCAAACGCTTATCCGGGTAAGCGTTTATCAAGTCACATTACCTCACCGGATGAATATGGTAAGGACCAAGAATCGTACTCGGTTCAAGTACCAAGAATCTTACCCGGTAAGAGCGAGACAAGGACCAAGAGTCTTACCCGGTAAGTAAGAGTGACGACTCTTACCACAGTAAGCGCTTATTGGGTAAATTATTACATGCGATGTCGTTTTGGTGGACTGAAATCTTACCCGGTAAGCAAATAGTAGTCTTAAATTTTATTGGTAATCACTTACAGAGTAAATATTTGGTAAACGGTCTTTAAGTAGTGATCGGGTAAAAATATTTTGATTTATATGATGTATTAAAATAAAGGGAAAAGTCTAAAAAAACCTAACGGACTTTAGTGTTTGGAATGATTAAGTTCTTGGACAATTTTTTGGAACAAATAAGTCCTTGGATATTCCAAAACATGTTAAATAACTCATTGGACAATTTTTTGAAACAAATAAATTCTTGGACAATTTAAAACATGTTAAATAACTCACTAGACAATTTTTTGGAACAAATAAGTTCTTGGACAATCCAAAACATGTTAAATAACTTCTTGGACTTTTCTAAAACATGTTTGATACATTCTTATGATTTGTACAACTAGTTAATGTGGTAAAATAGTGAAAAAAGTCCCAAAAAAAACCCAATGAACATTCATATTTTGAACGATTAAGTCTCTAAACATTTTTTGAACCAAAAAGTATTTAGATCTATAAAATTAAACAAATATAACAAAAAATTTACAAAAAAAATTACATTTAAAAAAGATTTTTAATAAAATTTATTTTAATTAAAATTAAAATATATTTAGTCATTATTTTTCAAACTAAAAAAATAAAAAAAAT
>NC_037528.1:20122192-20136727 GCF_001531365.2 Cynara cardunculus var. scolymus | reverse complement strand
TGTTTTAAATGTAATTATTTTTTTGTAAATGTAAGTACTTTTTTGTTATATTTGTTTAATTTTATAGATATAAATACTTTTTGGTTCAAAAAATATTTAGAGACTTAATCGTTCAAAATATGAATATTCATTGGAGTTTTTTTCGGACTTTTTTCACTATTTTACCACTTTAACTAGTTGTACAAGTTATAAGAATGTATCCAACAGGTTTTAGAAATGTCCAAGGAGTTATTTAACATGTTTTGCATTGTCCAATGATTTATTTGTTCCAAAAATTGTTCAATGAGTTATTTAACATGTTTTAAATTGTCCAAAGACTTATTTGTTCCAAAAAATTGTCCAAATAGTTATTTAACATGTTTTGAAATGTTCAAGAACTTATTTGTTCCAAAAAATTGTCCAATGATTTAATCATTCCAAACACTAAAGTCCATTGGGTTTTTTAGACTTTTCCGTAAAATAAAATGATGAAATTAGGTTACATAACACAATAATCAAATTAAAATATATGGTAGTTTTCAAATAATATATTAGAAAGTTGTTTTGGAGGTAGCAAATTAAGGGCGATGTATCTTCATGCATATGTGAATATATCCAAAATAATATAAATGGGAATATAATAATAATAATAAATAAATAAGTTAGTAGTATTTTTGTATCTATATTGTATTTATAGTTCAAAACTAAAGGATGCATTATTGGATGCCAACAATTAATATTAACAAAATTATTTAGTACTTTTTGTATTTAGACTAAAGTACAAGCATGCATATATTACAAATTAATATATATATATATATATATATATGTGTGTGTGTGTATGTGCATGTGTAGATAGAGAAGTTTAGAGGAAAAATTCAAAAATTGGAAAACTGAGAAATGCTTTTATAATTATTTATCTGTAAGGTATGTATGTATGCATACAAGAGATTGATAGATATTTCCAAATTTCTATGCACGTGTTTATGTTACGGAGATGTGCACATTGAATCAATTACTTGTATGCATATATGTATATCATACATATGAATGGTTACTAGAATATTTATCATATTTTCATAATTTGGTTGTTTTTCCTTGAACCTAACCATGTAATTCTTACAAACTTTACAAACCAATCTCAACCGTATATGTAGATAGTCAACGGTGTGGATTATTTTGGTTCCTAAATTTACTCTCAACCGCATTTTATAAATGCCTATAAATTTCAAAATAAAATAAACAAAATCAATGGTTGAGATTAAGTTTGTAGGGTTTGTAAGAATTACATGGTTTGTGTTTGAAACTTCATATATATATATATATAGAGAGAGAGAGAGAGAGAACAAATCAAATAAAAACCATCTAAATGTTAATATATTGTACAAACGAATTTTGGTTTTTGATTTTTTGTATTTTGAATTTTTTTTTTGGCGATTACCAAATTAGTTGCAAATAAAGTTGAGGGCAAACTTCGGAACCGATTCAGTCCATATCGTTGACATTTATTTGATAATCTGCACAGACGATTGAGATTGGTTTGTACGGTGTATAACATCTAGGCGGTTTGTATTTTGTTGGCCTATATATACATATATATATATATATAGAGAGAGAGAGAGAGAGGGAGTATCATGCAAGAAGTTTAACATTTTGCGAGAAGGGGAGAAGTTTCAATATCATATATGGTTACTTCTTTGGGTGTGTTTAATCATATATGATTAAGCGTTTATATGTTGCCAATGCAATATGTGTTTTATCATATATGATTAAGTGTCTATCATGTGTGTAATCATATATGATATTAAGATTTCTCAACTTCTCGTAAAATGTTTAACTTCTCGTTTGAGCTTGTCCATATATGTAAATATATATATTGGCGAATGATCATATGAGAATGAGAGTTAAAATAAGAAGTGTATAAGAAGGGATCTAAACCCTTGATCACCTTTAATCTCAAATTCACCCATGAATCGCGATTGATACGATGATTGATCTGGTGCATCTCGGTTCATCTCATCCTAATGTTCATCCAAGGGTGGCGATCTCTTCTTATGCTTCTCACCTTAACCCTCTTTCTCACCAGAACCCAACTCTATATATATATATATAACACCATTAGTTGCTCTTTTCATACATGTTAGAATATGTGACTAATTTTTTTTAGCATTTGGTCAAGTTTCTATTAAAAATATTGGAGATGTTCTATTCTTTTAAAAAGATGGTTATAATCGTTTTTTCAAATCACATATGTTAGATCGATCATCTCGATCTAACGATTTAAATGAGTTTTTTCCGATTCTTTCTTAAGGTTCTCTCCGGATCTTATAAGAGAGAACAAGAGGTGTTAGATATAGGGATTTGGAGACGATACGTGACTGGATAATCTCTTTGGATCAGGAAAACTCACTGTCCAAATACAGTAATTCGTCCCTTATAGCCTTAGGTATCACGAATTTCGTATTGAGATAATATAAAAGAAACTCTCTAGATCTCAAAGGTTGTGAGATCGAGTTCTAATATATATCTAGATTCTCGTTTACATATCTATATGAGCGATCGACGGTTACAGGCGGTTAAGAACGGTTATAATGTGTAAAATTTAAAGAACAGTCACAACTGTTATCAGATGATCGTATCGAGTCTAAGTTTGGTTGCACAGAGCATAACCCTAATTGCAAAGAGCTAAACTCTGACTCTAACTCAGGTTGCAAGAGTTTCAAACTTAGTCAATTTTCTCCAGATCATAAAGTCTGATTCCATGGACCAAATCTCTGGTTCCATAAATCAGATCTCCAATTGCTCTAACTCAGTTTACACTTAGATATTTTCAACGATGACGCAGAACTCTAATCAAGAGGATTAAAGCTCTGATTACACAACCTTGGACTTAGTGAAATTTCCACCAAGTTTGAGACCCAATTCAAGGATGTTTCCAACGTACTGAAATTAGTCCAGATCATCCTCGAAACACAAAATCTCTAAGTGTAACTATTCTAAAATTTTATAAACATCGTGGCGTTGCCCCCGACCCCACCCGCTCATCGGTCAGAGGGACGACCGCCAAGGAGCTCTGCCCCTTGGAACCCTGCTAGGGGAACGACCACCTTGACCCCCGCGTTATGACGATCTAAGATGATAGAGCCAACATTTGTGAGTGTGCACGCACGTCCTAACTCACTTATGTTTGCCTTATCACTTTATTCCATTTCAAGTAATTCATGTTTATACCAACTAGTTGATGACACTAAAATTATCAAGAGAGAGGGAGGGTTACATGTATAGATTCACAAACTCAATATATTATACAGAGAGCAGAGAACGACTAATGGTTATTATTTTTTATTTCCATGCTTTAATTTTGATCTGATGTCAGTATGTTTGTATGGGATTTATGAGTGGTTTGTTGTTATTTAATTCTAGATCTAACAAATTGTACGAGTTATTTAGGTGTTAAAAAACCGTTGGATAGCAAAAACCAATCAAACCAGACCAAATTGCATTGCTTTTCTTTTTTGCAGATCGACAATTTGAAAAATAACCAAACTGCGTGCTCCAAAACGTTTTGTAGTTTAGAGGTGTGCATATTGGGGTTTGAAGTATGATTGTGTTTTATTTACATTTTAAATTACATCTGGATTTAATTCTTTTAGTTCAGGGTTTATATTATAATTTGTCATCTTATATAAATATGTTAATAATTAAAATCATAAAAGCGAAATATAACATCATAAACTATAAATAGCTAAAAATATTAAAGAGGAGTAAGTTTAAACCCAAATAAGTTAAAACATACGGGCCAATCGGACTATATTGTACTTTTGTGATGTGTTCTGATTGAATTGGTCAGTTCATGTCAAATCGCACTCCAAGGAACTCAAATTAGATCACAAACACCACTAAGAGTAACAAAGTTGAATCTTTAAAACATGAATATATATATATATATATATATAGAGAGAGAGAGAGAGAGAGAGATGAGGGTGTGAGAGGTTCAAACAAGAACAATAACCAATAAGAGAACACAAAAATTTTCAAATCACATGTGATTTTACACTAATGGTTAACGTAAGTGTGTGGGGGCGACTTAGCCAGCGACCTCATCTCAGGTCGCGACTAAACTCACGTGAATCACATGTGATTTTACACGTGATTTGATTCGACTGTTTTTATTCTCTTATTTAATTATTGTTCTCGTACGAACTTGACTTTATATGTATTATAATTACAAATTAAACAATATTGATATGTATCAATCATAAATCAAATTGGGCAAACATATATCGATATAGATCCAACATGTAAGGCCGTCTCCAAGGTATTTAATTCCTTCAATTCCAAATTTAGAACGAAAAAGAAAAAGAAATATTTATATATATATATATATATATATATATATATATTAAAAGATAAAATAAAAATGATGGTTTGGCAACATGAGATTTGAGTAATCCTAAAATCTTGAAATGTGGTTGAGTTTTATCATCCCGTATTGGTGAGAAGATACAAATATGGAAGTAGGAATTAAGTATAAGAAATGAACGGTAGATGCATTTGTGTAAAACGAATATATGTTAATCACTACATTAAATTATAACTATAGTTATAAAAATATCATATAAAATAACACATGACGCATTAATTTTCAAGATTGTATTAAAAAAAACAGTGAAAATATGGTACATGTATAAAACAAGAATTCTAACAACAAAATTAAAATTTTACAATTAATTTCATTAAAAATTGAAAGTTTTAAATAATAATTAGAGTAAATTACGGCTTTGGTCCCTGTGGTTTCTAAATTTTCTTGGATTTAGTCCCAAGAATTTGTTTATTACAAGATAGATTTTAGAGTTTGTATTTTCATAACACATTGGTTCGTATCACTAACGGATATTAACTCACGTCCGTTAAGCGAGGCGCTTTTTGGTCCTTTCCTTCTTTTTGTCTTTTGCTAGTTTAAATATAAAAACTCCGATGATCTTTCCGGCCAAACCCATTACCAGACATCTTCTCTGGCCATTAATCCATCTCCGGCCACCATAAACCATAAAACACACACACACACAAAAATAGTCAAAATCGTACCTAAATATATACCTCAAAATTCAAAACCAAATGAAAATTTAAGAGAACAATTTCAAAATCAAATCCTTCCCAAATATTCAAATCTCAAAATCAAAAACCAAAATCCATCAGGTTATCATCATCCATTATCAATCACTAACCATTATTCAATCACCACCCACCACCATCGAAACCACCTCTCCAAACACAAAATCACCATTTGAAGATGAAGAAGTTGCATAAACACTATAAATTCATCGAAGGTGAACGAAATGCACAAAAATTTTGATTTCATTATCACCAACTTATACATTTTGAATTTGTTTATAATACCCTAATCTAAATCAAAAGCCTTTAATCTAAGAAAAAAAAAACCCTAAAATGAACACTAAAATGAAAATGAAATCTAATTTTACCTCTAAAATTGCAGACCTTGAAGATGGAAATTGTTGGTTCAAAATAAAAAAAATCAGGGACGAAAGGAAGTGAACTGATAGAACCAGTGGCCATGGATTAGAACCCCGTTCCAACATGAAAGGAAGTGAATCAAGGTTGTTTAGGAACGATGCTAGGAGGGGATGGGTTTAGGGACAACACGATTGGATCTTGAATCGACGATGACAAGGTGTCGATTTAGAGAGGAGAAGGGCGATGAGAGCCTTCGTGCTTGGATCACCAAAACTTAGTTCCATGTGGTGCTTAGATCTGGTAATGAAGTCAATGCTATGATGAGGTAGTCGTTGTGGTCGTATTTGTTGGGTCATCGTAGCTATTGGGAACCAGGTTGAAGAAAAGGTGATGGATGGCATGTCGTTGTTGTTAGGTCGCCGGAGGTGACGTTGGAGACCGGAAAAAGTTGGTGGGGCGAGGTTGAAGATGTGGTGGCCGACGATATCTTGAAAGGAACGATGATAGTGAGAAGCAAAGAAGTGATCATGACCATTCATTCATACGGTCAAAATCAGATTTGATTTACAACTTTGACTGGTCTAAAATTGTAGCTAAGCAAAAATTAGAGAAAGTAATTTCATAACTTTTATAAATAGACGACAAACAAGTTTATATATGAACATATATAATTCACATATATGAACTCGTGTAATTCACCTATGATCTATTTTAACTGATTCATATATGAACTTATTAATTGATTCACATATGAACTAATTAACTGATTCATATATGAACCTATGAATCAGTTAAATTCTCGATCGATTTAATCAAATTTAGGTCTTTCGAGCCTTTCCTTTTGTTACAAATTTGGGCCAACATCATAGTTCACGTGTGAACTAATTAACGAGTTCACATATGAACTTGTTTGCCGCTTATTTGTAAAAGTTATGAAATTATCATTCTATTTTCCACATTCTCATGGAGAAAGACTATGATGTTTCATAGTCAAAACCACACATGTTGATAGAATGTGGTAAAGGACCAAAAGCCCCTTACTTAACGGTTGAAAGTTATTAGGGACCAATGTGTTACTAAAAAATAAACTCTGGTGTATCTTGTAATAAACAAATTCTGGTGACTAAATCTAAGAAAATTTGGAAACCAGAAGGACCAAATATGTAATTTAATCTAATAATTAATATCCATAATGGCGTAGGGGTGGTCTGAAATAAGGGTTTTTATGGATCCGTGATGTTTGTAATCACCCTCGCCGACACTTTGCTTGGCCGCCTCCGGGAGGGGTCCGGTCCAAGGTCCCCTGTTTAAATATCTTATTAACTCAAATAAATTCATGTTTGTTTTGTACGAATTAAATTATACAGAGAGACCGATCAAATACAAACCACTTAATTTGTACAAACCGTGTAAAATATTTTTATCCGTCGATTTCATTGTTTAATCTTATGATATTTTTTCATGAAATTGTTTAATCTTGTGAAATTGTTTCATATAATACTTTTTTCGATGAACTTGTTTCATAGATGGTTATGAAATTGTTTCATATACTAGTTAATGAAACTGTTTCATGTATTTCTTTCAAATTAAAATAATGAAGATGATAATATTCATGATTAACATCCTCTACAATAAAAAATAATTAATCAACCTCTCATAATTACAAAAAAATGAACAAAATAAAAAATTATGATTGGTTGAATAAGGTTTGTATTGTGTGTACAAATAACGTGATTTGCAAAGTAAACCTTCTTTATATATATTGTTTTGTGTATTAAAGAAATAGTTTGAATAATAACAAATATTAATTTTCTCTTTTTTTCAGTTTTAAATAAAAATAATTGTTTAATTAACGTTACAAATGACAAAAGAAAATCTTTAAGCTAATTAAGAAAAAAGAAGAATAACAAACAACTCTAAAGAGAAGTTTGGTTCATATAATTGATGTCTGTGGAGAATCCACCAAAAGGAATCTGACTTTGAAAAAATTGACACCATGCATTTGGTTGTCAAGAAACAGAACGGAAATTCACAAAAAAAAAATTGGAATATGCGTGTGTTTGGGGTGGTGGGTTTGGTGGGGGCTGTTGTCGCGGTGATAGGAGTGGGGTAATGGTGGTGGGGGTGGTAGTGGTGATTAAATTGGATGCAAAGTTTATTTGTTTTTTTAAAACCAAATTATAAAATCTGTTACATATGTCACGAAATGGAAGTCAAGTTATTCGCTTATGCCAAAGAATGATCAGATCCCTCAAGCGTGGAATTCGGTATAATCCAATCAATTCAATCCATGAACCAAACATCATCAAATAATTTGGTTAAAAAAAATAATTCATTCCAATTCCATCAAATATCTTTGAATTTCACTAACCAAACAACCCTTAAATATTCTGTTTAACTTTAAGATTATGTTTAAATCAGATGCTTAATTGAATGAAAAATAACTGTTTGATAGCTATATATCTTTAATCCATACTGACCTAAAATTAGGTCATGGATCAAACGAGTAAGGTTAACTTTAGAGACAATAATCTCCAATTATTCACCTAAAATTTGTTAGATGTTAGTTATATTTTATTTCTATACAGTTAAACGTTACTGAAAAGTTATTAAACATTATATCATCCGTGTGCCTAATATAACTCCGTGTTGTTTCGTACTATTTTGTACAATACCCCTTTAGGTATAAAGTCTCATTCGACTCTATTGATGTCATTTGTACCATGTGGTACCACATTACAGGATTTTGTACGATTTTGAATCATTTTTAGTCTATTACATAGTATTATATTTCAAAAAATGAAATAAAATTTACGACATGTTTTGAATTAAATAAATATGCTATTTAAAATTTTATTATATGTGTAGGTGATAGTTTTAACTCATTTACCTAAAAATATGTCAGTTTTATATCATTTTTTATCTCGTGACATGAATCATACAAATAAAATACCCAAGTTGTAATTTTTTTTTGTGTTAAATCAGATTGAACTGACTGAAAGTTGTTGAAAACGTAGGTGAACACTTACAACCTTCTAAATCGTTTTATTCAGAAAATTATTGTTATATTAATAATATAGTTTTTATGATCATATCTAATATATCAACTATTTACATAATTTTAAAAAATGAACTGAAAATGTTGGTGGGTCAACCGGGACACTTTTAACAGACAGTAAAAAACTAGTAACTGCTTTAAACGGAACTCATTTTAACATTTTATCCAACATGTCTTATCTGTCCATTTTGTCACATCTAGGTATACTCAATAACCATGACGATGGTGGCAGTTGTGATGGTAGGGTGTTTTTTTCTGTCATTTATTCAACCCTTCTCTTTTATTATAAAAAAATATTGAACAAATCCCGTTTGTTAACGTCCGTCGTCAAATACATTTAAATTCTATTAAAATACATCAATTGAGACAGGTGGGGATCGATTTGGTAAGAACCGATCGAGATGAATTTTGGATACTGTCATAGGTTCATGCAAATAGGGGTGATTTTGTTGGAAATGTAAGTAGAGGATAGTTTGTATAAATAGTAGAAGAGTGGAGGGTTATTTCAGAAAGTTGTGAAAAGTAAGTGGGTGAAAATGAAAATGTGGATAAATGAGGGTTGTCTCGTGATTGAGCGGTAGGAACCGAATGGAAAGTGGGCTTGCGGGGGGAAGGGACCCCCCTTGTCTGACGGTGCAACCCTCTATTCAATACAACGACCACTTTCTTTCCCCTTTCCCCTTTCCCTTTTTCCTTTTTCCTTCTTACAACTATTAATAATAATAATAATAATAATAATTACCAACCCACCACCTTTCGTTCTGGTCGTCCTTTAACATGTTAAATGTGAGATTTTGAATATGTTCTTCGAAATTTTGGGGACCCAAATTTACATGTGTTTAGGGTCTTTATATCGACTTATGTAAAATTATAGCCGAAATTATTTAGGTTCAAATCGTTACTTATTTGGCTTTAGGTTCAATCAGTAATAGTTTAGGTTTAGTTTCAGATTGTTAATCGTTTTAGGTTTAGCCCATTTTTATTCTTAACATATATCATCTGTCATCTCATTTATGCAATGTAATAAAAAGTTTTTGATGTAACAGAGTCTCCAAAAAGGTTGGAACGTCCATACCTCTCTCTCTCTCTCTATATATATATATGTATATATATCTATACATATATATATATGTATATATATCTATACATATATATATATATGTATATATATCTATACATATATATATATATACATATACATATAAATGTAGGGTTGTCATTAACGTGAGATCAGACTATTTTCGTGAGACCATTTATTTACACTTGAAACTTTACAGCAAAATGTTGTGAAAGTAAAAAAAAGTCGAACTTTCATAACAAAAACACTCTGAAAGTTACATTTACAATGTTTTGCTGTGAAGTTTCAAGCGTAAAAAATTGGTCTCACGAGTCTCAAGTTTGTGTATGTGTGTGTGTATATATATATATATATATATATATGATTGGGTTTTCGTGAGAAGTATAAAAAGAGATCACCACCTCTGGATCAATCATAATTTAAAGTCAACACTAATAAGATGCACTTGATCAATTCCCTTCTATGGATGGACATGAAATTGAAAATAATCAAGTTACGTTTCTCACAATAACTTCATTTTTCACACATTTATTGCATACATATATAATCATTCACAAACAACAACAATAACAATATATATATATATATATATTCTTTTTGTATTTACTTGAAATCAAATCATGTTGTAATCTATGCTTTATGAATAAAGTAGTTAACTTATTTAGGTGGTTAGTGGTTGCCTACCTTTTCTTAAGGTCTACCTTTATGAAAATTTAACCAATAGACCATCGTTAATTTTTATATTTAAAAAAAATGATGAAAACCACTTTTTTCAATGATTATTTTAATTGATTTTTATAAGATGTTATAATTAATATTTTATTACTTTATTTTATATTTCAATAATTAATTTTTGTCGTTACTAAATATAACTTCAAAATCAGCTTAATTTGGGAGAAAGTGAAGCAGCCAAAGTCAAGTATGATGGAGTCATCGATGTTTCAAACAATATAGATCGAGCAGACTAAGATGAACTTGAAAAACTCGAAGCTCAAAGTCGTCGTTGTCCGATCGAAACCATAGAAGCTTAAAAAAGGTAGTAAAAATGACTGGAATAATAAGGGATTAAGACAAGAACCGACAGTAGATTGAGAAGTCAATCTTGAAGACAAAAAGATTGGATCTTCAAAGACAAAAAGCTTTATAAGAAGAAATCAGAAAGTTGAAAATGAGTTAAAATTGGCAGCTGAAGTTAAGGTGAACAACAACACGACATGGATGATTTACGTCAGTATCGAAGAAAGTGGCGATGGAAACCAGTATGAAGAATGAAAAACTATGGTTAACTGAAATTGAGGGAGTTGCTAAGGACCCAAAAGGACAATTACAAGTAGTTGATTGATAAATTGGATAAAAAAACGAGTTACAGTAGAATACGACTGAACAATTGACGGTGATGGTCAAAGACTCGATGCCATCTTCCAGTTGACACTTTCTCCTCATATCAAAGCTTTAGAGCACTTCACTCATTTTCATACACCGTTTCCCTTTAAATAATTATTGATAATTTATTATGGGTAATTTAATAATAAAAAATCAAAATATTAATTACAAAGTTGGGCAAATCAAACGTTAAATTTTGGAGTTTATTATGTGGGACCAAAAAATATAACTGTATTTAAGGAATTTTGTGTATGTGCATTTGTATTTTGACTTAAAGTTATGGTTAGCAGGTCTACAGTCATGTGCTGATTTAGCATATGTACACAAGGATGGGTCATTTGTTTGGCATTCTTGGACCACGTTCAATTAGCCTGAAAATATCGTGTTTATCTTATGATCGATGTTGGGTTGGAACATGAGGTCTGACTGTCTAATTGATATCGAGTAGACCTGATTTTTTAAATGAAACTACTCCTTTTCCTTCGGTGAAAGCGATTAAAAAGTTTGCTTATGTAATTATGTTTATGTTTTCTGCATAAGCAATCCAAACGTTCAAAATTTCAAAAAACTAGCAGTTGTAAAGGGCTTTGACCATCCTCATTCAGCCATCGGCTAGACCGTTTCTTAACAAGTAATGAATCAAAAAAGAGGAACCATTTCAGGCTCGAATGGATCCAAGTTCGGTTCTTGAAGGTCGGGTCGTTTTGGGTACAATCATCGCCTTTAGGATAGGTTTGGATTGAATTCGAATAACGAGCATTTTATACATCTCTATACGTGCATCACGTGAAAAAAAATGTAGCGTTTTACAGTGTAAGAAAATGAAAATTTTGATACGATAATCTCTCTCTTGAAAAAATCAGTATTGAAAAATCTTGAATGTGTGTTGATAAAACCATAAGCCTACATCCTATAGACCATATATGCCTATGACCATTTGTTAATGCTTAGGGAATTGTTTAAATGCATGTTTTCAAAGTTATCGTTGTGGTGTTAATTTAAGGGACCTTATATATCAATATGATCATAAATATCTGAGCATATACTTATGAATGTCTTTTTTATAATATCGTGAATTGATAATAAATTAAACTGAAGTGCAGTTTATGATATATATATATATATATATATATATATATATATACATTATGTGTATGGGGGGTTGGGTTCACGTGAGACTTAGTTGTTTTCGTAAAACACTATTTTTACACTTGAAATTTCACAACAAAATGTTGTGAAGGTAAAAAAATACTCGGATCTTCACCGCAAAAACATTGTGAATGTTACATTCACAGTGTTTTGCAGTGAAGTTTTAAGTGTAAAAATCATGTCTCACGAAGACAGTCTTATCTCACATGATCCTAAGTATGTGCATGTGTGTGTGTGTGTGTGTGTATATATATATATATATATATAGAGAGAGAGAGAGAGAGAGAGACTTGGGATCATGTGAGAACAAGGGTTTTTCGTGAGACCTATAAGACCAATTCTCAACTCTTGGATTAGATCTACAATCTGAATATACATAATTTCAAAATTGCCACGAGACTTCTCAATAATCACAAAATTGCCACCGTGCAACTTTAGACCGTTAGATCATTATCTTATAAAGTTGATCAATGAACATAAATTGGTCTTACGGGTCTCACGAAAAACTCTTGGTCTCACGTGAACCCAACCCTATATTGGGTTCACGTGAGACCAAAAGTTTTTCGTGAGACCCGTAAGACTAATATATGTTCATTGATCAACTTTGTAAGATAATGATATAACGGTCTAAAGTTGCACGGTGGCAATTTTGTGATTATTGAGAAGTCTCGTGACGTTTATAAATCTTCAGATTGTCACATTGTACATCTAATCCAAGGGTTGAGAATTGATCTTACGGGTTTCACGAAAAACCTTTTGTCTCACATGATCCCAAGTCTATATATATATATATATATATATATATATATATATATATATATATATATATATATATATTTGTCATGGCAATGCAAAAACCATAAAATCCTTTGAGTAATCACTTCATATGATAGATAAAAAAGAATTGAATTTGCATAGAGAGAGAGATAATCAAATGAATGTTATATTGTGATACCTGAACCAATCTAATCCAATTATTTTATTTTAATAAATAAATAATAAATAAAAACGGCATTTTTAAATTTAGATGACAACTAAACATTAATTTTCATAATTAATATAAATCGGTTATTTAAACTAATTATCCTACTTTCCCTGAACAAATTCCTATTTTACTCAATAATTATCCTCATTCCTACTAATTTCCATCTTTTTAGAACTCACGATGGAACCCATAATACGTCGGTTGCCACACCACCACAATGTGTCACCATTAATGACGACAACCTGTGTCTCAATCCCTCTTGGTCTGTCTCTCAATCTAGACAGACACAAATTTTGCAGCTTCTATTTTTTCACGCGATTCTAGTTTAGGTATGACAAATAAATGTACGGGTTCGGTTTTCATATTATAAATCTAAGAATTTGATCACCGAGTCGAACCTCCTCATAATGAAGTAATCCAACTTTGAGATTCAAGGTTACTCACAACATGAATAACCGCATCTAATTAAATGTACAGGTTGTTCACAACATGAATAATCAAACCTAATCAAGCGTACAAGTTTTTCACAATATGAATAACCAAATCTAATCAAGTGTACAAGTTGTTTACAACATGAATAACCGAATCTAAGATGAGAGATGACGGGACGAGGGAGGTGAGCGATGGATAAAATTAATAGGAGAGAGGACACAGGGAGAAGGATTTGTAAAATCTCCAAATAACCTCTAAATTGTCATTTTATTTCAAAGGTAAATTGCAATAAAAAAATAACGTATTTTAATTTGATTTTTATTTTGGGTGACGTACTTTCAGAACTTATATTTTGGTACCTAAAATATAAAGTTTTAAACATTTAACTTGATTACATATGTGTTACATCTCCATCAAAAGTTCACTTGAGAGTGGAGGGAGAAGAGAGAGGCGTAGGCTTCAAAATAGTTAAATTAGGGTAAATTGAAATTAATTATGTAACTGATACGGAATGAGTCAATCAAGATTTTAATTTGTTATAAATAATCCAAATTGTCAAATTACTAATTTATTTTTATACTTTATTTTAAAAATAACATTAATTATATTAAATTAGTGACTCACATTTGATTGCATGGTTACCACAAACTATCTAGTTTTCATTTTATATACAGATAAAGTATAATTAACGAATCATAATAATTATTTATAAATATCTCTATTGTTTCTTAATATAAGCATTCATTATAGTTTGTTAGAAGTAGATCGTTTGTAAATGAAACCATCTATATATACCCATTCAATGAAGAACTGATTTAGTTTATGATAACTGTGAGATACAATGTGAACCACTTGTTTGAGATATTTAATAATATTTTCTTAATAAGGGGTAATATATATATATATATATATAGAGGGATGTTATTCTACACTCTTTGTCATTCCTACACCCTATACAACCCTCATCTCAACCATTCAATTTTTAATCAATTAATT
>NC_037528.1:20103785-20121497 GCF_001531365.2 Cynara cardunculus var. scolymus | reverse complement strand
TAAATGTTTTATATTAGTTAATGCTTACATGTAAATCATGTATTGTTATATGTAATACGAATATATTTATGTATTAATATTCACTTGTGAATATTTAATAAGTAAAATGTGTAGTAAAGTAGCAACTTACAATATATAAACTCATTTACGTAGTGGAAAACAAATTAAATGGTTCGATATTAATCAATATTTACATGTGAATATGATACCGTTATATGCATTTAAGAATGCATATATTTATTGTTTTTAATAAGTGATTTTACCATGGCTAAATCAGTTGATATTCACATTGAAATATGTTATAAATAAAATTTAGTATTTGTTCATGACGCATGCGTGGACTGCACTTGATATTCACATTTATTTGTGTACAAAAGCAACAACTTAAGGTTGATATTCACATGCGAATGGGTACAATTGTAGTTAATATTCATGTGAATAAATTCGTCAATGAACATATCATTAAAATTAAAAAAAGAACTAATTTGTAATAGGTTAAATAAATATTCACATGTGATTAAACGTGTGAGGAAAAATATGTATAAACTATAAATTCATAACCACAAATCTATGGAAGGACAAAAAAAATAATCTGAATATAAAAACTAACTCAAAACTAAATTCGAACAAAAAATTAACAAATTTAATTGAAACATTATGGACTGTTTGACAGTTACTGAATGGTTTGGTGCATAATTATTAAATGGTCAGAATGATTAAAAGACTCTCATGATATAGTGCAAAATGAATTATAATTGTATAATTGCTTACGATAAAATTATGACGCTGAATGGTTAAGGGAGACTCATGATACAAAATCAATCAGAGACAAATTTCTTTTTGCCAAACAAGATTCACACCTATTAATGATTTAGAGATTGCATCTTAATGAAACTATTAAGAGGTAAACAAATAACCCCTAATCCTTTAATCATGAACCCAACCAAGACAAATCGAAAATTCATACTACGAAAACAAATCAAGTACAATATCTTTGATTTTTTTTTTAGTTTTTTAAAAAACGTTGCAATCCTAGAAGAAGGATTCTTTGTCGGTATTCTTTTTTATGGTTGATTTTGAATCATCTTATTCCGTTGTAACAAATTACAGTCATAAAAACTAATCTACGATTAAGGTTAGGTAACAATACATCAGGGTAAAAGCAGATAAATAATTATTCTAAGATAAAATGCAACGAAGTTTGTTTTAGTTCATATTTAATGCAACGAATAATTTTTTTGCTCAAACGATGTTATAATGTTCCAATTTTTTTATATTTCGGATCAATTTTTCACGAGTAAATTACTGATCTTGTGACATTTTAATGACACATTGACGTGAATACTTGTTTTTTTAAAGTATATAATATTTATATAGAACAAATAAACTCACACACCCTCCTCATCTTTAGTGAGCTTTGAACCCCTGATCTCTTAGGAGGCCAAAGACTATTTGGTGTAAATACTTGTTTATGAAAAGGTTTTGATGAATGAATGAAAAAATTCGATATCCGTGTCATCAAATGTTATGATATCAGTAAAAAGTAAGAATTAAAATAATACTTGAAACCTTGTTAATATTAAATATCAGTACGTATATCCTTTATCTCTTTTAAGTGATTCTGTAAAAATACCATCAGATCATTTTTAATGATTTAGTTAAACAAAAGGAATTTCAGGTATTCTCGAACGTACTTCTCAAACGGGATACTTAACGCATTAGCTACAGTATTAAAAACTAATATAGTTTACTATCGACGGTTCGAATCCTAATACTGGGTTATTTACACAGAGGTATAGAAAAAATTGCTGAAACTCAAACTGTAAATTTAAATTTTTATGTAAAAATTAAAAAACAAGGTGAATTTTATAGGCATTTTCCAATTATTTTTAATATGTATTTTTTATTTATCATGTGTAATAAATATGTGAAAGCCAACAAAAAAATGGTGGGTAGGAGTTAGATTGTTGTAATTGTTTTCACAAGCCTAATTCTAAAAATTTAAAGCTTCATATGAATGTATACTTTTCATTCAATTACATCTACACATCATATTACTTTATATATATATAAAATTGGGATCATGTGAGACAAAATTGTTTTCGTGAGACATGATTTTTATACTTGAAACTTCACAACAGAACATTGTGAAGGTAACATTCACAATGTTTTTGCTGTGAATATTCGGTTTTTTTTTTTTTACTTTCACAACATTTTGTTGTGAAATTTCAAGTATAAAAATCGTGTTTAACGAAAACAATATTGTCTCACGTGAATCCAATTATATATATATATATATATATATATATTAAAAATGAAATTAATCCATTTCACTTTATAATGATTAGCACATGGAAAAAAATAATTATAAAATGTTTAAAGTCAATAATCTTGCTTTCTTTATCAACATTTATATAATATTTAATTTCGTCCATAATTTATCTCTTTATATACATCAAAATTAACAAATAATTATGTATTTTTAATATATGATTTAACTTAAATCTGACATAAAATAAGAATACATATAATAACACCTATAATAACATTTTTTCTTATGATATAATTGAAATGTGCACAAATCGTCTGGAACATATACAACAATTAATTTAATATAAAAAATATTCGAGCTCCATCTTTAGCTCTACATTGAAAAAGTTAGTCGAGCTCGAGCCTAATATTAATTTTTTTGAGTCCGACTCAATTAACTTACTACACGACTCGACTCGACTCATTTATACTCCCACTCATATGTCTGATTCGTATAAGGCCATTCAGACTATTTGTTTTTTTTTTTTTCCAATTTTATTTTTCAGAGACACTTATGTCTTATAGTCATCTTATCTGATAAGAGATAAACAAAACTCTTATTTGTCTCTTATTGTTTTCCAGACCCTCAACAACGACGTTTCTCAATCAATTAGCCTTAGTAGACCATTTTCCACAATTGATCAATACCAAATTGATACTCACCGCTCTCAATTGAAATATTATAATAGGATATAAATGTATTAAACACAGTCAATGACATATTTTCGTTTAAATGAATGTTAATTATATAATTTAGATATAACTTTCGTAATAATAAATAAATATATGAAATTTTATAAATTTATCTATAAATTCAACACTATAATTTTTTAATAAATAAAATAGACAATTTAAATAAATTCAAACATTTATCAATTTATAAAGATAAACAGTGTTATTTATTATAATATGGCATAAGGTATAAGCAAGTGAATGAGTTATTAAAAGATCTAGAGAAATGATCCGTGGTACTTGTACGTTGTGTAAGAAAAGTTATACCTTCCAATTCCATATACGACGAGAGTAGCAGCAGACACATAGCCTGCTATGCTCCCCCTAGCCCCTACCCCCACCCCCTTCCCCTTCCCTTCTCTCTCCATTGAAACCTCTCATCAGCACTTGTTTTCAATAGTCTTTCCGTGCAAAATGTCAGTCTCCAGATTCCACTTTCTCCATCTCCGATGCAACTAATCTTCATCTTCACTGTTCTTCACTTTCATCCTTCAATTTCAGCTTCTCAGGTATATACTTTAATCTGCCACTTCTCTTTGACTTCGATTCACTCACTGCTGCACCATACTAACATGCTTTTGCTTTTCTAAATCTTGCTACTTTGTTTCTCGGTACGATTTACGATGCATTTGAACTTGTTTTCTGGTTCGTCTTTTGCTTAATTTTTTGTTTGGATGTGTAATTTTGTTGTGTTGTTCACTTGTCTTGCTTGGATCTCTTTTTGTTAGATTCAAATGTGGTGTCTCGCTGTATGATTCAGTCGTCGTTCTGCAGTAAGAGTCTGTAAATGTGAATGCCTTGTGGCCTAAATCAGCCTTCTTTGCACAAATTGGAGTCTTATCCTCGTAAGGTGGAAGTATATGCTCATTCTAGTTATTTTATCCTTAAGTTCTTTGTCTTCACATCTTGATATATATAATTGGTGGTTGAGAGGGACATTATTGTTGAGTACTAATGCTTGATATTTGTTTAATTTGAAGAATTCTGGAGGAAAGTATGTAGGACATAACTGTCGTTTTTCTTCCCACGAGTCCTTGGTTTTCCATTATGATTTTTATAAATGGTGGGTGAGGGGAGACATTGTGGTTGTAGGTTACTGATATATGATTTTTTGTTTATATTAATGAATTTTAGAACAAGTTTTTAAGACACTGACATTCTGGTTGTTGTTCCTTGGGTAGTTTGTTGGATGTTTATAGATGTGGGAGAGAGGACATATCATGTTCTTAGGTAAATAATGCTTGGGGTTTGTCTATCTTAATGGACTTTGGAGGTGGTATACAAGTCATTGACAAATTCTGCTTGTTTCCCCCATGAGTGATTAATTTTTGCATCTGATTTTGGTAAATGGTGGGTGAGGGCACATTATTGTCTTAGTTAATACTGGATGACCAGATCAGATGAAGTATATAAAATGTTGAAAGCAATTTTTTCTCAGGCACTCAGTTTTGCGTTTTTGTGTCTATAGATTCTGGTGAGGGGACACCGTGTTGTTGCAGGTTTCTAACACTTGATGTTTGTTTATTTTAACGAACTTTAGAGGAAGTACACTGTATATAGGATGTTAACTATTTCTTGTTAGCTTTTTGTCCAATTGAGTTTTAAATTGTGATTATCATGCTAAGTGGGTTAAGACATACAGTATTGTCTTAGTTTGGCAAGATCGGTGTTTCTATATATTTAACGAATATAAGCTAAGTGGCACGTCAAATATTTAAAAAATGCCATAGCAATAGAATATCTACTGTTGCTATCGTTTTAGGTTGTATACGGATTGTTTCTTCTTCTTTCCGTCCTCTTTCGAATTGTTCTGTTAAGAAAACTGGCTTAATGTGCGAAGATTCATGCATTAGGTGGCTTATACTACTGTTTTTATGGCTTTCTTGTTCTCTTTAATGACACATTATTTTAGCATCTTAATCATTGTTTACTTACAGGGTCTTATATTGAATATATGACAGGAAGAAGCATCTTGTTAGTCTTTATAAGTGTAATGCATTGCTAGCTACATGGACCAGTACGAAGTGCTTGAGCAAATTGGAAGGGGGGCTTTTGGTGCCGCCCTTCTCGTACGGCATAGACATGAAAGAAAAAAGTGAGGATACAATTGAAATTTACCTAGTTTTTTATTTGTTTGTTTCGATCCCCGTATCTATGTATCTCTGTACTTGCTCAATTGTCATAATATGTTGTATGCTTATTCGATGATGCTAAGTTGCATTTTCATTGACACATATTGATTGTTTCTCCCATTGTATGTAATTCTGTATATTAAGGTATGTGTTGAAAAAGATACGCCTTGCCCGCCAAACTGATAGAACCCGTAGGTCTGCACATCAGGAGGTTGGTATCCTTTACTTTAAGCATCCTACAATCTTTTGTTAATTCTATTTTTGAGGGCATCAATGTCCTAAATGCACCTGAAATTGATTTCTTTTTTTCTTTTTTTTGGACTCCATAACTCCCCTTTTCCTTGGAACTGAACTTCATACTCCCTCACATTGGTGTTTTAATATTAGTTGTATTATTTTCTATCCGTTGGTATTATGATAATAGTTTGTAATCTGAACTTCATACTCCCTCACTAGGTAATTCTTGCCTGAGTAAAATATCTGCTGTTCATGTTGTAACTTCTTGTGTGTTTACATCTGCACATGTGTTGGCATTTTATGCCTCGTGCAGTTATGATTTTAAATTGGCTATCCGAAACTCAATTGTAATGACTTTTGATTAGTTTTTACTTTCAAACATCTACAAACTAATCAAGTTTCTCTATTTGTAGATGGAACTTATCTCTAAAATGCGAAATCCCTTTATTGTGGAGTATAAAGATTCCTGGGTAGAAAAGGTAAGAAAAAGAAATTTTCATCATTATTGATCATGTTTTGAGGTCGTCGTTTCATTTTTAATACAATTCATACCGTTGCTTGTACTTGACAATAAAGAAAGTAATAGAACAGCCATGGTTGCAGGAATTGTTCATTCTTTATCTTGAAGTCTGCACTAACGTTTTTTTTTCTAACCGTGCTTCTTTTATTTGTTTATTTTCTTTTGACAGGGATGCTATGTGTGCATTATTATAGGATATTGTGAAGGTGGAGACATGTTAGTACTTCGCAACTTTCCTCTCAAATTACAATGCTTTGGCGAAGAGTTATAATGGTCATTGGCATGATCTTTCAATTTCTTTTTATGCAGGGCAGGAGCTATTAAAAAAGCAAATGGCATGCTGTTTTCTGAAGAGGTAGTTAGTTACGATCTTGCATCTATTTTCTCTCTCTCCTGCCTTTTATTTCCTCCCTGTTCCCTTTTATACTCTGCAAGTCCTGTTATGCTTGAAGTTGTTTGTTTAAACAACAAACTGTTGTGCAGAAACTGTGTAAATGGCTTGTACAACTCCTAATGGCGCTTGACTACTTACACTTAAATCATGTTCTTCACCGTGATGTTAAGGTTAGCTCAACAGATGAACTTGCTTTTGGCTGAACTATCGGTAGTAATGTCTTCTGAATTTTCATGGACCATCTTTTGCTGATGATTATTTTTTCACAGTGTTCAAATATATTCTTGACAAAAGATCAAGATATACGTCTTGGTGAGTATATTTTTCTGAACTTCTTTCTCGAGTTGAAAGTAAGTGATGATGACTCATCATCAATAATACATCTTTCAGGTGATTTTGGACTAGCCAAGATGTTGACTTCAGATGACCTTGCCTCATCTGTGAGTGATGTGTTTCTTACTGAGGGCCTTCAAGTTTGAGTTTCATTCTGTTTAAGAAGTGGATGTATCTCACTGTTTTCTTGTTGTTTATATGTTACTCAGGTTGTAGGAACTCCTAGTTATATGTGCCCTGAGCTTCTTGCAGATATACCTTATGGTTCAAAATCAGATATTTGGTCTCTTGGTAAGGGATGAATGGAGTATGCTGAATGATCTTTGACATTCGCTTGCATGAGATAAACTGTGCCTTTTCTCGCATTTATTTCTTAATATAAGCATGTACTAATGATTCTTCATATTCTGTTTTCTAGGATGCTGTATATATGAAATGACTTCACATAAGGCTGCATTTAAAGCTTTTGTAAGTGTCAATAGCATCTATGTATCTATTTTAATAACTGTGGTAACTGCTACCTTTTCATCATTTGTCAGTTGTCACCCACAATTGTTATGCATGTAAACTGACGAGAATACGTTTTCAATGATCCAAGTTCTATAAGCAAAGTACATTGTGCTGATGGTCTTCGGTGATTCGAGGTTGCTTCTCTACACATAATTGCAACCCTGGCAATTTCTCTCGTGCAGCATTGGATGCCTTAATCACCATATACATCTTTAACCATGTGACCTCTAAATGTTTGCCTTAACCTTGTGACCTCTAAATGCCTTATCTTGGCCACTAGAATTTCACCAAATTTCCTGTCAATCCTTCAGTTAGTTTTATGCACATGGTCCCATTTGTAGCCAAGGGTGGAAACTGCAGAGTAGCAGGTCTTTTCAATTGTAATTGCTTTGTGCTTCTTACGCCACTGCATTATGTATGCTAGTCATCCCGGATTTTGTAAAATCATATGCATCTTTTATCCCCGTGGGCCATAATCTTTATGGCTGCAGCACTACTGAAGTTTGAGGAAGTTTGTTCATCTTGTTTGCATTTTGAGAAAAATTATTCTGGTCTGTATCTGCTTTTACTTGACATATGCATATGATTTATTATATTTCATCAAGGATAAAATATCTTCCAACAGCAGCATTCTCCTCTCGAATTTTGGAGTCAAATATGGTCCTTTCAGAAATGGAATATTCTATTACATCTAGAATTATTTTACTATAATTCTCTTCATGTTCTTCTCGAGACAGGTGTAAGATGGTGAACCTTGATATTGAACATTTGAAACTATGGTAGCGTAACGTAAGAAAATATATTCAATCTGTTAATACAAGGACAAAGTCAAAAAACAATTTATTTCAGTGTTGGCACTTGCAAAATACGTTCTTTGCTATGGGATGCATATGTTTTAAGCCTTTTCTTTTTGTTTGTTCATATTATTACAATATCATAATGTGCTGTAATTTCTAAGAACCTTCAAATTTAATTTCTGCCCCCTTTTTATTTCTGCCTGAGGCTCAGAATGCTTATGATTTTGGTTTTGGCTTCTTGAACAGGACATGCAAGCACTAATAAACAAGATCAACAAGTCAATTGTTGCACCACTTCCAACTAAATACACTGGTGCCTTGTGAGTCAATTTTTTTATTCTACTTCATCATGTAATAATGGATGACAATTTTCATATGCTACTACTCTTAGGTGCACTTGTGAAGGAGTTATTTAGTAAGAGCTAATTGAGAACATTATACATGTACTTACTTTTAATGTTATGCACTTATAAATAATCACTTGTATGATATTTTCTTCTGTGTTTTGTGGCACTCGGCTGGTTGTGGAATCTAATCATTTTTCTCTTTTCTGTTTCAGTCGGGGCCTTGTGAAAAGCATGCTGCGGAAAAATCCGGAACTACGGCCAAGTGTAGATACTTTTCTTTTATCTAGTGCATTATACAAATCATTTCTATTGTAGAATCATTTCTTATTGCATTTTGTAGATAGGTTTACTTTCAACCAAAAACTTTAGAGGTCCATTATTCTCTTATTGCAACATTGCACAACCCGGGGGGAGGGGCGGTCTTCATGGAAACAGCGGCTCTACTCTTAGAGGGTAGAGTAGAACTCATCTTACAAACCGAACCAAAGAACCCGAAAGTAGGGTCTTTTTTTTAGAGGGGGGGGGGGGGGAGAGGGAGATAAACTCATCTTACAGTAGTCGATATATTCTCTGAGGGTGTTTAATTTTCCTCTTACTTTTTATTTAAAGTCATAAGTAGCATAATCAAACAACTTATTTATGTCTTCATCATCATCTCAATTGGATTTCTCAAAAGAACGTGGTCTCTGTGGCTTGTGAGCACAATTTAATGCTACAGCACTTGAAAAATGAATTCGTAGATGATTACTCTGTGGTGTAAATCATTGAAGTGTATGTTTGGTTTGTCAGGCGGCAGAGCTACTCAGGCATCCACACCTTCAGCCTTATGTACTTAAGGTCAATCTTAAACTAAATAGCCCCAAACGCAGCAGTTTATCAACCCACTGGCCTGAATCTGATTACATGAAGAAAACAAGATTTGCGGAGCCAGTTTATCTTCGGCCAAGATCAAGGGAGAGGCGGCTATCGTGTGGCAATGATAGAACTTTGAATCCAAGCATATCTTTAGGTGACCAAGGTTCTCCCTTTTCAACCAAACGGGTTCAAGATTCCCCTCATTACTTGCAACGAAGAATGGGAAGGCTGTCTGTTGGAAGCACATGTGAAGAGTCACCAGTTAGTAAGAATATTTCTTCCAAAGCTTCCATTTCTGCCAAGAACCTTAGGTTTACTTCACCAAAGACCTTGTCTGCTCCTAAAAAGCGAACGGAGCTCTCAAAGGGTCGTGAAACGGTAAGATTATCAAATAATGATGCATGTCTTTTGTATTTCTAGATATCATGTTGATCTTGTGCCTTTGGTACTAGCTGCAGTAGCAGTTAGTATATCTGGTTTGTGTTTCAATATGGCTAAAATGGCCAAAATACAGGCCACCATTAACCTTTTGTTACTTAGAGGGCTTTGTAATGGTATTTGGCACTTATGGTCCAATTACTCCATATAAATTGTTCGTTCTATATGAACCAAGCAAATTTTAGATCTTCTGGCTGAGGGGACCTCATGGCACATTGGACACAAAGCATTAGGGGCCATTTACCAAAACTCTTAATGGTTAAGCACTTACGGCTAAGAGGGACCACTAACCTCACTAACCTTACCGCGTAAGATTCTTAGCCATCAAAATGGCATCATATGCAACAATTTTACTCGGTAAGCGCTTATCGCTAAGAGTCGTCACCCTCACCGGGTAAGACTCGTTCCTTGCTTCCCTCTTACCGGGTAAAATTCCCGGCCCTTGCAATGTTAATTCGGTAAGGTAAGTGACCCGGTAAGCATTTGGTAAACTGGCCCTTAGATTGTTTACTACCTGCTGACCGCCCTCTTACCAGGTAAGAGATGTTTCCCCGGTAAGAAGGGATGTTGTTTACCAACACACTCTGACCCATAAATATTCTGACCTAGATGCTGACCCAGTAAGGAAGTGGTTGCTCTCTGGCTCGGCCTGTGCTTCAGTCAGCACTTATGCAGACACTTTGTAAACAACCATTATCAGTCAGCGGTTACCTTGATCGGACCTCTTACCCCAGACCATACTCCTGGTGGTTAGCGCTTACCCAATTTGTGGCGGTCAACAGCCTAGGGGATTGAACGCTAGGCTAGCTCCTACCTGACTTTGGGTGTCTGAATGAGTGTATGCATGGGTGATCGTGTGATGCATTTATTTCGTTTCTTATGAATCATAATCTGTTCTGTCGAGAGGTTAATTTTGAACATTTTTTTTTTCGAATTTTCAAGTTTTAGTCTGAAGTGCGAAATGGTTACAGGTGCAGGATTCTGATTCAAGGACTTCAGTAAAACAATCCGGTCCAACATCTAGGAGGGCATCTCTGCCGCTACTAAAAAAAGCCATAATCGAAGATTCCGCATATCGAAAGAGCACCGGTTTCCTAGAGTGCCTCAACTCTCTGGACGTTTCCGTCAATGCCCCTCGAATTGACAAAATGGTCGAATTCCCTTTCACTCCAAACGACGACCACTTTGTCCCCACTCGCCGGACTTCAATAACCTCCGCACAAGGCTCGTCATCCCCACAATGTGATCGTTCAATCATGAAAGACAAATGCATGGTCCAAGCCTGTGACACAACATCCGGCCGGCAGACCTCCCCAACCGCATGGAATGGATCAGGAAGCGATTGCTCGGACCAAAATGCAACGGCCGGTGCATCGAGCCGAACGTCATCGGACCTCCGGCGGCGGCGGTTCGATACGTCGTCTCAAAAGCAACGAGCCGAAGCGTTAGAAGGGCTACTTGAATTTAGTGCCAGATTGTTGCAAGAGGAAAGATTTGAAGAGCTTGGTGTGTTGCTGAAACCATTTGGTCCAGGGAAGGTTTCTCCTAGAGAAACTGCCATTTGGTTGACCAAAAGCTTAAAGGAAAACACATTGAAGCAAGAAGAGCAATTCCAATGATGAATCAAATGGTTATGATCAAAGTTTCATTTTTATGATATTGTATGGACATATTTTAGTAATAGAAGGTAACGATGACGGGTACGGATACGGATACGATAGACGAGGGTTAGAACTATTTCTCGAATCTTTTGTACCACGATACTAATTCCGGCATGTAGCGTAATGACCTTAGTTTAAGTCATTGTATCTTTCGACATCTTTTGTTCGTTATCTTAACATTCATCAGTTTTAATCGTTTGTCACTAGGTTCTAATAAAAACTACTTTTGTAGCTTTTTTAAGGGAGCGTTTGGTTTGATAAATGTTTTTAGTGATTTGAAATATCCGATGAGTTTAATTTGTGGTATTTGAAAGGGAATTGAATTTCGTTTTTAATAGAAAATAGATTATAAATAATTAAATTGTCTTATGGACCAAAAGTGTAATGTAGGAAACCATATGGATCAAAAGTGTAATTTACTCTATTTTTTTAGGACAAATTACATGAAAAGTTATTGTACCTTAATTTGATTCCTATTTTGTATAACGTATTTTCAGAACTTATATTTTGGTATCTAAAATATAAAGTTTTAAACATTTAAGTACCTGGATAACTGGTTGAAGCATTAACTGATTACCATGATGATGTGGTATCCAACTCAGCATTATTTGTTGAAGCATTAACCGGATACCACATTACTCGTCAAGTCAGCATGATAACCGGTTAATGCTTCAACCTATTACTTGAGTACTTAAATGTTTTAAACTTTACATTATAAATATCAAAATAAAAGTTTTGAAAATAAGTTATCTAAAATAAAAATTAAGTTAAAATACGTTAATTTTTCATGTAATTTATGCTATTTTTTATTACATAAGTTTTAATCTGACGTGAAATATATAAAAAGAAGAAAAAGAAGAAAGAAAAGCGTAATTTGGACGCGGGGGGTTCTATTTGATACCAATTCGTCGTCAAGAAGCTTGAAGGAAGGGAGTGATGGGAGTGTCAAAGGAACAGGTGGAGTCGGCACTTAGGTCAAAATTGACTCCTTCTCATATCGTAAGTACTTCTTCATGCATACACGATCTATCCATTTGCTACATGTTTATGTCTTTCAATCGTAATCGCAGCTCTGTATGTGAAATTACTCAGATTCCTACTTGTTTGGTTGTATTTTGAAATTTTGCACTACATGCTTCTTCAATTTTTGATGGTTTTGTTCCTGAAACAACTAATAATGATCAGAATAAGATGATTGAGAGCAAAACAATGCTGCAACCCTGAAAACCCCTAGGATAAATCACCAAAGTTGGCATTTGGGGATGTTTGGTTGGCTTTTCATTAATTCCAGATAAAGCGGTATGTGTGGATTAATCTGTTCATATATATCATAAAGGTTTTTGTTTGTGATAACTTTTTTATAGCCCGAAGGAGTGTGTTTTTTAAATGGGAAGGCCAAATTTGGGAATAAAATTGGCTTTTTGCATAAAGCTCCTCCTGTAAGCTTACTGAATAAGTAGCTTTCTATATCATTACCCCACTACCAAACGGTTTTGTAAGCTAACCAAAATAAGCTATGAGTCTCATTAGCACATAAAATTGCTAACAACAGACCTAAACCAGCTATGGCTGAACAATGGAAGGAACAAAAAAACAACTAAGCAATTTGTGAATGCCCCTTTAGATTTTAACTGTGGATTGCTGCAACCTTTAAAATAATTTATTTGCCTGACTGTTAAATCCTTTTAAAGTCTTAGAACTTAGATGCTTTTGGACCAAGCCTGCAGCTAATTTGTGAGCATGGCGTTAAACATGTATAACTACTGTGGGTCACAGTTTACTTCTACTTTGGCTGAAAACGCAGCAAAAACTTCATCAAAAACCAATCTCATTTCAGAGCGAGAGAGGATTTTTTTTTTCAAATCCTGAAGTGACAATCTGCCACTCTATTCCCAAATTATGTACCAAGTTCTAGTGTTTTTCAAGTTCGAATAGGAACATGATTTGAATCATGAATGTATGTTTTTCTAGAGTTATCAGGGGTAAAAGCTTTTCTATTTGACAATTTGTTTCTATAACCATTAAAGGGTGAAAAGCAAAACTTTGAGAAGAAGAATATCTTCTATTGAGTGGATATATCTTTTCCTTTGTATTTTTCCAATTTGAATCGTATTGTGAATTTTCTTGTTTCTGTGACATCTATTTTTTGGTTGCATTTCCGCAGATATTCTTTTGGATAAAGTAAAACAAATATCTGTGGAAGTGCAACAGAAAAATGCAAATAATTAATATGTTGGTTGTTTAGAAAGAACTCATCAAGCATGATTGTTCAAAATGCTAATAATTCATTTATAAGTCCATTAGGCCATAACGCTGAAATTTGATATAAACTTCTTAGCTCTCTTTACACCAATATATTCATTCAAGTAGGAATGAATAATTACTTTGCAAGTGAAGTATCCTTCCCCCTAAATTATCCACCAAACCCTAAATATAAGTATATATACGTCAACAAACTATTACTGTAAATATGATTTTCTGTGGAATTGATCGAACCAATTAGTGTATCCTGTAATAATGCTCCGTCCTTTTGGACCATCAAAGCCTTATGTTGTCTAGTAGTTCAAGGTTACAAGTCTGCATGTGCAGCTGTGCTTATCTTGATCAGCAATTTACTCTGCATTATCGTTTGCAAGTTTTTTTGGGAAATGGGTGATCCCGGGCTTCACCCAGATTATCATGAGCAAGTTGCTTCAAAGACTTTTGAATGTTTATATATATGAAAAATCATTTGTTAAGATCCTTTGCTTTTATGCTCCTGCATAAAGCATTGGTACTTAATAACGATTAATAACATCATCCTGAGCTAGATGTTGCGATATTGTTTTAATCTCTCTGTTCCATCCATGTTTATATCAGTTCTGTTACCTCCCTTGATTAATATTTGGATTATATTCTATTTTCAGGAAGTTATTGATACATCTGGAGGGTAAGCTCTCTATCAAAAACATTTACCATCTGTCACATTGTCTTAATTATATATGGAAAACTTAAGTACATTCTTAACCTACAAGGAGGCTAGGATCTAGGGAAATTGTCCAAAATGGCCAATTTGAACCCACTTTTTTCAATTTAATATTCAGAAAAAGTAGACATTACGCAAGTAGCATGTACGCAGGTGACCCTTTGGTTTCTATGGTTTTGTTGTCGGCAGGTGTGGTGCAAGTTTCAAAGTTGAGATAGTTTCAGAACAATTTGAAGGGAAGAGGTTGTTGGAAAGGCATCGGATGGTGAATGGAGCACTTGCGGAAGAGATGAAAGACATTCATGCTCTTTCCATCACCAAAGCTATGACCCCTGACCAATGGAAGAAGCTACAAGAATCCGAAACTTCTCAACCTGCTGCATAAAACATCACTGTTTCCCTCTACCGCTTACTAATATGAAAAACCATAAATCATATCCTTCGGGATCCAACTCCACCTGTAATCTCTCTTGACTGCTTAACACCCGTTATACGTCTTTCTTGGTGGTTTGAATTTGGCAGATTACGATTGATTTGCTTCTCTGCTAAACCCTTATTTGGTAATTGAACTCTTGGCTTGACCATGGGTTCTTTGGTCTAACACACACTTGCTTTTTGCCTGTCATTAATGAACTGTTGGTTGACATGATCGAATACGGGGGTCTGCGGCTACTACAAGTATGCTACGAGGATACGGAGTCCCATTGCCAAGACCGGTTAAGACCTGGATCTGAATTCAAACTGATCTCCCTCTTTCGTTGGGTGCGAGGGTTTGAATATCATTGAGTTTAGGAACAGTGTAAAACTGATTTATGTTTTTTACTATAAAACATTCTTAGGGGCAGTTTACCGAACACTTACTCAGGTAAGTGCTTATCATGTTACATTATCTTACCAGATGAATGTGGCAAGTATCAAAAATCTTACCCGATAAGAGAGAGACAAGGAACAAGAGTCTTACCCGGTAAGTGAAGGCGACAACTCTTACCACGGTAAGAGCTTATCGGGTAAATTATTGCATATGGTGTTGTTTTGGTGGACTAAAATCTTATCCGGTAAGTAAGTAATATTGTTAAATTTTGCCGGTAAGCACTTTTGAGTAAGTTTTTGGTAAACAGCCCCCAGATTAAATGTGGTGTTTTAGATTAAATGGAATGTAAAAAAACCAATTTTTAAAAGTTAAAACATCTAATTTTTAAAAAAATTCAAAATGAAAATTTTCAATGATATATATTTATTAAAAAGAAGTTAGAAATTTTTATTTTCCCAAAATAAATAAAAGAGTGAGTTGTGGATTTGGTCTCTATGATTTGATGTTTATTTTATTAGGGTCCTTATGGTATGTTTATTGTAGATTTTGTTCTTGTGATATTCAATTTGTTTTGGTCATGGTTCCTTTGATAAACGTCTCCATTAAATCAAGGGCCATTTTAACCCTTTGTCTAAAAACAATATTTTTGCGTACACAATTATACATGCATACATACATAGAGGAGAGATTAAATACGAACCACTCATTTTTATACAAACTGTATAAACTAGCATCATCCAATAATATAATTTTATTTAATTTTCTTTATTTTTAATTCATAAAGATATGGTTGTTCTTTTGACTTTATAATAAATAATTTTAATAATATTTTAATTGTGTCTAAATTGGATAGATTATATAGATTAGAGGTTTTTTAGGAAGCAATCAATCAATTTGTTTTTATCATAATCTTGAAAGCGGAAAATTTTTAATAGATACTTACTAATATTAATATTTTGTGTTCTCTTATTAAATACAAATAATACGTCAATTTCAGAGTTTATTTATAATCATGTTTCTCTTAGAAATTTATTTATTTCATTTTCATAATAACAAAAGATTTCGATATTTTTTAATTTACAAATCTTTTGAGATTTATTAATATTATAGATGTGATATTTTCCAGATTTTGAGTATATTGTTTTGTTTCATTTGTAAAATTCATGAATAAATTGATTTCCTTACAAATTTCATTAATGAAATTATGTTATCTAGTTTTCAAAATGTTTCATTTATGAAAAAACTAATTTCATTTTGGTTAGGAATCATGAAACTAATTTCATTAATGAAATCAAATTATTCAGTTTTAAAAATGTTCGATTGACTGAACCATATTTAGTTTCATTAATAAAACCGATTTCATTTTGATTTGGAACCATGAAACCAATTTCACTAATGAAATCATGTTAATCAGTTTTCAAAATGTTTCATTCACGAAATCAATTTCGCTAATGAAATCATATTATTTAATTTTCAAAATGTTTCATTAAATGACCCCCTCCTTAGTGAGATTATACGAGAAAATGCCTGAACCCAAATATGTTTGGTACTAGAGAGAAATGATAACTCCAACAATTTCTTTGTTCTCAACGCTTTCATGAAACCAATTTCACTAATGGAATCATATTATTCGGTTTTCAAAAGGTTTCATTTAGTTTTCAAAATGTTCCAATTCATTATTGTTGATTAATAATAATTGTTAGGATAAGGGATTTAGTTCCGAGAAAAGAGATTTCAATGATCTCAAACGTTTAAAACTTGTTCCCATTTTGCCCTTTATTTGAAAAAGTTATAATTATTTTTTGTTTTATATTTTTTACTTTACTAAAATAACTTGTTTTAATCATGGTCTTTGATCATGAAAATATATGGATGTGATTGGTTTGTAGGGTTCGTATGAAATGGATGATTTGCAAAGTAAACCTACTCTACATATACATACATACATATATATATATATATATAGAGAGAGAGAGAGAGAGAGAGAGAGATAGAGATGAGCGATCAAATGCAAACCACCCCCTTTTGTGCAAACCCTACAAACCAATCTCATCCATCTATTTTCTTGATCAATGGTCATGATTAAAATGTGTTATATTAGGAAAGTAAAAAATAAAATAAAATAAAAGATTTAGTATTTAATCAAGAAAGGGCAAAATTGCCAAACCATTTTTAACTTCCAACCATATTGTTCGATCCTTTTGGAAACATTTTGGAAATTATATCTCATTTTAAAAAATAATACGATTTCATTAGTGAAATTGGTTTCATCAATAAAAACGTTTTGTAATTTGTATGTCATTTTTTCATTAGTGAAATTGGTTTCATTGTTCGTCTGCATAATGAAATTTTAGCCAGTTATGATTTAGTCAATGGCACATTTTTCAAAAATCTAAATAACATGTTTTCGTTAATGAAATTGGTTTCATCGTTGAAATTGGTTTTATAGACTCCACAATTCCAAAAATTGAATGACATTGTTTCAGCAGTGAAATTTATTGAAATGTTTTCTAACCAAAATGGAAATGGTTTCAAGTTTCTAACCAAGATGAGCTCGATTTTACATATAAAACTAAATATTGTTCAGTCAATGAAACACTTCAAGAACTGAATAATAATATTTCATTCATTTTTAAATTTGTTTCATGTTTCCTAACCAAAATGGAATCG
>NC_037528.1:20044986-20101780 GCF_001531365.2 Cynara cardunculus var. scolymus | reverse complement strand
ACAATTATCACATTATCGCTTATATCAACACGATTTGGTGTGATTTGAGTGTGATATGGATGTGATAATCATGTGATTATCACACAATTATCACAAGGATTCCGCTCGGCTAGGGTTAACTTAGAAAATCGACTACCGATTTGGTGTGATATGGGTGTGATAATCATGTGATATCATTATCATAACAGCACTCGATTTGATCATCGTTTCGATCGGTTAGGGTTTGACAATCACACATTTATCATAACGATTACTCATGGTTTCGATAGGTTAAGATTAGACAATCACACATTTATCACAACGATTACGGGCGAAATCTACTAAACGATTTGGTGTGATATGAGTGTGATAATCATGTGATATCACTATTATAACATCACTTGCGCACTCAATTTGATCATGATTTCGATCGGTTARGGTTAGACAATCACACATTTATCACAACGATTACTCATGGTTTCGATAGGTTATGGTTACACTTGATTGATCATGGTTTTGATAGGTTATGGCTACACAATCACACAATTATCACACGGGAAGAGTAGATGGTGGAAACGAACGTGCAGGAAAAAAAGGGATAATTATAACTAATTAAAATAAAATAAAAATTATAAAAATTACTTAATTACATTACTGTCATTATTAATTTATTTATATTTAATATAAGTTAATTTATTAATCAAAAAAGTTTGAGGTTATTAATTGTTCTCGCGTTCTTGTAAATCACAGAGGTTCTCGTTTGAACCTCCACCTGTGTGCATGGAGGTTCAAACAAGAACACCTCCATTTTACAAGAACACGAGAACACCCTTATCACATGTGATAATATGCGTGAGGGACCCTGTGATGTGCAGACGACGTATACTACGACTTAGCCCGCACCAAATGTTGTTTGCGTCTATGATTTAGCATCACGTCTTGATGAATTATAGTATCATATCAACAACACCCTTATCATATGTGATGATACATTATACATGTGAGGGGACTTAGTGGTGTAAGAGCAACTTGGCCCGCAACCAAGATTGCATCTAAAATCTCCCGCGTCTCTGATTTATCATCACATGTGTATCATATCTTATGAAATAATAGTATCACATGTGATTGTCTATAATAAAAAAATATTCTTGCGTTCTCGTAAAATGAATACGTTCTTGTTTAACCCTTCTTTGTTGACTAGCAGGAGCACCAGATTGTAAAGAAAAAACAAATTCACTGCTTGTATTTAAACCACCATATATACCAACATTTTAAATATGTACACAAAGACCACAGAGAACGAATATAATCATGACCAACGACGTAAAAAACCAAACACCGTTTTTCGAACATATCGTTCTACGACTTGCCGGATTGCCTTAACAAAAGTTGTTTCACGTCCATGTACGCTTTCAGCTCCTCCAATGCATCAGACGTCGTTTTCACCCTAGAAGAGGCCATGCTGGACGAACCAACTTCAACAACCGCAGGATCTTGAATCTGATTGCACGAACTTTCAGGCCTCGAGGGCTTACACACGTTCTGTGATCGACTCAAGTCCTGTCGAAGAGGTGGTGCTTTCTTCAGCATCTGAACAAGAGCACCAACTGCAGCATCCTGTGATTTCCTTGGCGTAGATGGCCCTATGCGTTCATGTGGCGTGCCAAGATTTCCTGATCGATCAGATGAACCAGGTCTGGGAGACCACACCACAAGTCAAAATTACTGTATATAGTAACGAAACAATATGCACAGACAAAAACAAGTTTTCATGACCCAATACTGGTAACCAAACAAAACCCCGTATATCCCGCTCAGAGGTGGGATCTGAGAAGGGTGAGACGTACGCAAACTTGACCTCCACGCAAATAATAAAAAGGTTGTTTCCATGAAGACCCAGTGTGGAAAATAGAGTTGCATATAAATTTGCAGGAAAAGAACATATACAAGAAACACTTGAAAAGATAAACGCTGTATTTTGAAAAACAAGTTAGAAGTATGCAGCCACTTGTTGGCACATGGCAGTCAACAACAGACTCATCTGCAGTTGATCAGTGCAAAGAAGCAAATCAATTAAAGGATGCACTTTGTTTTTTCTACTCCATGGCTCTAAAATCTAAGGGGCCATTTACCAAACATTTACCCAGGGAGCGCTTACCGATAAATTTAACACTATCACTTACTTACCGGGTAAGATTTTTAGTCCACCAAAACGACATCCTATGCAACAATTTACCCGGTAATTGCTACCCATGGTAAGAGTCACCGCCTTCACTTACCGGGTAAATTCTAGGTCCTTGTCTTCGTTCTTATCGGGTAAGATTCTTGGTCCTTTCCATATTCATCCGGTAAGGCAATGTGACTTGGTAAGCACTTACCCGGATAAGCGTTTGGTGGCTGTCCCCTAAGTTTCTTTGGACGAGTGTGTGAGATCTCCATGTACCAGAAGGAGCTCAATCAAAAAGATTTGTGTCTAGTAGTTTCATGACTTTAAGAGCTGCCTAAGTAGCTTATCAGGTTAAAAAGAAACAGAAGAAGACAGTTCTATCAACAACTTTGCGAGACTTGCCACTTGATGTCAGCAAAAAATTGTGAAACCTATTAAGCCTTCTTGTTCTATAAACCTCTTGTAGTAGTTCAAGTACTATTCCAACAAGAAGATGTTCCATTTGCCATGGATAGGACATCATTAGTTCAACTGTTCATCCCCCATATGATTGTAAACCCTTAATCAGTTGCCAGAGTTATGAAGGGTGTGCCAAAAGATTTAAAGTTGTGACCCATGGTCACTCATCCACATGAAGAACCCAACAACAACAAGATGACTAACGTGTCCTGGTCCTTCACCTTCTACTCGTTGCAATATCAATACATCAAGCACAAGACAAGGATGCAGGAGGTTTGTTCACTCTGCATAAATGGTAATTCCGAGACAAAGATGGTGAATGAAATTATAACCACATCTCATGCCATATGATTTGGCATGGATGTCTCATGACAAATTCAGAGTTATAGGTTGACAAGCTGCGCTTGTTTATCTTCTCAACTTAAGGACAAGAAGTAACAATATGCATGAAATGTTACCACTGAAGCCTTTGTGGATGGACTCGGATACTGAACCTGCAAAGTGCAACACGACAGGCGTGCAAGCACTTGGAGATTCAATGTCTTCCTCCTTCAATTAGTATCCCGTTCCGTGCTCCTAACTAGCCGGACGCCCGGATCTGAGTTCTTTTCATTGAGAATATGACACAGAAGAAGGCTTAATCCTGGAAGTCATGAAAGCCTAATAATATTACTGATAACTTCCAACTCTATTAGAACAATTACTAGTATTTGCCTTTGTCATTGTTATATTTATATCAGGATAATATTAATATTTATCTATCATTTAATCTTACAATTTGTAACTTGTAAGATAAGTAATCATTTTGCCAGTCGATAACTAAACTTCAATATATTTCAGTTATACTGCCATGTTGTAGATGACATTGACTACTATTGATTTTTCTGTGAACTGTTGAGCATCTTCTTATTTCTTCCCCTTTTCCTACAAATTTTTCAACACTCACTCCTCTTTCGACCTTGATTCCCAAAAATATACATACATATAGATAAAATATATCTATAGGCACTCCAGTTATGTGCCAATGAACATGTAATCAATGAGATAAATGCGTAGACAAGTATACTGCTTCATATCCACCAAAAAAATGGAAACAAGACGCAAGTTATTAAATGGTTGTCGGTTTCCATGTTGGACAACCAAAAACCAGTCGGTCTTCACAGATTTAATTAGTGGCTTTAAAGAGAAGAGCTGCAACACAACTTTAATAACATTGATACTTGCACTAATCTCCACAATATTTTTCTGCATAGGCATCTCTTAGACAAAATAAAAGGCCAATGAGCTAAAGAACCATGTAAAACGTGTTCAACCAAAGTTAGTGCTATTCTTTTTTACTCAGGCAGTATCAAACATCAAATGAGATGCATAAAAACCTACATGCAGCATAGCTTTCTGAAATATCAAATAGCAGCTAATTCTTAATTCTGCCATTTCACTAGTTTTTCCATATGAAAAAAGAAGAGTAGAAAAGACATGCAAAATCATAATCAGAAATTGCAGAAATAAGTCGGCTGCAATATCACTGCATCAAATAAGAAGCTTCAGCCACGTTTCTGAACACAAATTTAGATTGCTGAAGAAAATTCATATAATTGTAAGGTTGCTTCAGCATGACCAGGAACACACCGATTTGTACTATAAAAGTATTGGCTTAGAGAACTCACAGTAACAGAGAACCATACACCTGGTAGATCCTTGTATAACAAGGAAAACAAAAGGCTTAATAAAGAATAAAGCCTAATTATCAGTTTTTTTTAGTAATTATTCTAACGACTTAAGCACCAGCATGAAACAAAGTAATCAGAATTAGCATATAGATATATACCAAGTTCCTGCAAATTCACTAGGGTAAATTTCAGTGCATATAGGGACCTGATCTGCTTTTCTCAGGTCGAGCAATCAGAGCTACAAGTTCCCAGATGGAAGATGTCAAACAGTCTCAGGATATACAGACTGTACTATGGTTAAAATTGTCTAGGGCAGGCTTTAAAAATGGATGGGTTAGGTATTTTTGTTCACTATTTAACCGGGGTGGTTAAGGCACATTTGTAAGACACAAGTCTTGGCACCGGTGAAGAGGGTCAAGAGCGTAACTGAGGGGGTTGAAAAGGAGGGGAAGGCCGAATAGAATGTCGGATGAACAACTGATATTGAACATGGCGACTTTAGGCATTTCCAGGAATTTGTGGAGCCATAGAATTTCGTAAGGACTTGTGGATACTATGGTTGGGAAGGAAGTGGGAAGTAGTAGCAGGTGGGTTGAGGGAGGGTTAGAGAACCCACAACAAGGTATCGAAGTCCTAGGATGATAGGTGGGGTAGTCAAGCGTAGCTTTTGTTTGAGTTGTCAGGAAGGGGTCCTTTGGCTCACTTAATGGTTAGGTTGTTTAGTCATTTTGCACTTCCCCTTTCACTTTTAACGCCGCTACTTCTTTTAATCTTATTTCAAGTTGTTTATGGTGCGTACTTGCTCTACTTTCCAAGACTTGCTTTCCCAAGTTTGTCTCAAGCTTTTCATCAACTATCAAAAACTTCTTTTATTGCATTTGTTAGTCTTACTCTTTGCATAACCTTCTTGCAAGCTGAGGGTCTTCACGAATTACAGAAACAACCTCTCTACTCCTTGGGCTGGAGGAAAGGTTGTGTACATCTTACCCTCCCCAGAGCCACTTCGTGTGGGATTTACTAGGTTCTTCTGGTTTGGTTTGGTTTGGTTTGGTTTGGTTTATTTTAAGATAAAGACAGAAAGTAAATACGATAAGCTCCACGAAGTATCTTTAATTCTCGCCGATTCTCAAATTGCCAAAATTTGATCAACTTCCTGACTCTTTAAATTCATACCAACCAATATGTTTCCAACATAATTATCAACATGCCATATGTATTGGAAGGAAGTGTCTTTTTAAATATAATACACCAATCGGTGGTCCCTTAATGATTTATAACTAACAGAGGCGATCTAGTCTACCTGCCAATAGCACAACAATAGCAAATTTCACGTTGTGAATTCACCTATCCAATGAAACTCCAGCGTCCATGAACAAGAAGCAACTCGATCTAATGAACCGATATTTCTGAAAAAACCTCCGCTGCCTATGAATAATACAGCTCCAGGAATAAAAGGAAGGGAAAAAAAAAAGGCAAGTCATCAATGTCCAAAAGTTGGAAGGAAATCATTCAGAAACAAGCCAACAAGAATTTCTTCAGCCCACACCTAAAAACCTTATTTTTTGCACCTTATTAGAAAAACTTACAATTAGTTTCCATTGACTCTTAGTCCCTTACTCCCTTATTTATAATACAATCTAAGCATGTATGCCAACGTGACTCAATCAACACTGATTTATAAAGTCGTTAGCCATTCATAAGGCTCTAAGAAGATAACCAGCTTTTTAAACAAAGGAGGAAGGGAGAAGCCAAAAATGAAAAGCTAAAAAGATGCAAATTGAACACATGAACACTAAGCTAACTGGAGCATTTCTAACCTGATGCCATTCATTACTGATCGACACTCAGTAATCAAATGCTAACAGAAAGAACCTTTCACCAAGAAAACAAAAGGTTTTAAAAATGTTCTTGAAGCCTGGTTCTTAGTGGACAACCCATATCTATATGACTATATATCAGGTTACCTATCATGTTCTGTTCATTTTCTCTCTAAATTCAAATGACAAATATAAGAAAAGAAGAAAATAGCAAATCAAAATGCATGCAATGCAGGGAAGCAATAATAAATCAAATACCACTACCAACAAAAAATGAGCATAACATGGGTACATCTAATAGGAATTAGTGCTGCTTCTAATGTGTGAAGACTTCATTCCTTTTTCCTCTTAGAATTTAAAAAAAACCACCCAAGTCTCCACTACTCATAAACTCATGTCTGGATGTGACCACATAATCCCATTCAGTGATCACCCACCTATCCCATTTTCCGCTTATTTTTCAAGTAACCTACATTAATGACTAAAACAGATAACAAGACAAGTTCACGAATCAACATAATATGGTGTTCAAGAAACAGGATCTAGTGTTATGTCTACATTACCTGCTACCAGGATCCATCATGTCATCATCATCCACCACAAAGGGACCTGAAAACTCAGAGTCATCAAAACTATCTTCAAACGATAGCCTAGAAGAAGATTTATGCGGGGAGCTGTTGCCTGAAATCTTCACACCAGATGGCCTTGCAATATCTTCCTCCCGGAGGGATAACAACTATAGCAAACGAAATAACTTATCAAGCCCTTTTGATATATGTTCTAATAACAACGTACTCTATCTATGAACATATTAAGAAAAGTAATGAACTATGCAACAAATTCCCCTCACTGTGTAAGCTCCTATATATATGGCCCATATAGTTCACTTTATATTACCTTCTGGTAACTTTTCTTTTCAACTCTGAAATAGAAGTGAAAGAAAAATTACCCAACTTTTAAACAAGGGAAATACTTGAGTTCTGGACATCCCAAAATAGAAAGTACAACCCATGACAAACAGACAAGTAGAAGTACATAAGAATTGAAGTATGGAAGTACCTTGCCAGCTGTTGTGGCACTCTGGAGTATACTTGAGCTTCTCTCCACTAAAGAAAGACTTGGTCTGGTAGCTCTAAGAGGAGGAGAAAACGGCAAACCAGTCTTGCTGGACGAAACAGGTGCATCCCCAAGCCTAGAAGTCGGTATATAAACCGGAGCACTATCAGACCGTAAGAGAACCTTCAACATATTACTTCCCGGAAGATACATGGGTGGCGATGGGGATGGAGATGGTGAAAAATTAGGAGAAGGCAAGTACTCATCATAACCCGTATCCTTGGTATGAACTTGAGCTGTTTCTAAAGGGTAACGTGAACTAGTAGGTGGACGATGGCTACCGAATTTAGAGTAAGAAGTACGAGACTCCGAGTAAGTGGGTGACGGAGATGGCAATGCTGAAGGTGGTGATGCTATACTTGTATCATAACTCCAACTATGGCGCCTTCCAAATGGAGAAGATGATGGAGAATACTGTGGCATTGGAACTGAAGGTAACCTCTTTAATGGATCTGCCAATGGACTACCCACATAATCTGGTATAAATTGTGGGGACATTGGGGTAGATGACTCAGAAGTGGCATCAGAAATTGAAGGAAGATATGATAATGAAATGCAAAGTTTACCACAAGATGTATCCACAGGAGCAAACATAAACTGCTGCATTTCAGCCTCATCTCTACGAAGGAGTGGCTCAACAGAAGAAGATACCCTATGAATAAGACTAAATGTCCGAATCTGCCCAGAAGAGTTTATCTCACGGAAAATCTTATAAGCAGGTAAAAGTCTAACAGTTACATATAAGGATCTTAAAAGCAAAATTGATTTCTTATATAATGCATGTGAACTGTTGGAGCTAGACCTCTTGCTCCCAGAACAAACTTCCTTACAACCCTTCTTGCTCTCATACTGCACAACCCATCTTTCGATAATCTTTTCACTGTTACCATCACACCCAAATTCATCAGAATCTGATTTCCATACAAATGGAAACCGCTCTTTTGACGACAAGTTTCGTTCGAGTGCCAATCTTGGAGAAGTACTCCCATAGTCCCAATTATGAGATCTCTGAACCAAAACCACATCCACCACCATTGGCTCAAGGTTACTCTGACGCCAGAAATCTATATTTTCAAGCGCTGCAGGGCAGTCTCGAAGCGTCAGATTAAACCACTTATCCCTGGGTCTCATACTGGAAGAAGACGAGGCAGAGGAAGAAGGGGAATGCATTATTTGATCCCCACTATAATTACGTGAAGACACGTAGGGACACCTGGATTCAAGTATTATATGCAAACTCTTGGCAAAGAATTCAGTGATTATCTGTTCCATCTTTGCAGGTTCCGAGTGTGGATTAACTGCCATGATCAAACTGGTTTTCTCCAAAACAGGAATTAAAAAATACCCAAAATCAGTCTTGTCTGTTGACCACCGGATTAAAAAAAATCCAATAAAACAGATTCAAGATAAAACGAACAGTAACAAAAATTGAAACAAAAGGTGATATCAAATGAATCGAACTAGGCAACGTTAGTATATTTATGATCAAACCACAGACATGTACAAAACAGTGAGAAGAACCCTAGATATAAAAAAACACTAGAGGCGCGAGTAAGGGTTTAGGCGAGTGGAAGTGGACATGGAAGTGGTCAGAGGATATGAAAGTGAGACGATTGAAGCATAAAGGGTTGAAACCATGGTGATCAGTGAGTGAATCTGCAGGATCCAACGAGTCATCGGAGGAAGAACAAGTCTCCATGGGAGCAAAGGAAGAAGATTGAATTTGAGGGGGTTGGGGTTGCGGGGTGTTGGAAGTTTGATGGGCCCACGTTTATCTGTAAATATGGAATACCAAGCATCCTATAATAACATCCCTAATCATTAATTACCTTTTCTTTTACTATTTTCTTTTATATTTACTTCTATTTTTGTCACATTAATTATAAATAATATTTTTTTCCGGTTTTGAAATTATAAGACGACGATTGTGGTTTGCAAAAACGTTTGGATCTGATCTTTTCTTATAACGGGCGTTAAAGAAATCCGGTTGAATGAGGGGTGTTTTTGTTATTTTTACCCAATCAAAAACCATAGGGATCAAAATCGTAAAATCGATTTTGATTTGTTAAAATACAAAAAAAATTGATAAAATGACGAAAATGCTCTTTATCTGAAGGAATTTTGTAAGGATCGTTGGAGGGAGGAACTAAATTCGGATGTTTTTATAAATCACGGGGTTTATCTTGTATTTTCGAGAATACAAGGACGAAAAGTGTTATTTTTGACAAAGCATAGGGACCAAATTTGTAGTTTACTGTTTATGTTACAACCATAGATGGTGCCTTGATTGGTTCAAGGATGGACTCCAAATATCAAAAGTATCTGGAGGTCTCATGTTCGAATCCAAGTAGAAATAAAAAAATCCCTTTATGGTCACTGAGGTTAAATGCGCTGACTTTGGGCCACCCACAAAGCGGGTGGTCACCCTGAGACTAGTAAGCTCGCACAAGTTGAATATCCAGGTTAACCAAAAAAAAAATCATGCATTAAAAATATAAAAAATAGATCTTGATGTTGATTGTGTTATTTGGTTAACCAAAAAATGTAATAATTATGTATGTTTAAAAGTGTGTGTCATTTCAATTGTGGACACTTATTTTGGAACAAAAAGAGCACAAGTATGCATTTACTCTACCATTTATCGAAATCGATATAAGTATGTTTTTGATGGCATATGTCGTTATATGGAACAATTTGGTCAGGTCAAATATTTATCGACCCCTTTTCACAATCACTGATGACGTTAGGTCTAGATAGACATTTCAATTCTTTCAAAGACCTAGTTGTTACACTTAGGGTTGTTGGTTTACTTCTTAATAGTTCCGTTAAGAGGCAACCTCTGAATCGTTAAGAGGTGAAACGTGTTTGGTAAGAAATTTTTTTTTTTGCCTCTTGATGGTTCTAAAACCCTTTGGACGATTTTATATAATGGGTCTTCTTTAACTATTCAGTGCCCTAATTTCAATGTAAATAATTCTCAAACAATTATATTTCATTTTGCACTATATAATGAGACCCTATTTATCATTCTGACCACTTAATCATTCAGCACCAAACCATTCAACAACTGTCAAACAGGCCCTTAAAACTTATGATTACACTACAAAATAAGATAACATAGATGCATGTGTTACAGCACAAAAAACTAAACCTGAACAATTAATAATTTTAATCCAAACAGTTAACAACCTGATTATCTGAACCTAATTACAAAGCAACAACAGAAAGCAACAGCTTATAAATAAATTTTAAATAATTCGATGACAATTAACTATTTTAGTTTGAAGAGAGTAACATAAAATAAATCTAGTTTACCTGTTCTACTTGTGGAGCTCGAACATGACGATCAAAAATACAGAATAAGAGATAAAAGATCTATTTAAATGAAATTATGGAATTGTTGGTCATCGAGAACCGAGTTCCAAGTATGCAGTTTTGTTACAATTTCGATTTTGTTTAAAACAACAGGATGGAAGGAGTATAAGTGTGCATTTACACAAACAGATAAAAAGACCTTAAACACATGTAAAATTACGTCCAAAAATATTGTTGATCTTATTCAAAATCTCACATTTAACATGTTAAGAAACGACCATGATGGATCTTTTACTCTCGCTCAAACTTCATGTTATTGGAAATCATCCCCAATTTTGGATACCAAAAAGGATCAGTGATGACTGAAAATAGTTAAATTCAAAATTCTAGACGTTTTTGTGAATGTTTAAATTGTTTTTATCGTAATATATTAATTTCGATACAGATAAGTAAAATGAATTTATGAGTATTTTATCGTTTTTTTATATAAATTAAAAAAGTTGTTTTTTTAAGATTATATTTGTGTGCGTTTATAGATGCGTAATCCATATAAAACACGTCCTTGAAGATATAATAAAATCCATCTCGACCCAAATGATCGAATTTAAGGATGTGTTTGACATCCAGACAGATAGAATAGAATAATACAAATGTTCAACGTTTGATAAGACAGTAATGGACAAGAAAAAACCGATAAAATGACCAATTTACACCTAATGAGTTGTTTATATCTTTTATATATTTTGATTAATTTATTAAATTATAACATTTTTATAACAAAATGTATCATTAGGAAGTTTTTATCAATGACACCAAAATAAAAGGTTTATTTAATTTTCAATTTTTATTTTATATATTATTTTATTATTAATAATATTTAATAAAATAAGTTAATCAAAATATAAAAACCAAGGTCGCCTCTGGTCATGGCCGACATGGGTCATCGCCCATGGCATCATCAGCTCAAGGGGCATTATCCTAGCCCAAGCCCGCTGCACTATAGTCCTTGGCTCCTTGGTCCAGATCCAGAGTCCAAACTCTCGTCTCTCCAGTCCATCCTCGTGACTTCCTCTTTCGGTCTTCCCTAATCGGCAACTTATCTCCAATACTCCAGACTCTAGTCCGGTGTCCGTCCTCGTCTTCCTCTTCCCTCCCAGCTCCCGTTCCGGCGCTCCGTCTTCCCCTTCCCTAATCGGCGCTCCCTCTCAGGTAGTCAGGTACTTCAAAACTTCCTTGGAACTTCGAATGTTTCTGGTTGAGTGGTTGTCTTTTGCAAAGTAATAGGCCAATAGCACAAACCTCATTACACTGTTGTTGAAGAACATGGTTTTAGAGAATAGAGAATTTGGAGAAAAAGATCCGGAGGACGAAGCTAACCTCTAGAACTTACCATTTCTGGTTGAACTATTATGCGAAGTAATGACTAATGACATGGTCTACGACATTTCTTGTGTAGTTTCCATACGCCCAAATCACTTCCATTATCCTTCTAGCATTAAAATCGATGTAAAACTATATCAGGTTAGTTGCTATCTGATAATTTGTTGTTTTAAATGTTTACGATACTACTTATTATTAAGCCTCCAAACTAGGTGGAAAAGGGTCTTTTTTCGGTCATTTGTACTTTCCCTAAAGAAGCAAAAAGGTAGAAGAAGCAAATAAAGTACGAAAAGTTGCAAGTCAGGGGCATTTTGAAGTTAGAGGTGTGCACTGAAATCAAGAATAGAAATCAACGGTCAAGTAAGTTTTTAATCCATGGTTCAGTAGTAAATTATGTTATAAAACTGTATAATAACGAAATGACATGAGACTATGATCTTAGAATACAAGAAATGATCAAAACGGAGTTGTGTACGTTCTCTTAGTGGATGGTGGATAGTGGAAGTGAAACAAAGAAGAAAACAAATTGATTGGTTGTTCAGTAAACCGACGCAATGATTGAGTGGTGTAAATGTCCTACGTATCTACATTCTTGATGATTCTAATAGAGAAGCTATGCATTCTGTTTGTATGTAGATATTAGAAAACGACGGTCAAGGTGGAATTTGGCATATCTCACTATCTAAACGAGACAAGAAGATCTCACAACGTTTAGCTTCAGATATACAGACTAGAATTTGGCATATCTTCATGATCCAACCATCGCTGAAACTGCCCTTCTTGCATACTGAATGGAATGTTAATAGATCTTCGAGTCTTTTGTTGTTCTTACTTTGGTAGGCAATCAATGATTCTGTTGGGGCACGGAAACATGTCGGATATGAAGATCAGACCCTGAATTAGAGTTTTCCTAATTTACATGATGATGTTTCCACTCTGACTGTCGTTAAGGTTAACCAATGTACGGTTGGTTATTCCATCAAATAAGTTGATCCACATATAGAAAACGCAAAGGATTCATGGATGAGTGACGTCGCAAAATAAGATTTCATTAGAAACATCATATAGGAGACGACTGCTAATTGGCTTGCACGTTTTGAGCATATATGATAGCATCTAAAGGAACCAATGTGTTCTTTGTTTTTTGAAGGCAGGGGCATATTTTTTACAATTCGCCCAGCCATCTAAAAACCATTGGACCCGTCATGAAAAAAACCATATAAAATTAACATTATAAGGACAAGATGTAAAAAGGGAGACGTAATTGATGTTTTAGAAGAGAAATTAAGTCTCTAAACTTTTATTTTAAATGAAAAAATCATTGAACTTTTTCAATTTGAATCATTAAGTTCCTAAACCTTTTTTTTGAATAAATAAACTATCGAATTTTTAAAAATTGGTTATAGACATACTTTTAACCCAAAAAATTTATCTGAAACAATCTAGAAAGGTTATAAAGTAAAAAAAAAAGCTAAGGGGTTGTTTGTTTACCTCTTAATAGTTCCATTAAAAGACAACCTCTGAATCGTTAAGAGCTGAATCTTGTTTGGCAAAAAAAAAAAGTCTATCTCTTAATGATTCTAAAACCATCTGAATGATTTTGCAAACAATTATATTTCATTTTGCATTATATCATGAGAGCTTCTTAATTATTCTACACCAAACCATTCAGCAATTGTCAAACAGCCCATAAATCAGTTTTACTTCAAACCCTACCCGTAGACAACCCTAGAGGAGGTAAAGGATGTAAAAGATACTTCTGAAAACTCTTTCGACAAAGTCCCAACAAGATACTTTCTTACAAAACAACGATTACAAGATATTCGATGCATAAATGTAAAGAGAGAAGGAGATAACGACACTGTTGTTTAGAGTGGTTCGTCAACTTGGCTAATCCACTTTTTTTAGACCTTTATCGAGACACCGATTTAGTATATGATGTGCTTTTTGCTAGAACACAAATCTTGATACAAAATATCAATTTTTATCTTGCTTTTGCTAAAGGAATGTATAGATCACTAATCACATTTCAAGGTCTAATAACTCTAAGTCAAAAGATGTCTTCTTTTTCAATATGTGTATTTGAGTATGTTGGCTCAAAAGTCAAAAACCCATGAAGAAAATGCAAAGGAGATACATTGGAGAAGTGGGGTGTGTTTGGTACGTACTACATAGAATGGAATTCGATGGAATTGAAATCCATCAAATGAATTTGACTTTAAAGGAATTAGAATGAAATCTGATGGAATTTGACCACATGTTTTGTTGGATGAAATTGTCAAGGAATTGGAATCTTTGGGATATCCAATGGAACAGTGAAATCTTTAATTCAACGAATCCAATGGAATTCAAAGGATTCTACTTCATCAATATGTGAACTAAACAAAGAAATTGAAATTTGGTCGAAGAAATTGGTCATATTTCAATTCCCTTGAAATCCTTTGAATTCAATAAACCAAACAGCCTCATAGATTTTATTAAAAGATTTGATTCGTGCTAGTTCTTGCTCTGTCATCTATCTCGACCAATTTCCCGAGGCGTTGGAAATCCATGGAAACATTCCTTCGCGTGTCGTAGCTTACGATTCGTGAAACATATTTTTCAAAATGAGCTTAGGCCTCCAAGAACCTAGTTTGACAATTTTGACACCATGGTAATTTATGCTCAAACTCGAACAATAGCTTCATGTATATCAACATTATTGTTGATTTTTAAAATCGGATATGGCCAAATAAATCTTTAACTATAGTTATAAAAATCAGTTTGTTTACTAAATTATCCAAGAAATTATTTATTTTCCGAGTGTTCTCCGTTTCAATCTCCATCTTCTTGATTGTTTTTTTTTTTCCCGATTCTCCATTTTTTTATATACACACTTCATTAAATTAATGTAAAAGAGGAAAAATAAAAACATATAAAAAAAGAGGGAGATTGATGACAGAGACCACAACAACGATTAAACGGTATGGAAATTGACAATGATAGAGTGACGAAGAGTAACAAGGGATAGCGATATCGTTGTGTGCAAAGGTTTAATTGTCGTAGGGTTTGGAAATAATAGAAATGATTCCAGTTTTGAACTACCGCAGATTTGTTTCATCGTTTTCAACTGAGCGGCAGACCCAACACGACTGATGACATATAAGCCGATGTTAATCACACTAGGAGTCTAATTTGGTAATGGCCAGTTCATTTTTCTAATTAATTTTAGGATCGCAACTTCCTGCGCAGTCCGTGCCAGTAGTGATATCCTAATTCGGCTACCTCTCTCACTCGTCAAGGCAGGACATTAGAAAGGTAAGCTATTGTCAAGAGAGACCAAGGAACGCTCTGCCCCTTCACTGCAAAAGGTTTCGTTATCAGAGTGCTTTTCATGGCCGTCTAAGTCAGAGCAATCAAGTTACCCGGAATTTTCACTATTATCAAGTATTTTTTATATTAATTATAAATATTAGGAATTTTCACTATTATCAAGTATTTTTTTATTAATTATAAATATTTTTTAATATTAAAAGAATATAGGTAACCAATTCTGAAAGTTTGATAGTTTATTTATTAAAAAAAATTATTCACAAATTTAATCAATCAAAATGTAAAAGTTTATTGGAATTTTCCAGAACTTTCCCCATATTTTCGCTATGTAATCCAATTACTTATGTCACACAAGTATCAAATAAAGTCGTCATAATTCAAACACTTGATTCAATATTTCACATAAACATTTTATAATATATGATCCTAAGGAAAACCAATTTCAGAATCATTATACATGCATGCAAAGTAGAAATGTAGATTGCAACCCAGTAACCAAAACTAATGAATTTGAGACCGAAATTGTCTGTCAACGTCATCAAGCCGCACCTTTGAACTTTGCATCATACTCGTATGGTTGCTGCAGGAGTCAAACAAAAAAACATCAGTCTCATTGAGACGAGAAAAACCGCCTATCGACATATGTTTTTGGCGGTGTTCTAAAAAACCCTGCTTAGGCCAGCTTAAGTGGTAAGCATCCTCCCAACACTCTCATTAGCAACTAATCTTTGAATCAAGTGTTCCACAATCAAATACCATGAAGTGTTCCTAAAGCTATATATATGACGTTTAAAGACCTATCCAACATCAGAGATTATACAAATACAATGTTCCTTGCACCCCTGATGTGTGTGTGTGTATGTATATGCAGGCACACACACATACATTCTGATCAACAATCTCCGAGGATTTATCGTCCTTTGAAGAAAATATATATATATATAGGGTTGGGTTCACGTGAGACCAGCCTGTTTTCGTCAGACCACTTTTTTACACTTGAAACTTCACAGCAAAACGCTGTAAAGGTAAAAAAAGCCGAACCTTCACAGCAAAAACAATGTGAATACCTTCACAACGTTTTGCTGTGAAGTTTCAAGTGTAAAAAAGTGCTCATGGGTCTCATGAAAACAGGCTGGTCTCACGTGATCCCAAGTCTATATATATATGTGTGTGTGTGTGTGTGTGTGTGTGCCATACATTCTGATCAACAATCTTTGAGGATATATCGTGCTTTGAAATCTAGACCAACAATATTTTTCAAGTATTATGGCAACCACTGGAGTATTTAAACAGGGGATGTGAAAGAGACCTGTACCTCGAGCACATATAAAGTGACTTACCAAGAAAATGGCTGATATTAATCTGCGGGCAAACCATCTCTTATGCATTGCCTGTTGAGCTCTTGCAGCTCCCTCCACACTTTCAAATCGCAGATACACATAACCGGCACTGTGCCTGTTCGCCAAACGGTTAATCGTACAGTGTATTAGTGTTGCACAGAGAGGCATGAAACAAGGCAGGTTCCACAACAAAGCAATAATAACAATTAATAAATGCCTCCAAACAAAATAAAAAATATTAATGCACAAAACGAGGACTGTACAAAATATGTGGGTTAGACCAGGGGTTCTACTAGGCATCTACAACGAAACAATTGAAGGGCTGCAATGGATAAAGATGGCGAGATACAATATAGTCGTCAAAATGGTATTTCAACATTGTGAACAGAAATGTTACAGAAGGGTAAGTTACTTCTATGTACCCATGTAGACAGTGTTCTATAAAAGCCCGCCTACAGCCGCTTAATCGACTGCCTAGGAGTTTCCACTTGCTCTGTTAGCAACAAATCATTGAATTAAGTATCTCAATAGTTCAAGCTGAGATCAACCGACTTCTCTAAACTTGCATTCATCAATCAACTTTGCTCGACTTAGAATGTTACAAATCTTACCGAGCAACCCTATCAATGAAACTACTAATTCAAATAGGTAATTACATCAATACAAAATAGCACCAAAACTCAAATTTTCATGTTCACATAAACTACACAAAATTATGTTTTATATATTTAAATGAATTTATGCTTTATTTTAAATGTCCCATGATCCCTGTTAGGTGCCGGAAGGTTATTTGACAGACACAGACCAACTCCAATTACCTCTTTCTAGGACGCTGGCAATTGACAAATAGCTAAAAGGCTATTTTATATAGATTGGATTTTACACATTAAAACTGAACCTTTTAATGGCCACTTAATCCCGCCTTAATGAATTAAGCGCCACCCAGTTTGGTAGAACACCTAGTGTTTTTTTAACACTGCTTGTATATACCATACACATTCACAAACTCAGCATTATCAAGTTGTTTTCTGATCATCACTCATCACCCCTACCCAAAAAAGAAAGAGCCAAGGGATGCACAACATATAATAGGATTTCTTTTACTAAAAACAAAAATAAGTTGAAACTCAGAGTTGAACCACTCGTTGTATCAGATGGCACTTCCATCCATAACTATACTTGTTTAACAATGATCATTTGAACGAATATTTTTGTTGTTGGCCTCACGTTCTCCCCAAATATCTATTTAGTTTTTTGCTGACTATTTCCACTATCATGTGAAAGAACTTCATGGAACACTCTACTGTGATGTAATTCATCTCTATCATCAACAAACAAAAAAAAGCATCATATAACCATTGGATTGAGCACATGTGTAGTTCGGTGACTAACAAGACTTCCTCATGCAAAATCAAAACCAAGATAACAACGGTATCTTAAAAAGCATCATGAAAACACATACTTGTCAACATGGATATGCTTCACTCTACCATAGTTGGAACACTCTTCTTGCACATCATCTTTTATATCCAAATCAAATTCTGGGTCAACCTGCAAAATATACCTGAAGTTAAACTGCTTCAACAGTAGAAGATGCTGAATTTAACAACCAAGGAAAATGCAAACCTCGCTAGAGGGATCAAACATATTCTTCAGTAGTAGACACTCGCTGGGGTTCCCAACAGGCTCTGAAGCAATGGATGAAACCATTTGGGCCAAACCTGGAACCGGAACTGTGGATGGGCCATTAATCGGTAAAGCACTGGCTTGAATTGGAGCAGATCCATTAACTAGAGGTGCTGCAACTCCAAGCGCTCCAGGAACGCTGCAAGCATAATATTATCATCAAAGATTGTGTAAAAGTAATGTTGCAATGTAATGAAATGAGCATCCCATGAACATACCTAGATGCAATACCACTGCGATCAAGTTTTGCCATAAGCATTGCTCTTGATTGAGCATTTAAAGCCTGTAGAGAAAAAACATACAATTATCATCTGTTATCAAAGGATCGGCATGTTCACTTCATCGATAACATGGCCACAAGGAGTGAGACAGAGTTGACAAAACAAGAATAACCAAAAATTGGAAAGATCACGTAAACTCCCTCAAACCATAAGACTGTTCAGCAAACTTGACAATTGTTCATGGTAACTCACAGACCCACTTAATCAGAGATATGAATTCAAACAAGAGAAGTTTGACCATTCGTTCAACCGTCAGATTGTTTTGTATGTTAGCTTTGAGCATGTGCTATATAAACGCAAACACACAAGAATTTAAGAATTAGGTGATAAAGCCAATAGAAGAACTTCAGAACACAAGTTAGAAGAAACGGAAAATAAGACATCTAAACTGACAAATCTGAGTTTGAGACCATGGTAGTAAATATAAACAAATATGGGAGAATCATGGTATTCTCACAGTTCAGAATACAAAAATAACATTAGATTTCATTAGTAACAATCTCAAATGAAATATGCATCATTAGTTCGCTTTATACCAGAAGTATATTTTAGCACTTAAGAAGTAAAAACTGAAAATAAGATACCAAGTACAAGGATTACATATATTCAAAATTTTCTTTTAAAAAAACAAGCAACCCAAAATTCTTAGTATCGGAAAGATCTCCACTAAACCATAGACCACATCCACCAAACAGATTGAGGGGATGAGCAATATCTTAACAAAGTCAACCCTAAAAAATGACCAGGTACCTGGCTCTCTTGCTTTTGCTTCACCTTCCTCTTCCTCATCTCTCCTATTTCTTGAATCCAGGCCTGTTCACTGATGAAACATGAGGCCACAAACAGTTGTGTGAGCCATCATGTGTCATATCTCATAATGGTGCATATGGCATTTGCCATTCTTGTCATCTATGCCACTACTTATGGTGAGGCGCCAGACGGCCAGACCTAAGTTCCCCTACACCTTGACTGGCAACCATCTCATATCAAGAGAGAGAGAGAGAGCCTAGATGAGTTTTCCACTTGTACATCTCACATGAACTGCCAAATTCCTCAATTCAGCATCCAATTAATCATGGTGGATTTGCGTCCTCTTAAGACTTAACTTCAACTGAACCTACTTCTTTATAGCAAGACGCTCTATTGATCAAACCATTGGTCTCCCATTGGTCAATCCGCATCTTATTCTAGATACAACCAGATCATAATGAAATGGTTCTTGGATCAACCAACCTTTAAAGATGGTAGTTTGGAGCAGCTTTATGCTCAATACAGAAGAACTTTGACAAAAATTCCTCTCATAAAACAGTACAGTGACCTCAGAGTTGCAGGTTTCGTTATGTTGACCCCAAAATTATCAATGTAGCCAATTCCATCTGATGTAACAATAAGTGCTGACCAATTGGTTATGGAAATAGATTCAAAATTTGGAAAGCAGTTAATGCAACGTATGGCATTAGTTCCATAATGTAACGATGAAAAATATCAAACACACACACAAATATATATCAAGCAGATGGACTTACCAAACCTCCCCCATCGTCATCATCAAAGTCTGCTGCTTTAGCTCCTGAGTCTTGTGCGCCAACATGATCCGTAACTGAAGATACCTACACAACAAACAAAAATTTGAAGCATGGGCCCTCAGAAATAAAATGCATGGCTTGAAGATATGTCATCAGGTCAAACTTTAATAAAAAGCAGTCACATAAGAACACACCAACACCACAAGCACAAAAATTCACCTTAATTGTCCGCCCAGCTATCTCAAGCTTCCCATTTAAGCTTTGTGCTGCCTTTGCATGCTCAAGTTGAGAAAACTATTATAAATGGGAAATGGGTTATTTATTCATCTTGACGTATAAGACAACCAGTAAAAAATAGTTGAAATTGAAGCACTGACTTGAACAAACCCAAAACCTTTACAGTGTCCTGTTTCAGGATCTGTTGGCAGTTGCACTAGCTCCACGGGACCAAAGGCTTCAAATATCTGTAAATCATCAAAAGCATAAAGAAGATGACAAGAGTGCATAAGCAATCAAAGAATAGAATATTAAAGCATGTTTTACACCTTCCCAGATTCAAAATGCATATTCTGCATGACTCCGTGAGATATGCAGAAGGTTAGAGGCATTATACTAGGTATATGAAAGGCTTGTACAGTTTCATATAACTTAGTGGGCTTGCATCTCCTATCAAGTAAAAACTACCCCAAGATGTACTTGAACATATCTGTCATGTTGGTCTGGAATCTGGATTAGTAGATTTGTTAAGTTTAAAATAGCCAAGTTGGTTCCCTTGAGGTAGAATTTMCACATCTTCATTCAAGAATAACAAAGCCACTATTAAACCAATGGTTTCCATCATATYAATTGAATCACATCTAAAACAGAAAAATTAAAATCTCTCAAAAATCTAAGGAAAAAGATAGCATGAACTTCAACAGAAGGAGAAAAAAAAACACATCATCAAAATGATTGAAATCTATTTTCACAAAACTATTCCATTCGCCATGGAACAAGGCACATACACCAAATGTAAGAACTTGTTTTCCAATAAAACTAGTACATCAACTTAAACAATAAACCATAGGTCAATAGCTGAAGCTTATGAATTTTATCAGCAAGCATTAACCATATAAATTGCCTAGAAACCTCACCTGCTTGAGTTGCAATTCAGTCATGTTGAAGTGCAAATTTCCCACATAAAGCTTCCGATCAACTGCACCATAGGGTCCTGCAATACCACCTGCTCCACCAGTTGAAGCATTAGAYTGCACAAGGTTCTTTTCAGCCTCCGAAGGTTTGACCATTACAGGTTGTCCAAGAAGTAGATGACCAGAGAGGGCAATTGCCATTGGAACAGACATTGCATCATAAAATTCGATATACCTGCAGTTATTGGTTCAGAACAGAAACTAAATTACAGAGTGCTAAAGACTCAACCATAACCAACTTTATGTGGGAGAAACTTAGCGGAAGAGTCTTTTCACACACAAACATGAATAACTAAATAATACCATTCCATATTATGTATTCTCTCAAAACAGATTACATTGATAACATTCATTAGTTAAAAGGAAATATTGAACAATGACTAATGACATTAATAGATAGACAGAGTTATTCAGTCAAAGTAAATAAGGCCCAAGTTAAAATGTCATTTCTGAGTATTATGTTCCACATAGACCTAGCTGTCTAGACATGCGCAAGGCACCATGACTCCATGAACTGGAAAGAGTTAAAAACAATACCATGAGAAGCAATGTGCGATGCAGAAAAACTAAGGCATAAAAGTTGAGGGGGAAAAGATGGAACCAAGGGTTACGACAAAACTTTCCTATCAATGTGTGAACCTCAAGAATAAGGCTCCTGCCTTTTTCACGAGACAACATGCACAGTGCATAATAGAAGCAGGCATGGTTCAACTCTGCCATGTGAATATTCTTGGTTAGGGGCATTTAGGTGTGGCTTAACCAACAAAATACAGTAGATATATCAGTTCTCTAAGTCATCTCATTGCATGGCCAACTGAGATTCATGAAGCGACAGCTCTACATGACGATAGCAATAATTTACTGCTACCTTCTGCGGCCTTTCATGTAATTTCATCACCATCTCCAGCATCTTCCCTTTCCCTTTACGTTCCATTAAATTTCTATGCCTGGTAAGTCGGGTGTTCTTTCACCTCTATTAAGGTATGCAACACTACATTGTCTTTTATATTTTGGCCTTCCATTGCTTTTTGTAGAAACCAATACTTTTCGGAAAATGCATATACAAGTAAAGCACTTAAACTACCTACTAGGTCTGGTGCAATGGGTTTAAACGGTGTCAATTTATGAACTTATTAAGAAAATCCATAGAGGTATGTCCCTTTTTGAGTAGTTTTAAGCTTGTAAACCTTTCCAAGTTCTACAACAAGAAGTGGACGCAGAATGACCATATAATGAGTTCGCAAGATGAACATTTGCTAGTACAACCACAATTTAACACATTATAAAGTTAAGCAACTGCATAAACCCTACCAGGTTACCTACGTATAAGCATAAATTTAGTTACATGAACCATTGTGTCAGCAGGGAGCGTCCATCATTCACAACCACCCCATAGGATAGTTATGAGTTATGACCAAAAACAAAGAAACAACCTGCCCACAGAAGTTCAAATGCCTAGCTCCTACAGCCACTTGCGGTACTGAAAAGAAACAAGCCAAATGCTTCTCAAAAAAGACTAATTTCAAACACGTAAAAAGTACTTGTAGAAGTATAACCAAAGACTAACAATTGAGTCACCAAATGCGCCAAAAAACTTTGCATATTCAGCCCACCAAAACATGGAAGAACAAAAATAAATGGCCGAAACTCTAGAGCATCTTATCTACCATGAAAATGAGAAAAGAAGTGCAAAATATAACAAATCTTTCATCCATCACAGACTGTCAAGAACCCTTAATTGTGATGCACATTGAGATTTAAATATCACGAGCTCAACCTATTCTAGAAACAAAATACAACTTATCATCAGGAATAAAGACAGAATATAACAGAGGCACCCACCCAACTCCTTTTGACCTTCGTGAATTCCGATCCATGATCAGTCGCACATCTCTCACCTGCAGATGAAGTGATAAAAGAACTACATTTAGAACATAACATAGTTCCAGGACATATTAATCATGCTATACCATCATGGACGCCATGATATATATTTACCACACTGGAGGTGCTCACAAGATCATCAACTAACATGTCCACAAAAATTCACTCACCCCACTATAATAGAAGGTTGGGAAAGAAAGTCAATATACTAGTTGAACTGAAGGCAGAGGAGCATTTACTGCAACAGGAAGGAGATGTATCTTAATAACAAGTAATCATGGCGTGTAAAGCAGTGTGCAAATAACAATCATAAATTAGAACTAAAATCATAACCTACAATCATAAATTAAGAGCAACATGCCACCTGGTGGATATAAGTTGACCTTGCTCTATATGTGAACCCCATTTGGAAACTAAAATAATGATACTCAGTGTAGCAGGAAACATATACAAGCGTTTGATTCTCAACAGAGTAGCCAAGACATTGCCAATTACCTTTCCTGCTTTTGAGAAGAACTCATAAACATCCCATTCAGTTGCCTTCAGCGGCATCTGCAAACAACAGATTCACACCAAATCAAGTGGTTAATATTACTTTTAAGAAACAAAATAGCAACAAAAAGAGCCTAAAGACAATGAGAAGACACGAGCAAAATATAAAATTCCTCCAATAGCATAAACATTAGATATAATCCATATACCTGGTAAGCAAAAACAGTCCTTTGATCCCTTTCTGGATCAGCTTCAGGCTCAACCACTTCTTTTTTATCTTTCAATCTCCTGCCAAGTGAACAACTTACAGAAAAATAAGTAGAATATCAAGGGTATACACTGATCAATACTGTGTGGTTACCTTTTTCGGAAATATTAAAAGTGCACAATATGTTTGTAAAGAGAATAGCACTTTCCCAGTCAATTAAAAAACAGCATGTGAACTTGAATACCTTAACTGGGAATGCAAACCAAACCTAATTATTCTTCTTTCAACGCTTTTTTAACATCACCATAATGGTTCATAAAACATAGCTCTCATATGACCTATTATGTTTATTAGTGTTTTGAGAAATGCTCGATTCATCGTGTCAAAAACCCTGTAAGTCTCCTTGTATTCTTGCAATGTATTAAATGTAACTAACATATATAAAGGTGCAACAAGACCAAGAAAGCATCAAGAGTATCTCACCTAGGAGAAAAGTCATTAATATCATTTTCAATATGATTATGTATACAGATGCATGCATCATATATGGAACTACAAGACAGAATCATTCATCTCAAAGACTGTATGGAACTACAAGACAGAATCATTCATCTCAAAGACTGTAAGGTGACTAGTTACATCACTTGATCCAAATCCAATATTCCAAGATATAAAATGAAAATTGGCCAAAAAACATATCAATCTATTATCAACAAAAGACCTAGTACTAATTCACATGAGAATAAGATCACAACAGATTATTGTGTGTCATTCTGTAACAATGAGCATTATCATTGTCATTCCAACTTATATACACCTAACTACCTAAGAAGATTAGAAGTGTGTTGTTTATAATCTATTGCATCATGGTGTTCCATCTCAAAACCAAATTGTTCAAGAAAAGATTCATAAGGCTCCTATAAATTGGTTTTAAAATTTCTTCCAGCTGTCAATTTTAAATCCGAAAAAACATCCAATATATCATGGATTTAACAGTAAAAACATGTAGACATAATATTTCAGTAATAATATCCTCTTGCATCAACTTCAATATCAGTATAGATATTTGTCTTGGTCTGAGTGGACGGAAGAGTAATACATATCTGCAAGATGCAGCACATGATTAGATTTGTAAAATGGCCTTTCACATTCTTATGTATAGTACTTAGTTAAGCTAACCTAATCTTTAGCTCATGTTTTCTACAATGCTTTGATTTCTTGAGGCAATTAAATAGTACTTCAACACTTTGCAGAACAGTATAATCTGGTACTGGACAACTCCAACAGCTTGATATTGCATATTTTTTTCCATGGTTCACTGCAAGGAACTTAAATATGGAGTTAAAGTAAAAACGTCTTCGCAGTGAACAAAAACTTCATAGACTGAGACAGCACCATATGCGTTGCCAACCTAAAAATCCAATACATCATTCGTTAACATCTCGGGCCACAAGTAACCTTAATGCCATTTATCTACAAAATAGTTGAAGATTGAACTCAAGCCAAATCTTAGAGGTCAAATATAAAATAAAGAACCAAACAGACCTTATGAAACTCAATTTGTGGGAAAGCACTTTCTTCAGTGAAGCCGTGAAGAAGTTTCCGCATTGTTAGCTCATTAGTATGTGCAAATACTCCATCTACGATTTCAACCCAAGTTAGAAGCTACATACTTGGCTTGTTAAGTAGCTAAACTACATAGTTTTTACACAGCCTCTTATTTTCTATAAAGTGGGGAATTTTCCATTTAGCTTTCTCCCATGAACAACAGACACTCATCACTCCATCATAAATGGAACACAAGGAAAGAAGAACAAGAGCAATTTAGGCTTGAGAAAGTAAAAGATCCATTCAACTAATTAATAATACTTGTTTCAACAGGTTGAGGTTTTTAAATCTCAATCTAGAACCAGGTGGGATCAGGCATTCATGCATCACCGTTCAATTAATAAGCCTTACTCTTGAGGTCTCAAAACAACCAAATTCATTGAGTTGGACTCGATTAAGCTAAATGCAGGGAGATAGTTTATGCAATTGTATATTGAAAATCAAACCCATCGTCCCGACTCCCAACCATCAACTGGGAAGCCAATCTGCATAAAACAATACTAGAAAATTGCATTATAAGAAACAAAATCAGTTTAAGGAACGACTTCTTCACCTGCTCTCCCTTGATTCGAGTTCTCTTTCTTTTTCTCTCAGCAATTCCTTCTCACGTTCACGTTCACGCTCAATCCTGGAGTGACTGCGGCTCCTCCTTGACCTTTCTCTTTCCTTCTCCCTTTCTCTCTCCCTTTCCCTCTCCCTCTTCTCCCTTTCTCTATCCTTGTCCTTCTCCCTATCCTTATTTTTGTCCCTCCTCTCTCTTTCCCTATCTTTATCCTTCTCCCTGTCCCTCGAACTCCTCTCTCTGTCTCGATCCCTCTCTCCATCTCTACTGCTTCTCCGCCGATCCCTTTCTCTTTCTCTATCCACCTCATCTCTACCACTACTTCTGTGACGCTCCGACCTGGAAGACCTCTCTTCACGGTCACGCTCTCTGTCTCTCCTACTCCCACCGTTCTCTTCCACCCCTTTGCTTTTCTTACTCTTCCGCTCTTCTTCCACAATTCCTTCATCTTCCCCATCGTCTTCCTCTCTCTCCCTCCGCCTGTAACCCTTCTCGTTCTTCTCGGCACCGCCGTCTTTGGTCTTGGAAGAAGAACCATTCCGGTTACCAGGCTCATCGACGGTCTTCTCCAAGTACTCATACTCATCGAAGTCCATGAGATCACTTCCCCAAGTCCAAATTAGGGTTTGAAGGATTGAATTTGATAGCCGAAGTTCCCGTGGATTCTTCGTCAGAGACGATGGAGGGTGAGTGCGAAACCTAAAATTAGGGCTTCTTTTGTTGGGAGTAGAATACCCGAAAGCATTTCAATTGAACTTATATATTTTTTAAGTATTTTTTTAAGAGTAAATTATTTCGTCCCATTCCCATATATGGTATTCACTGATTTTTCATTTTTTCCCCTCAACTTTAGAAGTTATCAATAATTCCCTTATTGTTTTCAAATTTAGTAACTAGGCCTAACGACGGTTAAAGAATAAGTGATCCCACATCACAAGTTACCAAAAACGATTTTCTATCACCAAATTATACCTCATACTTCTTTTGATTTAGCAAACCCGTTATTTATTTTAATTACACAAGGTTTTATTTTTGTAATTGTCATGGTGTCACCTCATCACCCCAATATTTTACTTATATATATATATATATATATATATATATATATATAATTTTGCATTATAATTTATACCATTTGGTTTCCAACCGTGGTTATAGATTTCAAATAGGGTCATCCAAATAAAGACAACATTATTAGACAAACCCCATTAGACGACACAAAGGCATCCAATCCACCTTTCTTATATACTTCATTTTGTTCAAATCTTTCAACTCCCCACCAGTGTGAGATATCTCAAACTCAAACACAATTCACCAACACCTCAATACTCAATTCTCATGATGTCACCTCAAACACTCAGGGTTCTTCTTTTAATAGATATATAGATTTGTATCACATCACTCGTTTATGCTTACAGGTCACTTTAGCAATTCGTTTTACAATTACCATAATGGATGGCCTAGCAACAATCATTTTTTAACGGTGATCACTAAGGGGTTGTTTGGCAGTTGTTGAATGATTTAGTATATAATGGTTAAGTACTGAATGAAATATGGTTGTTTGGTAACTGTTATCTGAAAGACAACAAATTACCATTTTAACCCTTTGTATGATTTAGTACTAAATGAAATATAACTATTTGACAGATATCTGAACAAAACAATTGCTTTGCAAATATAATTACATATTTCATATTAATCGAAACAAGCATAACATTATTAGTTCAAAACAATATCTCATATTTATTCAAACAAACATAACATTAATATCTTCATTATATCTATCAAATAAAACAATGTACTAATTGACCATTCGTAATCTCTTCGTAAATAGTCCTTCGTTAGTGTTGAAATTCAAATATCTTGAAGAAACTTCTTGCACTTCAAAAGAGCCTGGAATCCAACCAACACTATAACACAACTAAACGAACATGTGTCTGTTAGTTCATGCGAGCTATATTCATTCATCTGAGCAACAACAATTAATAAACGATACTAAAAAAACGCATCGAACATCTAAGAAGCAGATCTAAAGCGGTCCTTCAATATTTACAAGTCGTAACCTATAATCACGGACAGGTATCAAAATATGTACCGAAAACATTAGGGTTCAAAGACGAACGCAATCAATTAATGTCTCATCAAGATTCATCGTTCTTTTCCTCTTTAAGAAATCAATTGTCAGTATGACAGTTCATTTTATAAGTATGAGTTCTAGAAAGCAAAAATACTGTTTACCTCAAGCAGATGGCCATATGCAACAGATGATATGATGACAAGTCTTGATTCATTGAATATTCTTTTGATAAGTCTTAGGTCAGTAGTTCATTTTACTTCAATAAAAGCATTTCAAACCCCCTTCTATTGTAAATAAAGTAGGCACAAAGCAGATTGTGAGAGATGAGCAGTTTCAATTCGTGAGAGATGTACTTGAAGAATGTTGCATATTCGATTGAGCAGATCGATCGTGAAGAATGTGGAAGATTTTCGATTGAACAGATCGACCATGAAGAATGTGGCTGATTCGATTGAGAGCAGCGTGAGAAATGCTTGAGAGGGTAGTCCTGGAAAAATAGGGCTCTAAACCATTAGACAAACCCTAGATGCAAAATCATTAAGCTATAATTGTCACCATTAAGAGGTTTTTTTTTTTGCCAAACAGCCCTAGCTTCTTACCCGATTAAGAGGCTCTCTCTTAATGTCGCAATTAAGAGGCAAACGATTATTTTAAACACCCCTACCAACAATGAATGTCATCATCTGGAGTGTTGTCATATGGTTTCAATACCGAATAATTTGTAAAACCTTTGTAAGAGGGTCCTCCCTTTTTAACCATTTTACAAGAAACGGGTAATTGACGGAAGTGACCCATATTTTTACCCGTTTCGTTTTCATCTTTTTCACTTTTTTCACTTTTTCACCTCTTCTACTTATAAAACAAATAGTAAACTATAATGTTGGTCCTTGTGGTTATCAAAAATAACATTTTTTACCCATACAGTTTTGGAATTGCAAAAATACCATCATAGTTTGCAAACACGTCAAGATTTGGTCCTTCCTCTGATAACTATTAAAAATCTGTCAAATGCGAGGCAATTTTCATATTTTTACTGATTTTTTTCTTTTACACAATCAAAACCGATTTTATATTTCGTTCCATGTACTTTTCGATTAGATAAAAGGGGAAAAATTGATGATGAAATTCGTAATTGAAGGTGTGTAAATCAATTTCATAACAAGATGGACATTTATTATCACAATGAACAGTGGCGGACCCATAAGTTATTTTGAGCAGGTGTACATTTAAAGTCGCAAAATCGTGGTTGATGCGAGAGAAAGTCAACGCAATTTGACCCGATAAAAAGTTAATTGTATCAATTTGAGAAATAAAATAGATTTTTTTCCAAATGAAATCGTCTTTAACCTTTCGAGCAAGATGCAAGACTACATATTCTTTTCGACATGTTTTTAACCGAATTCCATCATTACAAATAACTTTTTGGTTGATTTCCTAAAATTTTCCATGTTTTTAACCGAATTCTAATATTAAGTACGATGTTTTAATTTTAATTTAAATAAAGGGTTGTTTGTTTACCTCTTAATATTTTTATTAATAGACAAATTCTGAATCATTAAGAGATGAATCTTATTTGACAATAAAAACTCTTAATGGTTTTAAAACTCTCTGCATCATTTTGTATCATCTGTCTCCCTTAACCATTTAACGTCTTAATTTCATTGTAAATAAATTACCAAACAATTATATTTTATTTTGCACTATATCATGAAAGTCTCTTAACTATTTTGGTCACTTAATCATTCTACATTGAATCATTCAGCAATTGCCAACACAACCCCTAACTAAATTAGAATCAACACTAGGGTTTAAGCAAACGAAAAATGACTAAACAAATTTAGTGCAAATCAAATTCTATTCAAATATATAATTTAGAACAAATAAATAATGAAATAAAAACAATTCAGAGCAATCTTTCACAACGAGCTCTACCTATACAGTAACGTTATTTAATTATGAAAATTGGTTGGGTAGCTGACCCTGTTAGTTCGTTCTTGCAAGAAAACCTATAATTTATGGTAAACAAGGAAAATCAATAATGAAATTACAGTAATATAGTACGAATAAATAAACCGCAACAAACTTCTTGGAAACGGATAAGTAAAAATCGACCTTCCTCACGCACACAGATTACGACCTTCACATGTAGAAATCAAAATCGACCTTCAAGTACAAAAAATCGAAATCGAACACAGAAAGCGATCTTCATCTACATAAATCAAAATCGACCTTTACCTACAGAAATCGAAATCGACTTACAGAAATCGAAATCATATGGTCATTTTACATATATAAGTAAAATTTGTCAAAAACTAAAATTAACTTATTATATTTCAATACCGTCGTAAAGTAATCCAAACACTTTTCATAAAACTCCAATTTATCACCATATAAGTTGATAATCACTTTTACAAAAATAACATAAATTATTTTAAATAAATAATGTCAAGCACTCCTAAATTTTCTATATATTTTATAAACCTTTAATTTTCAATTATAGATTAGTCTATAATTTATACAATAAAAAATTATAATAATAAAAATTATAATTGTCAAAAATCATTTATTATAATAAAAAGACAAAAATAATTAAAAATTATAATAATAAAAGTCACCTATGAAATAAAAAAAATTAAAATCATAAAATAACATAAAAAATGGCTGATACAAATAACATAAATTATCTCTTCTATAACAAATAAAATTTAAGGGATGTTTGGGATTGCTTATTTAAAACAACTTAAGTTTTTTTTTGTAAAAGTGTTTATTAACTTATGTGGTATTAAATCGGAGTTTTCTAAAAAGTGTTTAGATTAACTTATAGCGGTACCAAAACTGCAATAAGATGATAAGTTGTTTTTTAGTGTTTGACAAATTTTGTTTATATCTGTAAAATGACCAAAAAAGACGGTCTTCTATATTATTGACTTATAGGAGTGTTTGGGATTGCTTATTAACTTATTTGATTTTTTAACATATAAAAATTTATTTTTCATCATTTATAATAATATCTATCTATAACAAAAATTTATATCAATAAGATTAATAATTTATATCATAATAGATATTGACCGACAACATTTACTGGTCTAAGATTTTCATTGCAATATGAAGAATAAAGTACCAAGGTGTTCATTAATCAATTAGAGTTTGAACAAGTTTGGTCAACTAAAACCAAGAAAACCATATCGGAAGGAAATCTATAAGGAGGGTCCCACAAAAATAGAAAATAAGGGGCCGCTTACTTAATTGCTTGTCTGGTAAGCGCTTACCAATAATAATCAACATTATGATTTATTTTGATGAATAAGATTTTTGTACATCAAAACATATCGAATGCAACAATTTACTGAGTAAACGCTTACCTGAGTAAGAGTCGTCATCTTCACTTACCGGGTAAGATTCTCCATTATTCTCATCACTCTTACCCGGTAAGATTCTTGGCCCTTCTCATATTCATCTGATAAGAAAATTTATCCGGTAAACACTTACCAAGTAAACGGCCCTAAACTGTCCGTATTTAGGGACCTTTCCGTTGTCAATGGATAAGGGTTCTATTTTTCAAGCAAGTTCATGGACCTTGAATTATATAGTGCTAAAGAACCCTTTTTCACAAATTACATGTGTTACGAATCAAACGAAATAAATTTTTTATTATATTTACACCCGTAACAGATTTTAAAATTTAACGTTTATAAGAAAAAATAAATGAAGTTTCACTAAATATAAAAGAAATTAATAATATAATCAATATTATAAGCATTCAATGTGAAAAAAATGTTGAAGTTGGATGTAATTTTTTTTTAAATAATGAATTTTGATTATCTATTTTAAAGAAATAAAGCAAAATTTCGGTCATTAACGGGACCCTACCCATTGTAGATAAACGATGAATGAAAAAAAGCAACACAAGTTGGTTTGTGGAGGATTGGTTAAGCCTTTGGAGATGTAGTGAAAAATCTCATCTAATCTAGATTTAAACTCGAGCGCTACCAAAACCCTTATGGTCATGGAGGTTCAGACTCCAGGCCATTAATGGCCGCCTGAGGATAATCGGCCCGAAAACCCACGGTTACTCAAAAAGAACATTCTTAACAAGCAAAATGTGCAATAAAATCACCAATAGACCATCTTCACTTGGTACTTGACATGTTCATATGTGCAACAAATGTGAACTTGAAAGCAAAGATGCATGGAATACTCGGCAACCTTTGGTTCAACCAATGCTAACCGAGCCTTTTGAACCTATCGTTGTGGATTTAAGATTCGTTAACTAACAAGAGGCGTGCGTGTCTTGACATTTAAAAATAAAATGTATCCAAGCTTCATTCAAGACAACTATGCAACTACTTTCCACCCGTAAGATCATCTTCCCATAATAAACTTCGAAAACAACCAATAATGAGCATTCAACATATCGACCTCACAAACCTTCGGGGATTGCCCATGCCGTTCGGACCATTTTATAAAGAGAATCCATATTGTGTAACTCTTGTAGAAGAATAAACATGTCATTTGGGTTTGGTAATTTACCAATCTTGTCCCGTTTCCCTCATTTTTGTTCTGCCTGTTTTGGTGATATACAAAAAAATGCGTTTTTGTCATAGTTAGGTCCTGTCAAAACCTAATGTCTTCCCGTGCGTGAGACTAACAATTTTTGTAGTGTCTTGTTCCATGTACTAAACGCACCCTTAAACAGTCAATCATGTTTATGTTCTTCAAGATGTGTCCAGACAGGTTTAAATCTGTGCGACACTTGCATCTTTCTACACTTGATCATATTCCCATTCACTGATAACAAATTAACCCATACAAGGCTTAATGGGAATAAAAGTAAACAGCCCCTAAATTGCCTACTGAAGTACTGAACGACTTATGGAACTTAAACCAAGAGATAAGAACTGGCTGTACTTTAAGAATTTACTCACTGGGTTGACCACTTCAACTGAAAAATCCCTTTCAAACGAAAACCCTTCCAATCTTTATAGACAGATTAATCCACACAAACAATTTATCCATACAGGAACAACCAAACAGCCCCTAAAACCTTTATGTTCTTGTAAGCTGTATACAAGCACAAATGTAACACCTTTACTAAAGAACCCACATGGTGCAACAACAAACACTCATTACCCCCTTAATGTGCACTCTCAAGTATTGTGAATTTGGAACAGTGGCTGCAAAGTGATGATGTGAATCTATTTTACTCATGATCTTATTGAGATTCATTGATACAAGTGAAAGCTAAAGTATTTACTCCAAGTTCATGCAATTTTCCCACAAGTAGAAGCAAGCATGTGCACAAAGTTCATGGCGGATAGCCATGAAAGGCTGAACACATGATAAAGATTATTCAACAACAAGCCTCAAGGAAGAAGATAAGCTCTAAACAGACTAAATTGACTACTACAGTATGCACTATTGATCAAAGGACCATAAAACTTAAGTATGAACTTAAATACCAAGAGATAAGAAGTGGCTCAACTTCAAGAATTTACTCATTGATTACATACAAAGATTTTAGAGTTCTTATTACCTCCTCATTGATCTCAACTCCTCCAACTGTGACTTGATTTGGTCCTGCACCAATTCCAATCTCTTTGAACAAACCTCCAATTCTAATATGTGTTGCTTCCTCCACTTCTCATCTGTAATGTCCCCAAATGGCAAATTCATAGATCCACCAAAAGGATCCAAATTCATTAATCCCCTTGAACTGCCACGAAGCCCATTTTGTGAACTGTCTAGCAACTCCTTGAACAATGGCAGTAGACAACTCTTCACAGTTTCTTCAACAAGATTAGGGGTTGGGTTCGAAGAATTTGAAGCCCCTACACCCACAGCTGGGGCAGGCTGTTGGTGACTGGTTTTTTCTTCGATTTTGACTCCACTCGACCTTGATCGCTTTCGTGATCGGGGAATTTTCTTCTCTGAACTGTTGGGGTAGGCACTACCATTACCGTTTTGCTCGTTCAAATTGAAAGTAAGGTTCAGGTTAGGGTAAGGATTACTCGGTTCTTCGTCTTCGAATCTGCCAACATCTGCAGATGCAACAGATGCAGGAGTGGAGAGGACAGCAGCTTCGGAGCTCCATATCTTACAAGATATGTCGAAAGTGATCTGATCATGGGGGGTTTTGAAGACGTAATCCTTGCCTGAACTGATCTTACTGAGAACATTCCGATACTTCTTTTTCAATCTCCTTAGCTTCTCAACCAACTGATTCTTGTTGAAATCCAACTGCAATTTATTCTTGATCTGGTCATAAAAAGCAGTCGTATCATGGTGGTGATGGTGGTGGAACGAATTGTTGACAACAAGCTGGTTGGTGTAATCAAAGAATCCCTGTAACAGCTCAATCTCATCCTCATCTGTCCACAACCGCTGGAACAACCGCCGAGACTCATCTAAAGGCATAATTTTCTTCTGTTCCAAAACAACATCAGATCGGGGAACGGGAGTGACGTCAACCGTACTAGTTATCGCTGCCGTTGGTGTAGCGGCTACGGTATCGGTATCGGCGGCGGTGGGAACACCAGGTACAGCTATGGTGACTTCACCGACGCCGGAGGACATGGAATCATCCTCCTCCTCGTCATCAACCAAGTCAACATCATCTTCTTCGACGTTCTGATTCCTTAGGGTTAGATCTTCGTCTTCGGTGTCATCATCTTCGTCTAGATCTTCGCCGTAGACGGTGGTGATGTGGTCGTCTTCTTGAGAAGCCATGGTGATGGTCGTCGTTGTGGTTGAGTTGGTTGGTAATGGTGGTTGGGTATGATCTAATCTAGGGTTCGGTGCCAAACATAGAGGAGGGTTTGGTTGGGTGCAGCAGGTTAGGCCAGACTGAGTGGAGGACCACGGAAAGTAGCGTGGAACGTGGGCATGGCGTGTCTCCTTTGATTTGCTTACAGAATTTTATTTTTTTCTAAATACTTCAAAATTTATAAGCTGAAAGTAAAAAAAATTGAATCTTCCCAGCAAAAACATTAATCTTTATATTGTTTTGCTGTAAAGTTTTAAGTGTAAAAATATTGTATCACGTATCTTATGAAAACAGTTTTGTCTCATATGATCCCAAATCTATAATAACATATACATATCTTTTCACAATAATTAGTAGATTATGAAAAAAGTTGATCAATTTACGAGAAGATGGTAAATTTCAATATCATATATGATTGTATGCGATACGTCTGTTGCTATTTGTATATAAAAGGTGATGGAACAACTCAAAGATTGATATGAATTTCCGCAATGCTTTGAAAACAAACCATAAATGCTTCGGAGAACCACTTGTACCATAATTTTCGAAAGGACCACATACGTTGCAAAACAAATCACAAACACTTTGAAAAGTAAGGCTGACAAATATAACACGTAAATCCTATTTTGTGACGATATGCTAATTTACGGTAAAAATTGGATCTCGAAAACTTTTATGACGGTGATTGAAATAGAAGACACATAACTAAATGTGGGATAACGATTTCGATGTGGGAAATTTTTATGAACGATGATCAAATTGCAACATAAGTGAACGGAAAAAGACATCGTACCATTTTTTTTATATTTATTGAAATAAAGGAGGTTTAAAATATAAACCGTCTCATTCGTACAAATTAATCAACTGAGATATTTATGAAAATGAATCATATTTTATGATTTGAATATTTACGGAATATGATAAGAGTTTATCAATGTTCAAAAGGGCGCGCCATGGCGCGATATGACACAAGACGTGTCTTCGCCGTTACGAAATGACATAGCGTTTTTGTAAGGTGTGACTCATGCCATGGCATATTGAGAAGCGCCATGACGCTCCACAATACGCGTTTTTTGTAATACGTGGTTTTTTTCCAATTCTTTTATTTTTTATTTTTTGTGTTTTTACATTTTTATAGATCTAACTAATCATATCACTCACAGTTTTCACAAATTCATAAACGTTACAGACTTACGGTTAAAATGAAGTTGTAAAATTACTTTTCTAATAACTATTTTAAATATTTAATCAAAAACCTATTTTTATAATAATAATCTATATGATTTTTCTTCTTCTAATATGACATTTTTTAATATCATTATCTGATTAGATAATATATAGAAAACATATATCTACATATATAATTCTATACATGGCATACAAATTTGTCGCCTTATATCACGCCTTGAAAAACGCCGCATGTAAGTCTTGAGGCTTGACCTCACCACCACGCCACGCTTCACGCCTTTTTGAACCTTGGAGTTTATTAATTATGATCAACGTTTTATATTAAAGAATCAATCGAGATATTTATAAAGTCAGATATTTATTAAAATCCATTTGTGGTGTTTAGGGCTTCTTAACACAATCAGTAGGACCTGTTTTTAAAAAAAGATTCTTTAAATACGATGTTGAAACTATTAACCATTGCTTCATACATCGTTTCAACGTTTTTTTTATTGTGGAAGGGTATTTTTAATTGGTGAGGGTGGCATCTTTCGGCACCAGTATCGATTGTAGAGTTGATTGAGTTAGGTAAACTACGTGGGTGGCGGTTGTCCATGGATGTCCCTTGGGCCTATTCTTTWTCGGATACGAGAGCAGGAAGAGCTTCTATTCCATCAACACAAGTTATTCCAGCAACAACTCTTACTGTAACAAAACTAGGACCGTCAACTCCAACTGTCCTTACAGGCGAAAGCCGCCTCCTTGAATAGAGTACGGAGCTACCCAGCTTCTCTTAACGCCGAGTAGTAGAAAAACCGCTTTCCCAAGCTGGCTGGATGAGTACTATGGAAGAGTTGGTGAACATTGTTCTAACTCATAAATCTAAGATGACAACTACTCCCAGTCTCTGGTCAATGCATACTCATGCTGATGCTAGAATAGCTTTTCCCCTCACCCGTACCTGGGAAGAGAAAGTACAACCTCTGCTGCATCCTATCCTCTACTTTAGTAGAATTCTTTTGTTCTAGAATCACAGACATTGGTTAATGGTACCACAAACTTTCTGGTTATGTCCTATCTACTCTTACAGACCTTCCCTTTGAGCAGACTAAGAAGAAGCCCACGTAGCGATAGCAGTTTCTCTCTTTCCATTGGGTCTCAAAATGTGCCAAAAATTTTAACATCTCGTGGGCTGATTGATGTGGGTGGTGGCATGGTCTTGTTGGTTAGCTCCTTGTCGTTGTAGGTTTCTTTTTCTTTTTGTTGTTATATGTTTCACTTTTTTAGAAGACTGTGGTTCTTTTTCTATATCTTACAAAATCTGTAACCAACTGTTCTTTTGTTTCTTTACTTTTATTTCATATATTGTTTTACCTTTAGAAAAAGTTGTCCTTAACGGGGGGAATCTTGTATCGAGACTGATCCATCTGTTAAAGACTTGTCTTTGAATAATTTCAAAGAATTTTTCTTCAAACAATACTTTACCAATTTTGTATGTTCACAAAGTTGTAATAGGTTTTATTAATTATATTAAAAAAAAAGTCAATACATTTTCCAAAATATAGTTTTTAAAAATAAAATTGCCCTTGATTCTTTTTGTTATTATGATATACAACAATAACATAAGGTAGGTTTTGGTACGGAGACAAGACAAATTATATGTCTAGTGTTTGTTACGAATAGAACTGGATATGATATAATTTAATGATTTAGAAATAAATATAAAAAAAAGTATTGACGGATGCGAGGATAATTTTCTCTCTTTGACTTGTCAAGTTGCCCCTAAAGAATGAATTAAGGAGTTCCAAGCAGACAAACGAGTCCTATATATCTATTTTTTTTTGAAGTATATAATATTTATATACAACAAATGCAACAAATAAACTCACACACACTCCTCACATTTGTGAGGTTTGAACCCCTGACCTCCTAGGAGGCTATAGACTACGACACCGCTAGGCCAAAAGCCTTTTTGGTTGTATCTGGAAATTATAAGTACACATATTTGATAATCTATTGTTATAAGAAAAATATAATTATTACACTTTGTAATTATTAAATCTACAAAATTTTAACATGATAATATAAGGGTTGTTTGATTTTTTATCGATTAAGTTCCGAATTTGTTAAGTTGTCTCTAAGCATTAATCCGTCCTAACTCCTTTGTAAATAGTCTGAATAATAAAAGTTACTATTTTAACCTTATTTTTTCAAAGTCGAGCCCAAACAACCTGCTATTCATTCGATTCGACTCGACCGTTAACACTTAGACATGCATATTGGCATCAAATGATTTCCTACTATGTACATCAACAACATAACTGCCAATGAACTGTAACTTTTAAGACAATCAAAGTTAAAAGCAAGAGGTCATAAGCTAAACTAAGAGGTTCCTTGATCCATTACACACAGTTTTCTTGTGAATATGAATATCACACTGTTTGAAGCTTTTTTTTGTCAATCTTCATCAGAACTATCATCTTCACTGCTGTATTCACTACTACTATCATCATCAATATCAAGTTGGACATGCCGAACCTGTATAGGTTGCGGCCCCTTTGCAAATCCAGGAACATGGATGGGTTGAGTCTGTTGGTCCTCGGTCCTTGGAGGTCCACCAAGCGAGTCCAATGGTGGCAAAGCCACTGGGTCGCCAGGCTTCCATCCGGCTGGAGGAAGGATTGGTAAATCTGTAGGCAACTGCACAGGCATCCCAGGCTTCCATCCTGATGGCACCACAATATTTGGAGGAAGCATATCTTTGATTACCATATTCGCAAGTGAATTAGGGTCTGATGGGTTTTCAGCCAAGGGCTCGACGGCGAATTTCTCGTTCTCTGCCAACTTCGGTAACCCAACATCAAGGTCAGCAAAACTATATAACTGAGAAGCGCGCATTTGCTCCTCCTGAGGGGCAGGTGGGAGAGCACCTCGGAGAGGAGCTGTGCCGGCGCCAAATTCTGGTGGGGCGAAGGTCGTGTAGCTGATTCTGTGTGCATATGATAAAATATCGGATAAATTTAGCTGAGTTGCAACTGTGGTGGTAGATGAGCTCTCTTCATTCTCTTCAACTTTTGATCTTTTCAAGCGGCGGTAATCTGAATAATCATCAACTAGGATATCAAGGACCCGTTCAGCTTCTTTAAGTTTGTTAGCGAACGCCAGAATTGCGGAATCTTTGGATCTGATTTCGCGAGTAATTTTCTGCTTGGCATCTTGAAGGTCAAGAATTTCTTGAAGTTCAGTGACGGATTCAAAGAGTTGAGTCTGAAGAGTTGTGAAGAGGGCGATGATTTCTTTAGACGTGGCGGGAGATGAATCTGGTGAAGATACGGTTTGGGTAGAAAGAAAGGTAGGAAAAGAACCACGGAAGGTACTACGCCACTGAGCTTGATTAGAAGAGACTTCAAAAAGTCTTGATGTGAGGGACGCCATCCTTAGAAGGATCGACTGAGCTCTAGATAGAGGAGGAAGGAGTGGTAGTAGGGTTAGGGAGGTGGGCGTGGTTAACAAATTTGGATGCAAAACAGGCGGATGCGATTGTGGGATCTGCGATGAGAATTTCGGAGGAGCGGGAGTTTGTAGAGACGGTGAATTAGGGTTTGGCAGGCCAAGACGGGCTGGAGACTGTATAATCTGGTGAGGTACATTCTGTAGCATTTTGAACTTCTTCTATGAGCCTGTTTGGTAACAAACCAATACAAAGTTTTAGTAACCGAAAGAAATAATAATGCAGTCTTCACTGAAGTGGAAACTACAACATAAATCAATCCATTCAGTGATTACATGATTCCATAAACGCATCATGGAGTTGAAGGAGCCATTCAGTGTACACTTTTTTAAAGAACTCTCAACGAGAAAGTTAACATGTTTTATAGACTCTGCTTCGAGTTCTAAGGAGTGAGGACCCAAATAGAAAAAAAAACAATGTACATGTACTTCTTTTTTGTGCTGAGTTCTAATTCTAAGTTCCATTTGCAAGTACTAATTGCCTTGATCTGCAAACTCACTACCACTATTCTCAAGGATTGTTGGAATATATGTATTGTTTAAGCTATGATCCTTGAATTGGCTCACATAAGTACTTGTCTCCATATTCTACTTCATGTAAGCGATGATGACAATTTTTTAGCAGACTACTCAAGATTGTAAGCAACATTGGCTTAATATTTAAACACTTGATTGTTGTTTGTTCGAGATGCACATATTGCTATTATAATATTGGTTGATGCCTATAAAACCAACATTAGAGAAGATGAATTTAACAGTTTCAAAATCACATAAGAGAGTGATAAAAGCAAAACATCACAGTCAAGAACAGAAGGCTAACCGGATTTTGCACTACAATAATATTTGTAGAGAAGTGTTGCCATAAACTTTGGGTGATAGAGAAGTGTGTGTTCAGGGTCTCAATTGACCGAGTGCTTTGACTTCATTATTTTCATGAAGATACACCTTGGAAGCATCTTGATCAAATCGGTGTAGCGATTAGCTGCCTAACTTGACTAGGTTCCAAACCCCATAAATAATGTTTTGCTTGCTTGTTTTTTATATATTGGGGGCATTTTTTTGGCTTTCCGCCATGAGCATCAGAAACCTCAAGATCGGCCATGGGGCAGGACACTAGGAATGCCCAACATTAGCCTTACTTTCAATTCTCTCACAAATATGTAGAAATGCTGAGTTCATGGAGATAATTCCTTTACATGTGTAGCCATATAAAACTAGATTTCTGGCCCATTCTGAACAGTACATATATATAAAAAGGAGAAAATGCAGATGAAGGGGGAACACTAGCAGATATATGAAAGTCGCAGCAGAAGAGATCCAACTTAAAAAAAAACAATATAAATCAAGAACCCACAAGAGATCCAACTTCAAAAAAAACCCAATTAAAATCTAGAGATGAGATATGCCTTTTCGATCAAGTAATGAAAAACCCTACAAAATATACCTTTTCGAGCAGCCGAAGGAGGAAGGACTTGAGCGACGAGGGGAAAGGAGGAGGCCGAGAGCGACAATGGATCAGGACTGACCGAGTGGTAGCGGGGAGAGCCGGGACCGACGAGGGAGGAGGAGGAGGAGCGAGGAGGACTAAATGGAGAAAAAGGATATGGAAAGCAAAACTCGGGTAAGCATGAATTTGATGTTTGTGGGTAACATCTCGGTCACATCCGTTATTTGGTAAACACGGATTGTTACCGAGTCAAAGTGTAACCAACTCAATGTTAACCCAATCCAGCCCAAAATAAAGTGCAACTCAACCCAATACTTATAGTTTGAAACTAACTCAAATCAAACCAAAATGAAACCCAACCCAAACCGTATGGATTGATAGAGTTGGTCGGGTTGATATTTTGATACATTGAAATATTCTTATAATCTTGAATTATTTCTTTTACTCATAATTTATTTTTCATCATCAACCATTTGATACAACTTATTTATATTTCTTACGTATATTACATTCAGGTAATTTTCTCAATTTACATATATATGTTCACAATTACTGYATATATATATATATATATATATATATATATATATATATATATATATACGAATAAGTTATATAGAGATTTTAATAGATTGAAAATATATATATATATATATATATATACGAATAAGTTATATAGAGATTTTAATAGATTGAAAATATGTGTATATAAAGAGCATACGTGATATGTAATTGTCTAATGTATATATTAATAGAAATTCACCAATCATATTAAATCCAAGAAATAAAAGGATATCGGGTTCATCGGGTTGGATTGAGTTCAAATAATAATAACCCAAAATCAACCCAATACCTATGGTTTGAAAATTTTATAACTCGGTTAGACATTGGGTTACTTCGGGTTGAGTTACTTCGCGTTGGGTTGATTTGATCGGGGTTTTAGCACTCCTATGGTACAGTGTTTGGTAACACTGAACATGACATGACAAAACTGTCAAAACGACCGGATTGTCTCTGACAAGAGAAAATTGAACAAGTTGTCTAAAATAATGTTTGATAAGACAAAAAAACAAAACAAAAATATTAAATGATAAGATTGTCGCTGACATATTTTGTTTAATATTGTTTTAATACATAAAATTTACAGCAAGACTTTTCAAGTAAATAATTAAATAATTTTATTATGAATATTTATACATAATCTTTTATGTGTGTGTATATATAATTCATACCAATCTCATTCAATATTATTTACCAAATTATTATAAACAAAATATGTTTAGATATCTACATTCCAACATCAATGTCCTAAACCAAAATTACAACCAAACAAGTTGTTTAAAAATGTACGAATACCAACAATGCATTCACAAACAAAATAACTAAGGGGCCGTTTACCAAACACTTACTTGGGTAAGTGAACACCAAATCACATTACCTTACCGGATGAATATGGTAAAAACCAATAATCTTACTTGGTAAGAGCAAGACAAAGACAAGGAGTCTTACCCGATAAGTGAGGGCGACTCTTACCACGGTAAGCGCTTACCAGGTAAATTGTTGCATACAATAACGTTTTGGTGGACTAAAATCTTACCCGGTAAGTAATAATAGTGTTAAATTTTACTGGTAACCGCTTACCGAGTAAGTGCTTGATAAACCGCCCCTAGCATGCAAATTATTTCAAGAATGATCACATACAAAAGCTTCACTTGTCTTCTTGTAATATCACCTTCACAAATTCTGGTTTGAAAGATCCATCCCAGCCTTTCCAGATTCGTAATCAAGTCGGGTTATTTCCAAAATACATGTTAACACATACGATTTGCATATTATTAAGACCCATATCCTTCAACTCGTTAGGCAAAATATCCAAAACTTTACATACAAACATGACGGAAACATTTTAGGATTAAAGCGATTCAACATTTTACGATTTGCATCCAAATCATACACAATCGTAGTTGGTTCTTGATTTCTTTAAGTTTTGTTCAAGTTATACGACGACAACTAAACGGTCTAAAGCCGTCAGGTTACAAACCAACCAACATAATCGCACCCATTTCAACTTATATGAAATATATAGTCGTACCAATGGTTGTATATATGCATTATATGATTGTACCATGCAACCAACATTCCGACCAAGTGTGCAAGTTTGACAGCAACCTTTGTGCGAGTTTCGTTGTAGGTGTCTTCACCATACATCGACTCATCGAGTGAACATATTCCACCTATATAGGTGTTATTTCAAGTGAGCGAAGTCAAGCTACTGTATCAGGTGAGTTTCATGTACTTTTACTGGGACGGATGAAATGTGCAGATAGTGTAATGTCATGAGGTATTGCATGTTATGCAAGTTATTGAACATGATAATGTCCAATATGTATGACGATGAGCGCAAGAACCACGTCATCCATCGGTGCCTTGGCGGTGTTTGCAAGGGACGGAAAAGCCCCAATGGTAGTAAACCCATAATGTGAGGATCGGCTTTCCCGTGTGAAATAGATAGGTGTGGTCACATTAAACAACGAGAATTAATATTGAACAACATAAACGTTCAGATTTTTTTAAAATTCTCACCGTAAAAAAAAGTGTTCGGAAAATTTCTACAAAAATGCACACCGCGTAACAAACTAGGCCAAATGCACTGGGATTTGTTACAAAAGATTAAAAAAAAAACTGAACGTAATTACATTAACATTCTATAAGGTCCAAAGATTCGGATTTAGAACATAAAAATACAAGATTGAGTTTGTTTAAACGAACTCAGTATATCCCAAACAGATGTAGTATCTGGACCAATCCTGGTCTTAACTCGTTCCATGGGGAGTACACCGAACCACGTTGACCCACATTCACACACCACGGGTTGAACCAGTGGGTGGTTTAGTCCACTACAATCTACATGGTCTAATGAAATGAGTGATAGATCCCAAGTAGCCTTACTGAGGATCTTTGGTATGATCTCATGTAAGGAAGGAAATCAAAAATCTTGACATTTTGAGTGATATCCACTACTCTAAGGTTTGCTTCTAGTGCTACCTTAAGAAAATAGTTGAAAGTGTCGATATTTCGAACCACGGAAGCAATATATGCAACAGGTTGTGTCGTTGATGCAAGAAGAAACTCTTCATATCTTTTGTTGACGATATCAGTAGAGCTGGCGTTCGAATTCTTTACCTGAGTATTGCCAGATATGTCATTGGGCACTCCGAATCCATCTCTACGAATGGAGGTTGACTTTTTTGTGGTCAAAAGAGTGGCAATGACACGAACTAGGTGCGGAATGCATTCTGGATCATATATCACGTCTGCACCCAACCTGTGCATATATTATTCATGAAAATTGCGAGTGAAAAAGAGGGAGAGACGGATGGAAAGAAAAGTATATGGGCATCTCCGATGTAAAACACCAAATTTTTGCACTTTTTTGGCGCAAAAAATGAAGCAAACAGTATATCAACTTCAATCGTATTACACTATTTTTACACCAAAAGAGAATATTCTAAGGGGCCATTTACCAAACGTTTTCCGGGTAAGTGCTTACCAGCAAGAGTCACCGCTCTCACTTGGCTTATCTGGTAATAATCTGGGCCATACAAATAGATTGTTGGTAAGCGCTTACCATGTAAGAGTCTTCTCCCTTCACTTATCATGTGAGATTTTCGGTCCTTGCTATGCCTCTTACTGAGTAAAATTCTCGGTCCTTATCATGCTCACCCAGTAAGATAAGTACACCCCGATAAGCCCTTACCTGGTAAGTGTTTGGTAAACGGCCCCTAAGTATATTCTTTTTCATTTCAGTTACATAGATTTTCAATACTATGCCTTTATTTATCAACTTAACAAGTGACGCCCATAAATTATTTATTTTCATGAGAACTTAATAAATTATACTATTCATAACACCAAAATGGTGCATTCATTGGAGATGATTTGGTGCGTTCAGTGGAGATGGTCTAAGTACATATACGAAGTGCTTACACTATGTCTGGCATCAGATCTCGAAGATCACTCTCAAGTGCAGATTCCCACGGTAGATGTAAGCATTTGACCTGGAGTCAACAGCTAAGTTAGATATACACAAGCACATATTACAAGTTTACAAGAATATATGACCACACATACAGGATGGAGTTTTTGTTGGTTTTGTAGTCTATGAATCTAAATTTTGTGGGTTTCCTTCTGTTAATCAATATATGCCTTTTGGGTTTTTATGTAGTCGATTAATAAAACACACGCAGGCCTGAAAGTTCATGCTGAATTGGATAAACACATGTTAGTTTATTAGGTAATAAAATAAATCGGACAGGCAGAATGTTCGAGTTTTTCCAATGTTCAAACAGTGAATATATTCTGTTAATTACTACTTTAGACAGGTATTCACTTATATGTGCATCAGTGTATGTATATTTCGTAACGTACTCTTGGTAACTTCCGCCAAGTATGGTTTTTGTATAGGCAAGCTGCCCAAAGATCAAGAAACTTTTAATAGGTTTCACTTCTGAAGCATATACAATAGACCAATTTAGGTCAAATGGTGTAATTGACGAAAGTTTATACACAATGGCATGCATTCATATGGTTGCAACCAAGGTTTTAAAAGGCGGAATCAGGCCTCGAGGCGTTTTCCCTCAACGAGGTGAGGCGTAAACCTCGAGGCAATCCGAGGCATAAGCCCCGAGGCGGAAATATATATACACCAAAATACGTATATATACTACAAAAATATATATACATTTATATACAATATATAATACTAAATTAGTAAGGGAATTGGTTCAGCGGTTCTTCACAAAGAAAAGAGTGAAACAGTGAGATAGACTGAGAGGGTGTGGAAAACATCGTTGCTTGGAGGAAGAGGAAGGGTCAAACCACACTTTTTGATTGAGGAGAAAGTACTAGCTTTTTGGGTTTTGAAATATTAAAGTACACATTGGGGCCATTGGGCTTTGACTTTTAATTAAAAGACACTTATACTATAAAGACTAAAGAGAAGTATTACAACTGCCATAAAGCTTATAGAAAAAGCCAAAAAAACCATTACCAGAGCAAATATTTGAGGAGTACACCTCGACATCACCTCACGCTCACCGAACCACCTCACTGAACCAAGGCGTAAGCCTCGTCCAGGGTCCAAGAGGCGCCGCCTCAGGTGCGTTTTTGGGCCGCCTAGCCTCGAGGCATATGCCTCAAACGATTTTTAAAACCATGGTTGCACCATCCAACTATTTTTTATAGAACAAAAAGGATTACTGTTCGCTGTATAGTCTTAATGCCGATTCCAGATTATGTTGCAAAAGGACATCTCTCCTTGGTATTACAAGAAGGTCTAGAGCATAATCCTATAAAGTATCACAATCAGGAAAATCATAACAATTCATTGTGCAAGTTGCATTTCTTCAGCAAACAACCACAGAAAGACCACAAAACTCAACTTCTTGCATGCTAAAAGGCGCATCTTAAAATTTTCAATATAACTTTTATACAGATTTCTCCAAGGTTGTGATAAAAGTTGCTTTTTACCATAATTTTAAAATGGGATCAGAGCTTACAGCTTGGTTGACATAAATTCTTATAATTTTCTTCCTTAAATACAAAATCAGATGCCCCCTCGAGAGCAAGAAAGTGATGTGGCATGAAGGTGAAAAGGGATGTAGTTTTGTTGTCCAAAGGTGAATGTTACTTGCTACTATTTTTACTTCTTTTTCCAATATTCCTAGTACAATGTTTGAGTTTTGGTAGTGCGGTGCAATAGAGAAAAGATAAAAAGACATAATGATGCAACTCACCTTGTTTGGATCCTCAAGAATGCCTTCACTCGAACAAAATCGGGTACTCATGCAATTTAGCTCCAAGTTAACTTTCAAATTGGCTAAAGTTGAAAGGTCACCATCAGTTAGAAGCACCTGCATTGCATGGATTAGTTTAAGATGTTAGCAATACAAGCTATGGATGGGACTACATCATAGATATATTTGACATCAGAGTTAATTAGATTTTTCGTCCCTGTGGTTTCATCTCGGTTGCAAATAAGGTCCCTAACCCTAAAAATTCATGACTAGGGTCCTCAGGTTTCAATTTCGTTATGGATCGCACCCTTAGCCCTAACTCCCGTTTTAAAAAACTCGGTTAAGTCAGGGGTGTTTTGGTCTTTTCACTCATTATTTAAAAAAACATTTTAAGGCGTTATATAATGTATCATTTAGAGTGATTTTACTTTTGGTCCATGTAGTTGCCCACTAGCAACTCTCGTCCCTATTTTGAACTAATTACAAATTTGGTCACTCTAGTAGCCATTTTGCTTCACTTTTGGTCCCTGAGGAAGACGCTGTCCATTTGCTCCCGCTAAGTGAGAGCATGTGCTTTGCACGCTAGAGGCAAAAATGTTCCAAACACCCAGACTATTTATTTACCCTCATTGCCCTAAGTTAATCCCAACGAAGTCACCATCTTCTCTTTATTTTTTACAGCAGCTTCTATTGCATCCAAACCCTAGTTTTTGGACATCGGTGTTGAACCAAAAATCGAATAGGCAAGAGCGATCTGTGATTGTGGTTCAATAGCCATCATACGAACGTCTCGGACCTCCACAAATCCAAGACGTAGCTTCTAGTCTTGTTCGATGGATGTAAAAGAGTAGAGTGTGTAATTTACTCTATTTTTTCATTTGACCTAAGAATTCGTCTTCTAATGTTATTACAGGATTCTAGATGTAGGTTTCTCGGTTGGGTTGATGGACCAATGTGTTCACGAGCACTGCAAATCACCCCAATCTCCCTAGTTTGTTGATGTCAAGGAATGAACTTGAAATGCCGGTGCAAACTAGGGTAAATGAAGCTCGTAAATGAAAGTTTATGTTTTTCATTAGTTGGGTGACATTTGCCATTTTTTTCTTGTTTTGATAAAAGTAGTTAGATATGTGATGTCTTTTTTGATCAAGATGTTCATCGCTGTAACGTAATGAAATTCGGATGGTGGATCGCTACTTAATATGAATGGAAAACTTGTTGATGGTGATGTTGGATCGCTACTTAATATGACATGCAGTTTATAGGTACAATTCTATATTGCATTAGATACAATTGATTAATATCCCAAGTTCCCATTCGGGCATGAGAACTGGCATACCATGATACTTCTTCCAAATTCCATGCAAAACAAAGATTATAATGAGATATCAGGAACTAGACACCATCTGCAAACATGGCACATGCCTAGCATGGTCAGCATAGACCTTCATGTCCAGTGTTGTTTGTGTGTGTGGATAGAGAGATGGTGTGTGTATGCGAGACAGAGGGAAGGAGAGAGAGAGAGAGAGAGAGAGAGAGAGGAAGGAGATACTTGCCTTCGAGGGTTTCACATGTGCCAGACATATGCCAACCAAACCAACGCCTGATCCAAGCTGCTCTTTCATGGATCAAAACAAAACACAGAAGGAAAATCATTGTAGGTACTCACAGATGGCAATTTGCTGTTGCAAAAGTACAATAGCCAGTGGGCTGAATGGACATCAGAGAAACATAAAAACCTGCTACAACCTAAGATTTTTCCGTATATTCTTAATTTACACATTTCCTGGTAAATTGCTACTTGCCAAACTACTGGAACATAGTAGTTGTGCACAAGCACTTCCATTAAGTCATGAGTTTCCGCATGATATGTAAACGTATGTAAGATAAACCTAGATGCCGCATGCTATGACAAATAACCATGTATCTATGTAACAACTAGGTCAGACACAGAATCCTCAAGATCTTAAAATACTACGACCGGACAAGCATAACATTCATTATCTTCAGTTTGTTTTGCTAGTAACCGATGCCAGCTGACCAAGACATCAGCATATCAACAAAACAAATATAGCAGAGACAAGAATTCAAAGAAAATTGTGTTAATATGGGGTGCAGGCACAAAGTATCCCTTATTGTATGGACATTAAGATATATTTGGGAACTTCATTCATTTTCAAATCGCATACGAAACATGCAAAGGATGTTAAATCTGAAATTTCATGTGCAAAAATACATCTAAGACACAACTGTTGCAATTCCTAAAAGCATAGTCATTATTATGTGAAATATACCTTTATAAAGCCTTCCTGGTTCTATAAATGTGTTTCTATTAAGTTCAAATCATTACATGTACTGCAACACATTAGATCCTAACTTGGCCAGCCTAGAGATAGTGAAATAAAAATTATCAAATAAAAAGAAAATTTTCCATGTATTGAATTTGGAAGTGTATTCAGAGACAATCTTACCTCAAAACATGACTTCATTGAAAACAGCTCAGGACACGAAAGAATGAATTCCGATAAGAACAGGCTTGAGGGCCATATGGAACAACTGAGCACACCATGTCAACAGTTACATATGTTGATTTGTTACAAATACACATTACATCATGCATATGATAATGCAGACACCCACAAGCATAGAATCTTGGCTTCATCTCTATTGAAACAGGACAAGTAAATTACATTAACAAGTTCATGCATAAGAATGGATCCACAACCAGTTGGATTATATGTTACTGAAGGTGCAATGCCGCAAAGGATTGGTTCAACATGAGCCACTGCTCATCCAATGAGCCAGCAACAGACAAATCTTTTAGCAAGTGAAGGGAGTTATAAGAGGTATAGAAAAGCCTAGATTAATATGAACACTAAATAACACGATGATTTGAACAATTTGATGTTGTGAGGTGCTTAACCCTTGATGCAAGAGCATGGAAGAATGCCATTATATTGGAAATCCGTAAGTTCTATTCACATATGTAACTTCTTTGCTTCATTCTTAGCCTGTGACTGCTAGTTTAATGTTTTTGTTGGTGCAACCACCCTGTATCAAGGACTTCTCTGCATATGAATACATAACTAAGCTAATCAAACACCAAGTCCACTCAAGAAGCTTCCCATCTTAAATTCATATTCTTGTGAATGAAATGGTATGCATGATGCAAGAATTTAGTGATATAACGTCCCTACTAGTAGCAATAATGCCTACCCAGTATCTCCTTCAAGCATGTTAAGCGAACATTGAAGTGGCACTATTAGTTTCCTTAGACTTTGGCAAACTTGGGCTTCAACATGATCTTCACAAGAAACCAAAATGAACATGCAAAATATATATTACGGATGAAAATTGATGAATTACTGTTCACATACGCTTACCAGAAGGGTAAAGAAACGAAATTTTCCTAATGATCCTTGAGTCTCCCTTCGCTAAATCATCACCCTTTTACATAGAGGATAACATAAATGCATGAACCTTTTTCTTTATTTTTTTTCTTCTGCAACCTTGGTAAGCAAAAACAAAATAGCATGTGTACCTTCGACGAAGTCATGTTAAATGCAAATTGTTCATAAAGTTCATCGGCAACAACAGCGCCTGCAGATTCAATTTCAAGAATAACCTTTTTCAGGAAAGACCTTACATAAGGTGCGCTAGCTTTTCCATCCTGCAGTGACATTAAAACAAAAGATTGAAGAATTAGTGGATCATATTAAAAGGCAGTTGGTCCTTCATTGATGTAAATATTGAGCTGTTTTATGTCGTCTTTAATAATTAGTATATTATATATACTTGCATACTTAAGATTATAAATAGAATGAAGTCAAGTTTTCTTGTTTGTGGGTTATTCATATTTTGTTTTCTTGAAATATCAGTCGTCCATCAAGAACATGGCTTAGTTCATTATACACTTAACTACATCCCCTCAAGTCATATGAAATTAAATCCAAAACTGGTGTCCCCTATGTTAGAATCCCCCCCCCCCCAAAAAAAACATAAAAGCAATATGACTCCATGTTTATTTTGTACATTCCATGCATACACGCATACAACCCAAAGCATTAGAGCTACAATTTATTTTTGAAGACACGGAATTCTTAAGCTAGATTTGTTACCCACAACACGCCTGCAAAGCAAAGGCACCATCTCTTATTCTGAAAGAATACGAGGTTGTTCTCCCAAGAACTCTACCCTATGATAATCATCCTATTGCCAATGAACTATCCTGTCCACGACTAAAAACCTGTCAATCAAGTTGTCAAATCTTGTAGGGAGAAGCTTACTTATAACTATTCACGTATAAAAACATTCACTTTTCCCTTCATTCTTAAATTCATATTTTGGAGGTCACACATGCTACTTTCTATGAATTTTTATTTCCATTTGCACACCTCAATCTTTGGCCATGGTGGTACTTATATAATCCAGTTACCCCAAAATTAACTGAACCCAGGGCCATGTCGGATGGCATACCAATGTGAAATTGCGAACAGTATATGTTTTGGTTTTAGCCTATGTTTTAGCTCAATTCCTTCTGGCTTTTCCCTCTAGTTTTAGCCCATTTAGGCAGGTATAACGGTTTAGAGATTTAGCATTCTAGCCCAGTGCCCGAATGGCTGAATTCCTTCTCTTTTACCATATTTGGCAATTCGTCAATCCCAATTACGATCGCATATCTGCAATCCCTTCACCTCCGGTCTCTAATTTGACGATTAATCTCTCCTACTCAGCTAGTCTCATTCATCTTAATTTTCAGGATGGCTAATATTATTATTGAAGTACCAAGCACGACTTTGTTTAATAATCTCTCTTTCTTGTTTGACGAGAAACCTCACCTGCAATTTTGTTGACTTCATTCATCGTGATATTGGTTACCATTGTTGATAGCACTATAGCCCTTTAGAAACATGCAGAAAAGTTGATAGTTGTGGGAGAATTGGTCCTACAATTGAGCTAGGGTTTTTCGAGAACTTGAGGTAACAACAGTTGGTGAACTCCTTTATGCTAATCCTTTCAAATCAACGTCTTATTGGAGAAAGCTGGTTGTGAAAGAACTGATTGAAGATTTTGTTTCGAAGAATGTTAGGAAAATAATTCCATTTAACTAAAATTTGTATGTAACTTTGTCATTTTAAGACATTTTTGTTGTTTTAATTTGTATGGTTTTTAATATAATATATGACATAAACTTTTATATTTTGTTTTATTCATTACTCATCCAATCAATCTATAGTCTTTGTACAAGTGTGTCAGGCTCTCCAAAAAGATTGGAACAGCCCTGATTTAACCCATATGATTTAGCTCACGATAATCAACCAATGTGTAATTAAGATGTGTGCTTGATATGAATTAAGAAGCTTAAATAGGATTCGCGGATATATGTGTTTGTTTAAAATTTCATAAATAATCCGTGTATAAAACCCTGAACACTAATTTGAAAAAACGAAAATTGCCGACCAAAATAGTGTCATGGGAAGGAACTCACGGCTCTGCTAATACATTGGTCCCAGATGAAATTCTGAACACTCTCCGTGATTGCACCCCCACCACAGTCTCTATGGATACATTGGATTAACGCAGATCATGTCGAAAGATAAAATATTAGAAAAGAAAAATCACTATACACAGAGGCATAGATTTCTTTCAGGCAGAGTGAATCCAAAGAAGGTGAATTTCGGTTATTAGCCGAGCCGACGGGATTAACGGCTTACCTAGAAATGGAGATTAACGAATCAGAAGGTTCCATGGCGAGAAATGCTGAAAGCAAGTGGAGCCATGGAGGATGGATGGCATCGGCAACGGCAACGGCATCAGCATCGGCACCGGCACCGGCACCAGCACCAGCACCGATCTCTGCCTTAACCATCGTCGGATTGCTTTCCACCGCTTCAAAGCTCAAATTCGTTGATTTGGGCGCTCAATATTGTTTTCATTCAAAAGTTTAGGGTTTATGGTTGGAGGATATTAACATGTTACCAACGATGGGCTTGTTTACTAAATTTTTTATTCGGTATCGGATAAATTTGTCTGTCCGGTTAGACCGGTAGTGTTGTTTACCTTTTTTATCTGAACCAACAGTTTGAATAACATAAAAGACCGATTTATCCTAAATATTAATTATTTGAACATCAAAACAAAAAATCATAAAGAGACCGATAATGGGGTATCTCATATGGAAATGAGGTGGTGCTTTCAATAAGGGGTAGGGATGTCATTTTTACGGCTGAATGGGGACAACACATCATTCTATCTTTGCGATTAAGTCATGTTCTGTGTGAATAAACCGTAAGTAAACAACTCAAATGAGCTGTGCGAATAAGCCAGATAGACCAATAAGTCAGATAGACCAATAAGCCTATTAAGCAGCAAGTAAACAACCACTAACTATGGGTTAAGAAGTGATAAACCCCAAGCTAGCATTTGGAACGCTGATTGGTTGGACATGACAGAACTTTTTCAGTTCGGGTATGATCGTGTTTGTCCGGTGTTTAATACGGCTAAGACTGGATGGAATAGAAATAGACAAGTTGCCCCCAATAATTATTTTATGATTTTATATATCATATAATAGTTATAATCAACACAACTAAAGTAAATAATTTAATTTATAAATATTTTTACACAATTTCATATACATTAATATAAAATGGTATCAGATTTGAATGGAATTTTTTATATAATTGATGATAGTTTGAAAAATCTAATTTATACAAAGGATAAATTATGTTTTATTTAGTTTGGAATATCCTTATTAATTGGTGAAGGCACGCTGAAGATTGTTGTAACACAATGGTTGTGAAGATAGAAAATTGGTAATTGGTGGACGATGGTGGTTGTGGGGACGTGAAGGTGGTGGATAGTGGTGTTGTTGGCGGCTGACAGTGGTGGAGGAGGTAGTTGTGACCTATGTGGTGGAGGTAGGTGTGATGGTGAGCAGGGGTGATGGTCGACAATACTAGTGATGGTGGAGATGGACGGTGGTGGTTGTGGAGGAGGTAGTGGTAGCCGGTGGGCAGTGGTAATGGTCGATAGTGGTGGTTATGGTGGAAGTGAGGTCGCCCATGGTGGTGGCGATGAATGGTGTTGGTCGGTGGCCGACGCTGGTTGTGGAGGCAGTGGAGGAGGTTGTAGTAGATGAGAAGGTGGAGGTAGCCAACGGTAGTAGTGGTGGTGGCAATGGACGATGGTGGTTGGTGGTCGACGATGGGGGAGGTTGTTATAGTAGAAGAAAAGGTGAAGATGGCCAATGGTGGTAGTGGTGATGGACGATTGTGGTTGTGGAGGTGGTGATAGACGATGGTGATCAGTGGTCAATGGTGGTGGTAGTCGAGGAGGTGGATGTAGCTGATGATGGCGGCGACCGCAATAGCAACACTGACCACGAAAACAAATATCATGTTAAGGTTATATATCAAACGAAGATTAATTAGTAGTATTTTAGTTTCTATATCATTATTCTCTCATCTTGTTCCACCGAAAAAAGCTTTTTTGTGCTACTCCAATGGAAGGGATGTAGCACAGCTTGGTAGCGCGTTTGTTTTGGGTACAAAATCTCACCTTGTCCTAGTTCTTGTCCCTGTCGTATGTCGCCGCAGTAAACATGGGACAGTGAGTTATTGTCCTGTCCCATGTCACGCCAAACGTGGGACAATGAGTTTTTTCTCCGTCATATCCTGTCCCCTCCCATGTATCAAACACAACTCAAAGGTTGTTTGATTTTTTATTAATCTATCCTCTATGTTCTCGAAACCTTTTCTCCGAAGGAAAGTAAAAAAAGCTCGGCAAAAAGTTTAACAAAAATTAACATTTTAACTTTCCGTCTACTTAAGTGTTTAAAATAAAAATAAATTGTTCAATTAATATTTTACACGGTAAAAAGTTAAAATAATATGAATTATTTAAAATAACGTAAAAAATATGAACTTAACGAGTTAATAACACAATACTTAATAACTTAAAATATATTAAAAATAATTAAGGGGTCGTTTACCTAAACACTTACCGGTAAATTCAACACTATCGCTTACTTATCGGGTAAGATTTTATTCACTAAAACACATCGTATGCAACAATTTATCCTGGTAAGCGCTAATCATGGTAAGAGTCATCGTCCTCACTTACCCGGTAAGATTCTCGATTTTTGCCTTCGCTCTTACCGGGTAAGATTTTTAGCCCTTGTCATATTCATCCGGTAAAATAAAGTGACTTGATAAACGCTTACCCGGATAAGTGTTTGATAAACGGCACCTAAGTATCATTACTTAATTACAAATTTTAATTTGTGCATGCATTGGTAAGCTATTTATTTTTAATGAGACGTATGGAAAAGAAAATCGTAGGTCAATGGTAATTATGGAAAAAGTCATTAAGATGTTATTGGGTGACTTACCATGTTAAACTCAAACACGTTAACATAACTTAATTAATTAAGGGGTTATTTGGTTGGTTTTTTATTAAGTCTTGTATGAATAAAACTGACTGTATGGATTAATATGTCTGTATAAATTGAAATTCCTTGTTATTTGTTCATTATGTTGAATAAACGACTAAATATCATAAATGACTATATTTACCCTTTATTGCATAATAAGCACTTATTAACAATAACTAGTGGAAACTGCGCGTTGCACACTAACATGGGTAATTTGATTAATGATCCGAAGATTGTCTATATAAATATACGTTAGTTGTTAATAAAAAAAACAAATAGTATTCAAATACTTCAAAAAGGTTAATAAAATATCATTAGTGAAATTCTAATATCTATACTATATTATAAAGCATTTGACAAAACTCTTAAAAACCATTTTTAATGCATGAAGTGCTGTTTATTGATGCATATTACTTAAAATTCAAGATTATAAGTAAATTATGCATAAATACAACTTATTAAAGCTCTATATTTGAATTAGTGTAACTAACTGGGGATAAACATAATCAAATAGAGGATAAGCATCTTATTTTAAAATATAAAAAATATAAAATATAATTAAGATTATTATTGAGTTATAACAAAATACTTAATTATTATCTTTATAAAAAAATATATTATTAAACCTAAATTAAGTTACTTTGTTACGTTAAATTAAATTATAATAAAAATTTTGAATTAAAAAATACACAAATAAAGACTTTTAAATAGTTAATTTGATATTAATATTGATATATTTTTTGTAAATTTTATATGATATTTTCAATTATATATTTTATTCAAAACTAAAAATATTATCGTTTTCTCAAAACCACATAAAATTGTATTATTTCGACATAGATAAAAAATAAAATGAAACATCAAAATCGAAATGTGTCTCGATGCATAGCATGAGTACCCTTCTAGTATATATATATATATACACACACACACACATATATAGAGAGAGAGAGATCCTTGTTTAGGAATAAAGTTGTAAAATTAAATAAAATAAGTAATAATAATGACGGAGGTGTGAATAATTTTGTATTGTTTGTATGATTGATGATGATTTTTTTTCTTTTTAAAAAGAGATTGATACATCTGCCGATTTTTATTAAGAAATAAACAAGTGTACGTCTAAATTGCACGGTAACTAATTTATATGTACATATAATATGCTAAATAGAAACTTAGTCTATAAATAATACGAAAAGATATTAACCGATCACTAATACATATAAATTACCATAAAGAATAATTCATAGTTATAAGACGAACAATGTCTACAAATAACAAAAACAAATACTCCCCCACCCCAAAATAAGTGTCCTCGTTTCAATTTTAGTTTGCCTCAAAGTAAGTATCCGTTTTCAAAAAGTAATGTCCATTTTTCAACTCTACTATTAATTATGAGATAAATAATTCATTAATCTCTCAATTATTAATGATAAAATTACCATTTACTTAATTACAAATTGTGATGATTACACATTTATAAAATTGTGGACATGTATTTTGAACTTAAACATGTATCCATACAAATTTTAAAGTACAAATCAATAAATAAATGTTTTTAAATACTAATCAATAAATATTATTTACTATCATTAATATTCTAATTAAT
>NC_037528.1:20037190-20043981 GCF_001531365.2 Cynara cardunculus var. scolymus | reverse complement strand
TATATATATATATATATATTACATGGAGAGAGATGTTATACTTTATAAGTTCCAAGTCAATGTAAATTAATAAACATTGAACAATTAATATTATTTATTATCACTAAGTTTTAAACTATGGAAAGAGAAAGGTAGAAATTGATATAACGTAATTAAAAAAATAAAATATATTGATTTATTTATATTATCTTATTAAACAAATTTAGCAAAAGTCTTAAAGTCTTAAAATATTAAATGACCAAAATACTTTTTATACTCACTTTTTCATTTTTTCACCCCCTCATCTCCTCACATACACTCACCCCTTCACATATACACTCACCATTTCACAACCGATTTTTTTAAAATTATAATTTTAAATTTATACTTTATACCCCTATAATTAATTGATTAATTTACTTTACGTCCTTTAGTTTTAAATGTTTCATTTTAAACTTTTATCAAATTAACATACATAATCTAATTGTATATCAATTAAAACATGTTTAAAAAATACATTTTTATTTTAACAAGTTACACTATTATAATCKTCTCGTTAATACCTTCGAAATGAGTCCAACATTGAATAGTTTTTGACTTAATTATATTATTATAGTTAATACCTCCGAAATGAGTCCAATATTGAATATTTTTATAGTTATTTATTTATATATATACTATATATTTTGGGGTTAGGCTATCCAAATTGCCCTGTATAATATCTTTTGAATTAATATGTTCTTGAGTTTTTTGAAATATATATATACATGTATTAATTCAACCTTAATCTGAGTTTCTGGACAAGAAAGAGAGTAAGCAATTGAAATTTCATTCTAAAAGCCATCTTTTTTTGTCTTTTCATGGCTTATGATCTGTTAAATTTGTAGTTTTTTTATTGGTTTTGAGTGTTTATCTTAAAACTCAAGTTTCTTGGTTCTTTGCTATTGGTGTAAATCGAATACATTTGTGGAGTCGTTTAAATATGTTGGATTTTAAACTGCCATACAATTTTTTTCATCGATAGTCTATAATTGGAACCATAACTCATATTTATTCAAATTGTATTAATATGTAAAGACCAAGTGTAACATATATCATCGTTAAATCTTATCTTATAAAACCAGTGGAACTTCAAAATCGTTAAAATTCATGGCTCCCGCCGCATTGCGCGGGTACACAACTAGTATATATTAATGATTGTAATAAGTTTTTTCTATATTTATATATTAAAAAGTTTATACACACATATGTACATATATACATATATATATATATATATATATACGTGTGTGTGTATGTGTGTTTGAGGGGGATGATAATAAAATAAGAACCATAAAAAAGTTACAAATTTGTAAGAATTGATATAAAAAAATATTTTTTTGCATTATGTTTTTCATCAAAAACTATGATTTAAAATATTATTTTACGTATTTTTGTGTTCACTTTATTAAAAAATTACATATGATTTTTTTCTGTTCACTTACACCATCTCCAATCAATACTAAAATATTTTTTTTATCAAACTTTATGATTCACCGTCTCCTCCTCTATTAAAAATATTTATACTCATATCAATAGATAGACAAAGTTAACTATAATTCAATATTTTGGAATTCTCAATCAATATTGTGTCATTTCATTTCTCTTGGTTCTTACTGTTATATATACAAAGATATAATATAAACAAAACAAATGAAATAAGCATATTGTATTAATTGTATAGCAAAATGGAATATCAAATCAACACAAAGAAAATTGTTACTAAAATCAGCTATTTAATCCAAAATGAATTAAAGTAATCATAAATAAAAAACCATGTAACACTCTCAATGTTCCAACATATCATTTTTTTTTATCAATATGAGATGGGCAAAGTTAACTACAATTCAACATGAAACTTCAATAAGTTGTACTTACGCACAACTTACTTGTAATCATGAAAATTAAGTAAATTAACATTATATAACAGTGCATAATGCTTAAAAAGTTGTTTTTAAGAGATCGTGTCAAATGCATATATACATAAAGTTGTGGTCAAATATTCAATAGCAAAATCGATAATCAAAACGCATGATCTTAGAGTTGAAATAACAAATCAGTAACTTATAATGTATAACTAAAGGATCATTGGCCAAACGATATTCGGATTACCAGTATAGTCCAACCTCCCAAAAGGTCAATAGTATAAACATAACAGAATATAAGACGTATGCATGAATATATATATATATATATATATATATATATATATATCGTATATGAATACTATAAAATTCAAATAAAATTAGCTTTATTTATTCCATATATCGATATATAGAAATACAAGTCCTTTATGCGATTCTCGGTCTCCAATCGTATTGTTTTCCCCAAGAACCCTTATCGAAATCATAAAAGTAAAATCCATCCGACTGAACCAACCAATTACAGGGGTTATTATCCCCTTTATCTTGGTTGCATTTGTACATCATTGTAGTATTGAAAACATTGAAAACCTGCTCCTGCGATCCCCAGTAAAAATGACAAAAGTAGAGTGTTTTGTGAAAATAATTCTCACAAAAGCTCCAATGAAACTCTTGATTATAAGATAAATGACGATCGCCGAGATCAGTGTCTTTTGCCTTACATCGAACCAAGATATCACTATCTGGGATGCCATTTTGAATTGAAAGCACGAAACCAGGTACATAAACGCACGCAAATGTTGTACAAGAAATGAAAAGTCCGAGACACATAAAACACAAGATGCTCTTCATGAGGTCCATCGCAGTTGTGTTCAAGACAACGATACATCTGTTCTTATATATAATTTCAAATCTAAAAAAGATATTACATTCAATTCAACAAACTTTTTTATTTTAAAGATTCCAACAACTGTATCACTAAAAAAAGTCAATACAATTAATTCCCCCAACAAACTTTAGAGAGAGAGAAAAAGAGAAACAATTACAAATACATTTATCTCACCCCTCATGAAAAAAAATTAGCATCTCCAACAGTTATGTTATTTTAGAAATTTTGGAGATTTAAAAAAAATTGTTTCTACAGCTATACTAAACTCTCATTTAAAGTAAAATTAACTTATATTTATTTTACCTATATTAGTGTTTATGCGACACTACATTTAAAATTAACTAATACTTCAAGTTTGATATTAATGTTTTTTTTTACATCTATATTGTATTATAAAACATTTGATAAAAACTCTTAAAAATTATTTTTTGTGTATGAAGTATTGTTTATTGATGCATATTACTTAAAATTCAAGATTACAAGTAAATTGTGTATAAGGACAACTTATTAAAGCTCTATGTTTGAATTCGTGTAACTAACTACGGATAAACATAAACAAATAGAGGATAAACATCTCATTTTAATATATAAAAAATCTAAAATATAATTAGAATAATTATTGAGTTATAACAGAATACTTAATTATTATCTTTATAAAAAAATATATTATTAAACCTAAATTAAGTTACTTCGTTACGATAAATTAAATTATAACAAAAAATTTGAATTAAAAAAAACACAAATAAAAACTTTTAAATAGTTAACTTGATACTAATATTAATATATTTTTTGTAAATTTTATATGATATTTTCAAATTTATATTTTATTCAAAAATAAAAACATTATCGCTTTCTTAAAACCACATAAAATCGTATTATATTGGCATGGATAAAAAAAAAACAAAACATTGAAATTAAAATATGTCTTGATGCATTGCACGAGTACACTTCTAATTATTTTAATATATAATAACATTTTAATTTTATTTGTTATATTATATCATATTGCAAATTGAATTTATGTTCATCTTTTAGTTTTAATAAATTCAATTTTTATACATTCAACCTATATTAATGGGTTATTTGACAATTGCTGAATGGTTTGATGCACAATGATTAAGAGGCTCTCATGATATAATGCAAAATGAAATTAGAGCTCTTAATGGTTAAGAGAGATCCAGGATACAAAATTATTCAGAGAGTTTTAGAACCATTAAGAAACAATTTTTTTTTTTGCCAAACAAGATTCACCTCTTAACGATTCAGAAATTGCCTCTTAATAGAACTATTAAGAGATTAACAAACAACCCCAAAATTGTGATCAGAGTCGTCCCTCGGTGGCGGGTCAGATGCATCTCTAGGGTCCATAAAAAATAGGGGCATAAAATATTTTAGTATGTAGTAAGTAATTCGGTAAATTAGTAAATAAAGGAGATATAAATTCCTTTAATATCTGATAGGACTCAAAACACAGTTAGTATTACATTAAGGCCTGTATTAGTTAATTAGATTGGAGAATAAAATGTATAAGAAGTTAATTGGTTGTTCATTTTATAATATTGTTTATTGTTTATCTAAGTTTTTTTTTATCTGGTATCAAAAACTAAAATTATTTGCCTAAAAAACATTGATATATTCTCGATCATTCATCTCCCTTTGACGCTTTGATTATTCTTTCTGTATGAATTCGATTTTTTTATTAGAATATAGCAGATTTCTTGTTATTAACTAAGAAAACTCTTACTTATTGAAAAAAATTTACTAACCATATGAAAGACGGTTCAACTTATATCTATATTTAAGATTTCAAAATTATCCTGTTTTTTCTTACATATTGACTCGTTATTACCTGATATTGAGTGTTTGAATATTAAGTACTCTCCTATCTTAACAAGAATAAGATCACAAACTATAACAATGACAGACTTTTGATTCTAAAATTGATGGTTCCAAAATTTTTTGCTTTAACCCTAAAAGTTTAAAACGGTGATGAAAAACACTAACATGAGGTGAAATAGAAACTCAATTAATATATGTTGATTTACATATAGTGTTACTCTGAAGAGTCAACGTTGTGACACCACATGATGTCAATATGTATATTAAAGTTATATCATAAGATGTTTTTGTCGGTAAAACAGATTGACAATGCTATGTGAAAATGATATGGTAGATAATATTAATTTAAAAAAAATATTAATTGATTTTGCATCTCAGAATACTCGAAAAGACAGTTTTATATGAATTACCGGTATTTCTTGAATTCAATGTTATTTCGATGATAAAAACAATATATTGAAGATGTTTTCGTACATACAAGAGTCCTTTTTACATCTTACCCATGGCCTATATAGATAATTATTATTAATTATTTATAAATGTTATTAACTATATCAATTATTTTTTCTAATTATTATTCAATATATTTAGATATCAAAAAACAAATATAGCAATTTTAAAAATGTTTATGTAAGTTACATAAAAATTAAAGTTATACTTATTTAAGTAATTTAATAAAATATTTATTTAGTTATTGATTATATTTTAAAAAAAAATATTAATTAATTAAAATATGTGAGGTTGACTAATTTTATTGTCATTCATATTATATGTAATGGTTATTTAAAAGCATAGATCAATGTAGATTTTTTTTTCCTCAAAATTTGTTTTATCAAATTCAAAATTTATAGTATATATAATAATCAATTTTAAATTATTTCAGTTAACATATTATATTATTTAATTTTTCTTTACTATCATGTTTCTATTAATGAACATATTATATTATTAAAAATTTATTTTAATTATGTTACTAGAAATTTATTTCAATTACATTATGAAATATTTGTAATTGACTATTTTGTCAAGATGTCTTTTTTGGTCATTTACATGTTTATAAGTTAGTTTTTGTCAAACCTAATTTGTTTATCAGCTAATTTATCGGCTAGTTTGCCAAACATAGCTTAAAATCTCATTGTGTCACAACATCAACCTAACTGCCATATAAGATTGTATATATAGATTTCACAATTATAACTTCTACAACAAGAAATAGCAACTTACTTTCATAATTTTTTTCCATTATAACATTGTATTTTCATTTTTTATTATTATAACAATGTACTTTCAAATTATTATTTTTACTACGGCACTGTACTTTGAAATTTTTACCTATTGTAATATTGGGTAACTGTCTCATATGATTTAAATTACTCATGCCACCTCATTATCCATGTATATTGTCTAAATGTAACGTATTGTTGACATGACATTTCTTATACCGTTTCCATCATTGTGGTTGAACCAGTACTTCCTTTCTGCCATTCCTAGGGACCACCCATCTATAATCAACAGTTAAGATTAATCAATGAAAAAAATTAAATTTTAAAGTTTGAATTTTAATGAGGCCCAGTGAACAATGATGAAAGGGGCATTTTGGGAAGAAAAAGTTACACTTATCAAGGGTATTCTAGTAAATTGAATTCATTTGTAACCCCCAAACAATTAATGAGGAGTTACAAACAATCAAATCCTAAAAAATATGTATTCATATTATTATTAATTTTTTACTATTGATCTTCCATGTCCATTCTTCTATGAATTCCTAAATCACATAAGAAACATGGTAGTAACAATTTTCGGTATTGATCAATTTGAACATAAATAAACTGTGAACACAATTTGAACAAAAATTAACAACCGTGAACACGATATGTGCAATTTTTGGCCCATATATTCACATACATAGACGTCCCACAAAATTAAGGTAGCATCTGTTAATTTGTGTTCATCTGTTAATTTGTTCAAATTGTGTTCACGGTTCATTTGTGTTCAAATTGTGTTCACGGTTATTCATTTGTGTTCAAATTGTGTTCATGGTTCATTTGTGTTCAAATTGATCAATACCAAAAAATCGTTACTACCGTGTTTCTTATGCGATTTAGGAATTCATACAAGAATGAACATGAAAGATCAATAGTAAAAAAAAAATTAATAATATGAATGCATATTTTTTGGGATTT
>NC_037528.1:20035667-20036619 GCF_001531365.2 Cynara cardunculus var. scolymus | reverse complement strand
GTGTTTTTTACAAATAAAGTATTTATCTTGAAAAAAAAATTATCGTATTTGAAAAAAAAAGTTCACTTTAGAATATATAATTTGCATACAATTTAGTAATAGTGGAATTTTCTAAGAGGGTTGTTATAAACAAAGTGATGAAAAACGTAATCTAGATGAGATATGAATTATTGAGAGGGAAAGTGATGAAATTATTAAACAATTATGAAATAGTTTTTTTCTTTTATATTAATGTCACATAATCAGAATGACGTGTCATTCATATCACCTAATTTAAGTCATGCAAGCAAAAGAAAAAAGGTTAACCGATTTAAAAGGTAACGAATTACTTAATTGCTATGTTGGATAATTTTTATAAAAATATGGTGTCTTAATAAAAAATAATTTAAAAATATATTTTTATAATAAGAAAAAATAAAAGTACAGTACTATAATATTTTTTTTAATATAAAAGTTTCTACCATATTTATGGTTTTGATTTATTATTCAACTTTATTCTATTTTATTAATTAATTTTTGGTATATATTAGTATTATTTCTATAAAACTATGTTGGCAAAAAAAACTAAGAGGCTGTTTGATAGTTGCTGAATGATTTGGTGCAGAATGATTAAGTGGTTAGAATAATTAAGAGGCTCTCATGATATAATGCAAAATGAGATATAACTGTTTGGTAATTGTTTACAATGAAATTGTGACGTTGAATGGTTAAGGGAAACCTAGAATACAAAGTCATTCAGAGGGTTTTAGAACCATTAAGAGACAATTTTTTTTTTCCCAAACAAGATTCATCTCTTAATGATTCAGAGATTGCCTATTAATGAAACTATTAAGAGATAAACAAATAGTCTTTAAAAATTGTACAAACCCTTTTAAATAAAGTTAATTTTGGTTATTAAGGTTTATTGAAAAGCTTGAAGGTGATACTAAGAAAAACATCCTTGAGGTTTACA
>NC_037528.1:19880294-20034347 GCF_001531365.2 Cynara cardunculus var. scolymus | reverse complement strand
ATGTCAAGTCATGTCCCGTTTAGTCCTATCATCTTGTCTTGTCCAATTTTATCTTGTCCATTTCTATCCAATTATGTTTACGTACAAAATGCTACTTTAAATGAGCACGAATTTCATCAAAAGAGAACTTAAATCTGCTTTCATTTCTAATTTTTGGGAACATTCGTTTGGAACCATGATTCAAAACTTCTATTTTTCTAGAAAACCGAAATGGAAACAAAATTTACTTTTATTCTTATCTTCAAAGATATATGAATTTGGACATAGAATCCATTAAATAATAACTAGAAGGATGCTCATGCAATACAGCGTGATACATTTTAATTTTAATGTTTCGGTTTATATGTTGGCTCTATCGATGTTATAATGTGATTTTATGTGGTTTTGAGAAAAAGAAAATATTTTTATTTTTTAATGAAATATAAATTTGAAGATATTATAAAAGTTTGAAAAAAATAATTCGATATTAGTATCAAATTAACTATTTGAAAGTTATTGTTTTTGTGTAATTTCTTTAATTCAATTTTTTTTAAATTAATTGAAGTTTAATAACGAACTAATTCATTTTTTGTTTAATATAATAACTTTTTTAAGATAATAATTAAGTATTMTGTTAGAACTCAATGATTATCTTAATTATATAATTGATTTTTTRTATTTAAAATGATGTTTATCATGTATTGATTATATTTATCTGCAATTAGTTACACGAAATCAAACATAGAGCTCTAATAAGATGTACTCATGCATATGCAACTTGCAATATTGAATTTCAAGTAATATGCATCAATAAACAATACTTTATACATAAAAGGCAACTCAACTTTGTGCAAAACAACCTATCTACCCTGTAACAAAACTTCTCTGACAAGCATGAACTAAGGGTTCAACCGACTCTGGTTGGTCCTTCGACTCATGTTTTACCTGATCAATGGGCATGGCATAATGAATTATGCCTTTATTCATGTAATCAACATCTTCATATAACGAGAATAAAACATCAATCCCAGACTCCCAGTCATCATTGAATGAATATAAAGACAAAGTCGTGATCAAATACTCAATTGCTAACTCGATAATCAACGCATGGTCATAAAGTTGAAACAATTAATCAATAMCTTGTGAAATACAACAAAATGGTCATTGGCCCAATGGTACCTGAATTACCAAWGACTCGGTCTCCCAATAGGTCAAAGGTTCAAACCTCACCAAATGTGAGAAATATACATGAGTGTTCATTGTATATGAATATTATATAATAAAAAAACAGTTATAGGTATTTCATATATCGATAAGTAGAAATACAGTTCATTCATACAATGCTCGTTCTCCAATCATAYTGTTTTCCCCAAGAACCCTTRTTGAAATCATACAAGTAAAAACCATCTTCTTGAACTAATCAATCACATGGGTTATGATCCCCTTTATCATAGTAGCAATCATATGACATCGTAGTATTGAAAACATCGAAAACCTGGTCTTTCGATCCCCAGTAAACATGACAAAAGTAGAGTGTGTGGTGGAAATAGTTCATGCAAAATTTCCAATGAAACTCTTGGGTATAAGACAGATAGTGATTGCCAAAATCAGTGTCTTTTGCCTGACAGTGAACCATGATATTACTATTCGGGATGCCATTTGAAAYCGAAACAATGAATCCAGGTACATAGAAGCACGCAAATGTCGTACTGGAAACGAGAAATTCAAGACATATAAAACACAAGATGCTTTTGTTGAGTCCCATCGTAGTCGTGTCGGGGACAATAAGGCAGTTGACTTCTTATATAGAATATTGCATTAATGGCAATAATGAACATACTTACAGAATTACCTAAATAAAATTATTTCCAAAGTAATAATTAAAATTTTACTAAATGCGCRTATTTTTCTAAAATTTTATTTTGAGAAACACAGTTAAAACGAGAAATTGACTAAAATGGTTAATCTCTTCAGTCAAATTCATTTTTAATAATTTTTTTTAATTAAATTCCTATTTATTTAAGAGTTTTTTTTAATAATGTTTATTAAAAATTACATGTAATATCCACATTTAATCAATGTTTTTCTTTTTCCAAAAAAGAATCATTAATTTTCGTCAAAATATCTTGTGATATTGATCATAGTAAATTTAAGTGAAAAATCATGAATGTTAGGTAAGTATGAATGTTAGAATTTTTTTTTATTAACCTGAATATCCAACTTGCTATGCGAGCTGACTAATCCCAATGCGACCACCTCTTTTGCAGATAGTTCGGAGTCACCATATTTGAACATCCGTGACCACAAGGGGATTTTTATTCGTCCTTGGATTTGAACATGTGACCTCCTGGTATTTTTGACATTTGGAGCTAGGATTTGAGGTTAGGTTAGGTAGCTTCCTTTCTTTATAGCATTAACTGCAAATACGAGTTATCTACAACATTACATGTGGTATTACAGACCATGAATTACATTTTGAAGTAATGTGATCTTATACATATTAAATGTATTTTATTACACATTACATGTAATTCTGTTTTCATTATTTATTTTTTTCAATATTCAATTTGAATCACTATTTTTTCACGTTTTAAATTATATGTGATTAGAATTTTTTCTAAAAAAAAAATCAATTTAATTGTTAATCACATGTGATTAAACGGAATATTGTATTTTTTTAAAAATACATCCTTAAATAAAATATTGTTTAAATAAAAATTAAAAACGCTTATTTTAGAGAAAATAAAAATTCCAAATAAAAAATTAATATTGATCATTAACATCACAAATATAGTAAAAGCATAAAGTTAATAAATGTCTTAAATGATTTTTTTATAAATAAAATACCAGACAGACACTTGTTATGTCAAGTCATGTCCCGTTTAGTCCTATCATCTTGTCTTGTCCAATTTTATCTTGTCCATTTCTATCCAATTATGTTTACGTACAAAATGCTACNAACATCACAAATATAGTAAAAGCATAAAGTTAATAAATGTCTTAAATGATTTTTTTATAAATAAATTAATTTTATATACTTATTTATTTATTTATTTATTTTTTGATTAATTTATTTAATCAATTTTGTGGTCCATATTCATTTTCTTATCTTCTAATTTGGTTACTGGTCTCATATGAACCTGACTTTATATATATTTCAAGTTTTTTTTAACCATCACAGGTAAATTCATATATATTTTTTTACTGTATTATACAACTTATTATTGCATACGTATAGCTATACATTTAAATTTGATAAAAAAAAAAACTCATTAACATGTTCAAATACAATATAAGCATTGAACCCTACGAATAAGGGTGTAAACGAGTCAAGCTTTTAACGAGCTACTCGAGCCCTAGCTTGTTTATCTCAAGTTCGAGCTTAATAATTATCGAGCTTGAGTCAATCGTGAACACAAAATAAAGCTTGTTTAACTTAACAAGTCGAGCTCCGTAACACCATTGTTCGACTCTACTCGTTCGAAAGCTCGATAAACTTTATGAGTCGAGCCAAACTGAATCATTCGAGCATCCACTTTTTCGAGTCAAAACATATTTATATGCTTACAAATTATATAATCAAAACATAGAAATTATTGACCTCGAGTAAATACGAATTAACTGATCTCGAACTCGAGCTCATAAACGAGCATCGAGCTCGAGTTCAAACATTGAAAAAATATAGACAAAAACCCACAATTTTAAAAGGTATGTTTGATACAATAAATATTTTAAAATATTTAGGTCTTGTTGTTTTTTTAAAAATAATTTTTATTTGTCTCTTATATCTGATTTGTTAAGAGATAAGACTATTCAAACTGTTTTTTTTTCGTTAATTTTTCTGAGACACTTATGTCTTATTGTTCTTTTATCTGATAAGAGGTAGAAAAACACTCTTATTTGCCTCTTATTATTCTTCAAACCCTCAACAACGACGTTTCTCAATTGGTTAACCTTAATCAATCCTGACCAAATCGATCATCACCTCTCTCAGTTGATGTATTTTAATATCATTTAAATGTGTTAAATACCGTCAATAACATGTTTTATTTAAAATGCATGCTAATTTTATAAATTTAGATGTAAATTTCGTAACGATGATGAATAAATATGTTAAATTGTATAAATTAATATATAAATTCACCACTATAGTTTTTAACGGGTAAAACAGATAATTAAACAAATTCAAACATTTATCAGTTTGCAAAAACAAATAATTTCATTGATTCAAATTTCAGACTTTAAAAGATTAAATTTCTTTTCACAAATCGCGTTTAATAATGCAATTAATTTTTAAAAATAATTGAAGTTGGGCGTGTCTAAAAACGATACGTTGTATTTGCAAATGTCAAATTAAGTTTAATAATGCATTTAATTGTTTAGAAAAATCAAATGCATTTTTTAGAAACTAGAAGAAAAAGGCGGCGAAATATATCTCGATTTTAGTGTTTCATTTTATTCCGTCTCTGTAAAGTTTTTAATATGGTTTTTATGTGATTTTGAGAAAAAAAATAATGTTTTTGGTTTTAAATAAAATATAAATTTGAAGATATCATAAAATTTCAAAAATAAATATATCAATATAAGTAGGGTTGAGCAGTGTAACCAGAACTGCCTTGGAACTGCCGGTTCCGGTTCCTAAAATACGGAACCGATTGAGAATGGTACCGGTTCCGGTTCTCAAATTTTCGGAATTGTTACCCGTTGGGTACCCGGAACCGGCGGGTATCCGGTATTTTTCAATTAGAAAAAATTAATTAATTTTTTTAATACTAAATTTAAATTAGGTCAAGAGCTTAGAATTTTAGTTTAAATTTTTGGTCCCGTCTTTGCGCCTCATCGACTCATACTCTCAGGCTTGAAACCTCTCACATACCGTCTTTTTTTTTCTTCAAATTGTGTGTTTAATTAGATTCGTAGTATGTAATCGTTAAACTTTCAACATTTACTATTAGTCTATTATAGTTTGTAATAATTAAACAATATTTGTAACCATTATTCCGTATAATTTGTATTATTGTTTATTTATTCAGTGTTTTGGCAATGTTTTATTTTTTATATCTAAATAACAAAATTTTAATATTTTAGGAAGCAGGTACCCAGGACTGGAACCGGTTTCCGGCGGTTCCAGTTCCAAAAATTCAAGAACCGCTCTACCCGGTTTCGGTTTCAATATCTTAAGAACAGCCAGTTCCGGTTCCTGTCAAATAGGGCGGGTACCCGCCTATGCTCACCCTTAAATATGAGTATTAAATTAACTATTTAAAAGTTCTTGTTTTTTGTTTAATTTCTTTACTCCGATTTTTATTATAATTTAATTTAGATTTAGTAAGGAAGTAATTTATTTTTGATTTAATAATATAATTTTTTCTGAGAATAATGATTAAGTATTTTGTTATAACTCAATGATTATTCTAATTATATTTTAGATTTTTTATATTTAAAATAAAATGTTTATCTTGTATTTGATTATGTTTATCTGCAGTTAATTACACGAATTCAAACATGAAGCTTTAATAAATTGTATTTACGTACAATTTATTTTTAATCTTGAACATTAAGCAATATGCATCAATAAACAATACTTAATACATAAAAAGTGGTTTTTAATAATTTTTATCATATATTTTATAATATAGTAGAAATATTGAGCCATTTTGCTGTACATTAATTTTGTTTTTAAAAAATTAAAAAAAACAGTTCTGCAAATTATGAAAGGTCCTACTCATTTGCTCCAAATGTCCCAATCAGAGTCGATAAATAAGTTCAAAAAGTACAATTGCAAGTGATCAAGAAACCTGTGTCATAAAAATAGTTAAGCTGAGAAATGTAAGAAATGATCTGGATCCTAAATTATCTTTAATTTCAAATTCCCTCATAATTCGTGTTTGATACGAACATTGATCCGGTGCATCTTATCGTAGTGTACATCAAAAGAGTGTTTTTGGACTATTTTGGGCAAACCCTTATCTGAATTCATATTTTCACCTACTTTACGATAGATTTTGGCTTATAATTGATCAATAATCACTTATGTGGGTTTGGTTTGCAAAATGGTTTTTGGATATAATGAAATTTGTTAAAGGAATTTGATTTTGAAGGAATTGTAATGGATTGTTATCCGGTATGACTACATGTTTAGTTGGCAGACATTAGAATTGAATCCATTAAGAAATTAGAATATGTCTGTTTGGTTCACATAATGTAGCTTTGGAATTAAAACGAAATATTTGTAAACAATCAAAATTCCGTTTTTTTGAGAACTGTTATTTTTTTGAAAATTAAAAATACTTTAATAAATTACTTATTTAATGTGTAAAACAGGATAAAATACACAATCCAAATATAACCATAAATCAAACGGCGTTACTAAGTCGATAATTAAATTGTCTCACAATAGCTAATTCTTTATCATGTAAAATAAGTAATTCGTTGGTGGTCGGCGGTGGTTCAAATCGACGGTGGGCGACCATGGTTTAGATCGATGGTGGTCGACAATGGTCCAAATAGGTGGTGGTCCATGGTGGTTCAGATTAGTGGTGGTCCGTGGTTGTTCAGATCGGTGGTGGTTTAGATGACGATGGTCAACAGTGGTTCAAATCAACGGTGATTAAGATTGGTGGTGGTTGGCGGTGGTTCAAATCGTTGGTGGTCCACGATGGTCCGCAGTGGTGCAAATTGGTGGTGGTCCATGGTGGTTCCTATGGCGGTGGTTAGAGGTTGGTGATATTTTAGTAGGTAAATTAACGCCCTAAATGGTGAAAAAAATCATCGTATGCCCCAAAAGATAGATTGTTACGAACCATACTTGGCATGCGGGTATATACTTCAAAAGAAACTTGTCTAAAACTACAAGTTCATATCAGCGGTGCCCGACAATGGTTCAGATAGGCGGTGGTCGGCGATGGTTCAGGTTGTGGCCCAGCGATGATTCAGATCGGAGGTGCTTGCCGGTGGTTCAGATCGGTGGTGGTCCATGACAGTTCAGATGACGGTGATCGATGGTGGTTTAGATCGACGGCGGTCAAAATATTACGTAGTTTCTAAAAAATGTTAAATTTATTTATTTGTGAAATTTGTAAGATTTTGAAGATTTTTTTTGTGAAAAAAAAACGAACCAAACGAGAAAATGAATTTTGGTCAATGAAATTCAACGTCACAATTCCATCATATTCATTCAAAATATGTGCACCAAATGCCCCTTAGGGGCTGGTTGGTTAGTTTTCTATTAAATCATGTATAATGAAGTTATATGTGTAAATTAATTTATCTGTATAAATCGGAAAAAATTATACTTGAGATGATTTTTCATGGATGAAAGAAGCATTTTTCGAATTGAGAGAGACAAGTTTAGAAAAAACACGACTTTTTACATAAAGTTTCTCCTAAAAACTTTCAGAATAAGTCATTGTCTATAGGGAAAAGTCTAAAAAAACCTAATGGACTTTAGTATTTGGAATGATTAAGTATTTGGACAATTTTTTGGAACAAATAAGTCATTGGACATTCTAAAACATGTTAAATAATTTCTTGGACAATTTTTTGGAACAAATAAGTCCTTAGACATTCGAAAACATGTTAAATAACTTCTTGGACAATTTAAAACATGTTAAATAACTCATTGGATAATTTTTTGGAACAAATAAGTCATTGGACAATCCAAAACATGTTAAATAACTCCTTGGACTTTTCTAAAACCTGTTGGATACATTCTTATGACTTGTACAACTAGTTAATGTGGTAAAATAGTGAAAAAAATTCGAAAAAATCCCAATGAACATTCATATTTTGAACGATTAAGTCCCTAAATATTTTTTGAAAAAAAATGATTATTGATGAAATTTATTTTAATTAAAAGTAAAAATATATTATTTTTAATTAAAATAAATTTCACCAGTAATCTTTTTAAATCTCTTTTTTTAATTTAAAAAATCATATATATGATATATTTTATTTTTAATTAAAATAAATTTAATAATGATTTTTTTTGAAAAAATAATTATTTTTTTGTAAATATAAGTATTTTTTTTGTTATATTTGTTTAATTTTATAGATATAAATACTTTTTGGTTCAAAAAATATTTAGGAACTTAATCGTTCAAAATATGAATGTTCATTGGGTTTTTTTCGGACTTTTGTCACTATTTTACCACTTTAACTAGTTGTACAAGTCATAAGAATGTATCCAATATGTTTTAGAATAGTCCAAGGAGTTATTTAACATGTTTTGGATTGTTCAAGAACTTATTTGTTCCAAAAATTGTCTAATGAGTTATTTAACATGTTTTAAATTGTCCAATGATTTATTTGTTCTAAAAAATTGTCCAATACGTTATTTAATATGTTTTGGAATGTCCAAGAACTTATTTGTTCCAAAAAAATTATTCAAGGACTTAATCATTCCAAACACTAAAGTTCATTGGGTTTTTTTAGACTTTTTTCTTTTTCTATATTAAAAAAACATTCTCAAACAATCATTTATAATTGACCAAATAAATTATGAGTACCATTAAACTCATTAATAGAACATATTTTTTTAATTTATTTTAGAGAATAATCTATAATTCTATATATACATTAAAGGAGAAACCAAGGTTGATGACTTGGCTTCTCCTAAGGGTTGAAAACTTATTTATCTTTTTTTTCATTCATCCTCCTTCAATCTTTTTTTAATTTCATATTCTAATTTCTATAAACATTGATTATTCATTTATGTTTGCATTTAACACAATCTTTTCATTTTCCCTAACACTTCTTCATAAATTGTTCATCRTTCAATCTCTTTTTCTCCATCTCCAYCAYTTGATTTGTTTTTTCATTTCATTTTTCTCCATCTCCATCACTTGATTTGTTTTTCATTTCATAAATTGTTATTTTTCAACAAATCTATTTTCAAGTTTATTTTGAGAAGACCAATTAAGGTATGCGTTCCTTTTTATTTTTGTTGGGATTTTAGAATTTTGTTTTTTTACTTTTCTCTTCTATGATTTTCTAAGTTTTCTCAATGAAACGGAGAGTTTGTTCTTGACAACACTTTTAGAGTTTTCATGGCAACAATGGTTCGATTAATCGCCTGATGATAGAATCTTGGAAGTATAACAAACCATGATGTAGCCTCAACAAATTTAAACATATTTTTGTAATGATTATCTTTTTCAAGTATACTTTGAGAAAACTAATGTGTGTATGCATTCCTTTTGACTTTTATTGAGATTTTTAAAGTTTTTTTGTTACGATTTTCATGTAGCATCACCAAACTTCAACATGCCATTTTTTAATTCGAGACGATTAATCTGAGTATGCAAATCTTCTTAATTTTGTTAGGATTTTAGAGGTTTTCTTTAACTAATGTCTTCTACATTTTTCTTAAGTTTTTTTTTCCCAATAGAACCAACAATACGTTTTTAGCAATTGTTTTAGAGTTTGGTTGACAACAACTATTTCTCATGGAATCTTGAGAAACCAAGTTTAATGAAAAATCATTTTCATATTCATCTTTTATTTTCTCATTCTTATTTTATTGTTGAAACTTTTTTTTTTCAAATTCTATTTATTTTAAAATATTTTCAACCGCATTAATCGTTAAAAGATTTCATTTTTGTAATTTAAATAATCTATATATATATATTAAAAGAGTAACCAATAATGATAAGGTGGATTCATATATCAAAGGTAACATTGATTCTTATTAGTTTAATATATAAATGTGATCATCGATTCATTTAGCTAACTTCAATAATTTAAAAAAAGATTATTGTCACCATGCAACGCATGGTGTCAAACACTAGTTTTTGTAATGATAAAAAGTCGATAAAAACTCAACAACTTCGCTTAAGTTATTTGACAATACTTTTTTAACAAGTAAATTATCAAAAAATGTAAAACTAAAATACACAATTTGACCTAAAAATGACTTAGGGGTTATTTGTTTATTTTTTAATAATTCTATTAAAAAACAGTCTTTGAGTCGTTGAGAGCTGAATCTTATTTGACAAAAAAAAGTCTGTCTCTTAATGGTTTTAAAATCATCCAAATGATTTTGCATCATGCGCCCCTCTTAACCATTCAACGCTCTAATTTTAGTGTAAACAATTATCAAACAATTATATTTTATTTTGCACTATACCATGAAAGGCTCTTAATTATTTTGACCAATTAATCATTATGCACTAAATAACCTTTTAAGCAACTACCAAACAACCTCTTACTTGGTTTCACCGATAAAAATGCTTTTAATATCAAGACTTTGAAAAATGATAGGCGTTATTAATGCTTTGTTTAATAAAAATAAACTATCCTTAAACTGTTAATTTTTTTCTCCAAAAAGAAAATCTTTATGAGCACGCACATAGGGGCTTGCAAATTGAATTGCAAAACCATTTTTGTCAGACAATTGCTGCACACTTGCTGCCATGTAGGATTCAAATTGCAAATTTTGCAATTCAACTTGAAAGCCACGTGGCACCAACCTCCTCTCCAAAACTATTTAAATAAACTATTTTTAATAATGTTAATATATTTTTAATGTTAATAATTTTAAGAATGTTAATATATTTTTAATAATTTTAATATTTTTAATAATTTTAATAATGTTAATATTTTTAATAATTTTAATATTTTTAATAATTTTAATATTGCAAAAGCTGATGTGGCACAATTGAAAGTGTAAATGGATTGCAGGGATGTGGATGGTCTAACATTTAAGAGATATAAATAATACCTAAATCTTTTCCATTAATAAAAAATATCGATGTGTGAGTTTATTTGTTGCATTTGTTATATATAAATATTATATACTTAAAAAACAAGAAGTATTGAAAAATAATATTTCAAACCACAAGGGTGATACCTGATTGGTTTATGCTTGACTCCAAAGGTCAAAAATGTCTGGAGGTCCCATATTCAAATCCAAGAAGGAACAAAAATCCTCTTGTGCCTACGAAGGTTCAAATGCAATGAATCCGGATTACCTACCAAGTTGGTGGTCGTTCCGGGATTAGTCGACTCGCATAGCGAGTTGGATATCCAAGTTAATAAAAAATAATAATTAAGCGTACTGAATATTATAATGATGTAACTAATATTAAAATCTCTTAAATAAAGTACCTATTATAATTTGATGTAATTTTTTAGAAATAGTGACTTTGTTAAGCTATTTTATATTTTTAAAATATAAAATAGCTGTTAAAAATGCTCTTAATACTTCTAATCTAGCATATTGTTATTTATTTAACAATCTGTTCATGGACTTAATAACTCAAAATCAAAAATTCCATTGGATTTTTTTAACTTTCCCTTTTTATAGTTTATACATATAATAGCATTGAAATTTAATTGTTTTTCCTAAATGTTTCATCTATACTATATTATAAAGTATTTGATAAAAACTCTTAAAAATCATTTTTTGTATATAAAATACCATTTATTGATGTATATTACTTAAAATTCAATATTACAAGTAAATAATGCATAAGTACAACTTATTAAAGTTCTATGCTTGATTCGTGTAACTAACTGCTGATAAACATAATCAAATACTGGATACATATTTTAATTTAAATATAAAAAATCTAAAATGTAATTAAGATGATCACTGTGTTATAATAGAATATTTAATTATTATATTTATAAAATATTAAATTATTAAATTAAAAATAATTTACTTCGTTATTAAACCTAAACTAATTTATAATAAAAAATTTGAATTAAAGAAATTACACAACAAAACAAAAACTTTTAAATAGTTAATTTAATACTAACATCAATATATTTTTTCAAATTTTAAGATATCTTTAAATTTATATTTTATTCAAAAAGAAAAACATTATCGTTTTTCTCAAAACCAATAAAACCGTATTATAACATCGAGAGGGGACATAATAAAACGAAACATTAAAACGAAGATGTATTTTGCTGCATTGCACGAGTACCCTTCTAGTTAAATATAAAGCAAACTACGCTCTTAGGGGCCGTTTACCCAAATGCTTACCCGGTAAGCGCTTACCAATAAAAGTCAACACTATAATAAATGCGTAAGATTTTAGTATATCAAAACATATCGAATGCAACAATTTACTAGGTAAGCGCTTACCTGGGTAAGAGTCGTCATCCTCACTTATCGGGTAAGACTCTCCATCCTTCTCATCGCTCTTACCCGGTAAGATTCTTGGCTCTTCTCATATTCATCCGATGAGGAAATTTATGCGTTAAGCACTTATCAAGTAAGTGTTTAGTAAACGGCCCCTTAGTCTCCTTTGTTTGTTGAAAATTTCTATTTTCATCCTTGTATTTTCAAAATTGCAATTATTATCTTTATAATTTACAATTTATTAATGTTTTCGTCCATATAAATTTTAATTTATTAGTTTCTCATACTTAACGATGAACTACTGATAAAGTTAGACTAACAACGAATCACAAACTATTATTCCGAAAACACAAGAACGTAAGTCAAAATATTCAACAAAACTCGTAAACCAAAACCATAGGTTTACTTTAAAATATAGAGTGGATCACATCGGTGGTCGCTAGGGTTTTAATTTCTAATTTTTCAATTTCATAACACTTAAAATACTTCGAATCAACATTATCATTTAACAATTGTTATAAGTATCAGTGTTTGTGCAAACTAGCAAACTATTATACTTAGACTTGATATCATGTGAGTCGAAAGGTTTTTCGTGACATCTGTAAGACCAATTCTCAACCTTTGGATTAGAATTACAATCTGAACATTCATAATCACAACTTCTCAATAATCACAAAATTATATTCATACAACTTTAAACCATTAAATCGTTATCTTTTTAACTTACGTTCTTGTGCGGGTTTTGCGAGGGCTGACCCAAACCCAAATCAATATTGTATTCAGGGCTTTTGACGACCGGTTCTTGTTTCAAAAACTCTAATCTTGGTTGGATCTTGATTCTCCCGTGCATATGCGTGTAACTATGCAAAAACATGCATAAGAACTAGGGCCAAAAATTTCTGTTGGTGTAACCCCAATACGTTAGTTGACCAAGAACATTATTTGCAATTCTTGGGTGGCCAAGTGAATTTTGGTGTGAACTGTGTGTTCGATGATCCAAATTCATGGGTTGATGCCAATGTTGCACACACGCCGATTCATTTTCTTCGTCACCACTGTTTTCTAACCAAATCCAACCTCAAAATTTGCTTCTTCTTCACAAATTCATCTCCCGCTCTCCAACTCCATGGCTGATCGTGCTGATCCTTCGCCTCTCGTTGCACCTTCTCTCCTCACTCAACCCACCGAGATCGACTTAGAAGCCGGTCCTGGGGAACAAATTCAGTGCCGAATTTGTCTTGAAACTGATGGTACTTCTTGTTTATTTATCTTTATTGCTGATAATTTAGTTCTAGGTTCTGGCTGATTTGTAGTTTCTCCTAATTTATCTTGGTGTTAGTTTGTTGTCTGTGTGCTTTCATGGTTCGAAAGGGAAAGTAATGTGTCAGATTGATGCAATTTTAACACTATTCGGTTTTGTTAGATGGCATTTGCCAATAGGACTAAATTTATCAGGCGATTCCTCTTTTCCGTTTCATTGTTGCTAGTGTTTACTTACAATGGCAACAGTTCTTTTTGGGGGTGCGGTAAATTGAGACTGATTTTGTTGAATAAATCAACATAATACATATTAAAAAGGTTAGAAAGATTCAGCTACTCATAACCTTGAATTCCCATCACTCATGAGTCGCTCTATTAACTCTGCACCCAATTCTTAGGGATGAGTCTTATGTGGGAAATTGTCCAAAGTTGCATAAGTGCTACTTGTGTAATCTCCGGCTAGTTCGGTCAATTTATGAAAAGGTGGCTATAAAGTGAAGAGGGGAGGCCTGATTGGCTATTTTGGTCAATTTTTCGTCTTCTGTTTTAGGGAAGACCCCATAGCTAGCATTCCACACTGCAAAAAGAGATGCTAACTTTTCTAAGGCAGTCTTTAGTAGTACAATGCGATTGACTCGTCCTAAAACTTTAGCGTTCCAGGCTTCCATACTTTGAAAACCACCAAAAGAGGCAACCCGTATACAATAACTAGCATTTACTTTAACAACGCGTCTAAAGATAAAGATAAGCAAATTTGAGTACTTTTTCAATTTGCTCAAGGGTTCTGCAAATAAATAGTTATTTGGAGTACTTGAAAAGTACATTTTTAACTGCATTAGTGCTGGTCAATGAAAGAAGGGTTCCTACCTTATTGTTACTATGATATGTTGCAAGCGTACATAGTTTTCTAGTGGTGATAGATGGTCCAGTTTTAACTTTATTTTTTTACCTAAACTGCTTATGTGATTTTTGGTAATCCTTGGTAATCTTTATTTCCTGCTGTTTTCCATCAGGCAGAGATTTTATTGCACCTTGCAAATGCAGAGGGACATCAAAGTATGTTCATCGGGAGTGCCTTGATCACTGGCGTGCTGTGAGGGTAAACTTTTCATCTTTGGTGTCTTGTTCTGTAAATTTGTGATCGTCAAGGAGAAAGTAATACAAATAACTTAGATTTCTTCTGTTGAGAAAATTGCTCATTCTTGGTTAGCAAATATATTCCGTCGCGCCCCTTTCTTTGAAATTAGTCACTACTTGAGCCACAGAAGATGCTTTTTGACCAATAGCTACATAAACACATATTACATTTTGGCCTTGTTGATTTAAAACTATCTGTTGCTACTGTTGTCTTACCTGTCTGTCTGCCCCCATTAAGTAACTATTTCTCTTTTTTTTTTAAGACAAATCTGTTTCTCTTCTAAATGCCTGCTGTGCTGGCGAACCTCTAGACGTTCTATTCAGACTCGAAGAACTTGGACCGTGACACTAGGTTATGCCATGGTCTTTTATTGATGCTTTGCCTCTAAGAGATTATGGATGGAAAGAACTTGGTAGCTTTGTTTTGCATGTGATATAATTAAGACCAAAATGAGATCATGTTTCTGGAATTGGTTGCTTGAAACTTTTATTGTTTAATCCACATCAACTTGTACTTATTTTGATTAGTTACTTTGGGTCCCTACTAAATGGGAACTAAGAAAGACATTAGCGACAACATTGCATCAAGGGTGGGTTAGGATGCGAGCACTAATAACCACCCTTTCTGGTTGTTTGATTTTTTAATGGTAATTGCTTCTATGCATTTTCGCCTGCCTCTTCACTACTATCGACGTCCTGGTACTTGACCCCACACATGTAGCCAAAACGTTTTCATGCATAACATCTTTGAAAATACCGAACATTTGGGTGAAGAAACTTAATACAACTCTATGTTGAGAACTAACAATTACCAATTAACAAAAAGTAAATTGATTTTTCAACAAACCCATATTAAGAAACAAAATATTCTAATTAATAACCCTAACAATTAATAAGAAACAAAGTCAAACAATAAACACATAAATGACACTCATATTTAAGAAATTTAAAATAAAATAAACAAAAAACATAAAAATAAAATATAGCATTGATCAATTTCTTTCAAGGTAAAAAGTTGGGGACAAGTGGTGTCAAAAGGTTGGGTACAATATGAGAAATTAAGGTTAGAATTTTTTTCCACAATTTTTATTAGGCTCCATTAACTTTTTTATTGGGGGAAACTGCCCCTACCCCTCAGGCTTTGTTGACTTTTTTATTGGGGAAACTTCCCCTACCCCTCAAGGAGTGTTGCATAAAATTCTGAAAGACTTGTTAATTGTCGTTGAAAAACATAACTCATATAATTTTTATATTTTCATTCTTATCATATCATTGTTTTATTCTACGGGTATTACATGGAGTCTTCACTCAATACACAGGATGATCCATGTTACTTGGCGGACTTTTCTCCTTTTATTCCTCATCCTATTTTATATTTTTTGATTCTTTTGTACAAGTTTAGTAGCTACTCAAGGGAAATGTCAGGCCATTTAAAAATCAGTCATAGACATAAATAACTGGGAAGCAATTTGTTTGTATTAGGAGTGGTTTTAACAGATGTAGAATAGAAGGGACCAGAATAAAGTTGGTATGCAGGGAACCAACAAGCTATTCTAGGGTGCAACTAAAAATCTTGCCAGGTCACTACTAGGTAGAATAGTTATTAGCATGTGTTTCATGGTATGGGGTAGCTAGCAGTTTACCCTTGCGTTGTGTAGGTATAACCTTGTATAAGTAACAATAAATTATCTGTTGAATTGTCGATTGTATATATCGAGTTGAAAGCAATTTTTCTCTAACTATGTATTTTGAGAAAAATGGCATGCTGTTTTTACATATAATTCTTTTGATATACATTTATTACATACTTATTTGTTTGTAAGAATGAGCAATTTTGGAGAAAAAGTTCCAACTACAATGGTTTATCTGCATTTACATTTCCACAATGCATCTAAATCGCTCATTCTTACTAGGTGTGTATTGTTTCTTTTGCGTTTTCTCAAGAATGACGGTTTATTTGCAACAAAACCCAAATATGATGGTTGGAAAAGTTAATCACTCGATATATACAACGTAAACGTTAGGAGATCTTAAAAGCTAAGTAGTCTGAAATCTAAATATAGAATAAGATAATCACAATAAACTAGGGGAACTCATTCTTATTCTGTTAACATAAATAGGGGAGTATTGATTGCTGGACTATATCACTTGAAGTAGATGTGAATAGTATAAGCTAATCCTGTTTTCAATATGCCATGCCCTCAGGACATGTTTCCATTTCTTATTTTATTATTCAATCTCCGGAAGTCTCCCCATTTATGTGCATCTTTTGATCTTGTCATACACCACTTGCGTTTGGTTCGCCAGCTTTGTCAAATTGGTTTGCTGATGCACCTGGAAAAGGTTTCTCAATCAGCTTGCAATTAGTGGGGGGTACTAGTGAATTTGTTAAAACTGCTCTCTAGTACGAGCCACCAACAGCTGAGTTTAGTTAGACAGTCGTGCTTTAGCTACACCGTCAAATTTGCTTCTTAGTTGATTGGAATTTTACCCTTGGGTTATCAGATCGTTGTTGGGAGCGTATCATGTGAAAGAATACAGTAAGTCTGCTAAGTAAGAATGCAGTTTAACATGTTTGGTATGTGCCCATTGAATACCATGACTAGTTGCTTTAGGGTCTTTTTTTTAGCAGCTTAATGAGACTCGCAACTTATCCAGTCAGCTATATATGACTCTTTGGTAGAAGCTTAATGATATAGAAAGTGACTTATTCAATAAGCTTCTAGATGGTAGATTATGAAGAAAGCCAAGTTTTTTCCTTAAATGCCCCTCCCAATTAAAAAACACGCTTCTTCCGTCTATGAAAAAACCCTCCCATACAAAAACCTTCCAATCTATACAGACAGATACACAAACAACTTTATCCATACAGGACTTAACGGAAAACCAACCAAACAGCCCCTTAGTCTTTATCCGGTAGTGCTGCTGTACTAGCATAGGCTGTTAATGCAGGATTTGCTTTCTTTTCATTAAGACTTCGGTTGAAATTTAGTTCAATTAGATGTTTGCCATGGTTAACTTGTGGTTCATTTCTGTTTTTCCCAATTTCATGCAGGAAGGTTTTGCATTTGCTCATTGCACGACATGCAAGGCTCCCTATCACTTGAGAGTTCATGTTCTTGCTGATAGGAAGTGGAGAACCATGAAGTTCCGTTTCTTTGTGACCAGGGACATTTTGTTTATCTTTCTCTCTGTACAGCTTGTAGGTGGCGAATTCTCTATTTCTAGATTGTTTGCTCTTATGGAGATTGTGTTAACGAATTATCCAGCCCATTGTTCTTATTCCATCATCTCCTGCTTGTTGTTGCAGGTGATTTCTTTATTGGCATATTTGGTGTATCTAGTTGATGGATATCATAAGTTTTGGCTTCGTCTTGCTTGGGGTTTCGATAGCGTAACCAGCTTCTACTACATATGTGGTAAAACTTTCATAAATTCATATCAAATTTTCTATTAAATGCTCTTTATTTCTCTTAAACAACTTGTAGTTTTTGTTTCGCACTGCGTTCCTTCTCATTGTGTTTAATTCCCCTTTAGTTACTAACCCAATAACAAAAGTTCCATAAGGGGATTGGAGCAGGCTACCATGAGATGTCCTGATGAACCTTGGGAGCATCCCGGCAAGATCTATGGCTCAACGGGATCAGTCGGCTAGAGAGCGGGGTTATTCTTCTTCCGAGGAGACAGAGTAGTCTCTTATACTGACCGAACCCTCAGTTCGGAGGTCTTCGTCAACATGTTACGAATCTCCAGTCTGGCGGTTACTTCCTGCATGATGATGTTCAGTAATGGCCCTATAGTGCTACTGGGGAACAAAGAGAGGAGAATTGGGGAAAAGTATTGAAATTTAACTAGCTTTTTAGATTCTGCATGTGAATGAGCTAGGATTGCACATGCTTTTTTCCTAAGGTGGCCTCACAGTTTTGACACCACGATGATGATTTATCCATTCAATTAAAGAAGATTGTCGAACTCCAAAGTAGACATTCATCAAGTAATTTGCATTTCACTATCAAGAATAACAAAGGAAAGTGATGGATATGCTACGAGTAAGATACTCCCACTAGGCAGCCGTTTACCAATTGCTTACCGGGTGTCGCTTACTTACCGAGTATGGCAAGGTTCAAGAATCTTACCTGGTAAGAGGCAAAGCAAGGACCGGGAATCTTACCTCGTGAGGGAAGAGACTCTTACAATGTAAATGCTTACCGGGTAAAACACGCTTACCAACAATCCATTTTGATGGCCAAGAATGGTACCCGATAAGGTAAGTGAAGGTGATGACTCTTGCCATTAAGGTAAGCGCTTACCTGGTAAGTGTTTGGTAAACGGCCCATAAGTACCTGATTTGCCCCATACTACATGCAAATCTACCATTGGGTACATGCTTAGGAAGTCCTTGGTCCAATAATGGGATTTTTTCTTAAACCTTTTTTCTTCTTTTCAAGTGAAACGTAAAACTTGAAGATTATTTTTTATAAAGACTTGATCTAATTGAATCGTACAAGGGAGGTCATAAGCATGCAAGCAGGATATTAATAACTCATAATTGCTTAAGTTTGCAATCAAGTTTAAAATACATTGATGTCTATTGGCATCCTGAGCAAAGACTAACTAGAGTTTTGTGAGTCCCTTCACTTCTTGATCATTGTTCCTGGTATCAAATAGTATAAGATCTCGAAAAAGATAGACAGTACCAGAGCAGGTCTAGAACAAATAAACAAGTGACGAGAGTCTGAGGTCCAATTACAAGAACTGATTAGAGCTGGGCCACAGTTGGAGCATGAGGTGGAACATAACTGATTAGTTTGAGTACAAGCTGCAGGAGTCTGGATGAAGTCAGGCAGGTGGTACAAAATTTGATAGAACCCCCTGAACTTTCAGAAAATGACATAAATGCCTGTACTTTCTTTGAATGGCAAACTGGTAAGCGCGATCTTTTGATGTTTGCAAAGTAGCTCCTGAAGTTTCTAAGAATTGTGCCATAGACCCCACAGTTTCTGAAACTTGCAGATGAGCCCTGAATATTCTGCAATATGCAAATATTGTTCCTTGACTTTCAGAATTCTCTTGTCAAATCGGGTACAAACATAATAACAGATAAGAAAATATCACCAGTCAGATCCGATTGATCAGATGAAGAGGCAGCAGCGAACAGAACCTCTGAAACTGGGGAGGGTTGATGGATGTTCTTGCAGTTGGCACATGATTTTGGCAAAGGGGTGTCAGTGAGGGACGAGCCATATAACTGCTTCATAGAAAACAAGCTCTAGGTTGGCACCACAATCTATTCAGATGGGAGGGAGTATGATGGCATGACCCAAACGTGTGGTTGCAAATCCCTAGGAACAGTAATAACCTACTCCAAAATATGGTCTTGCCATTACTGATTCAACAGAGAAAAATGCGCTAGAGATAAAATTTATGATCAACGGGAGAGACTGAAGAGCCTCATGTGACTATGCCAGACATGGCTCTACGTGATCTGATGGTCCTTCAAGGTGCGGTGCTGGCAGGAACCTCTATTGTTGATGCTGCAAAAACTGATGATGGTGGCAGTAGTATCTTGTTGTTTACATCAAAGCTTAATGTGGGCCAGGGTTTTGCTTTTTTGAGCCTTAGCTGAGATCACATGCAAACTTGCTTCATATTGATGTTTATTACTGATGGAAAATGGAAAAAACTCTGCATATATATAGGGTATGCATAGTCGGCTCATGAACTGAATATAATTATATAATACATAAGAAGCCTAAATAATCTACAAAACAAAAATCCTAGTACACTGACAAATACCAATAACATATTTTCTTAATGTTGTTTGAGGATGTTTACGTAGTTGAATATCCTGGTCCGATTATCCTGAGGAGGCTTTCAGGGTCTATCATTGAGGTCATTGTATGGCCTCAAGAAAACTCCCCAAGTCTGATTTTAGGAGTTCCCTTGGCATGAGGAAAATTTGGCATTTTGGTTGTTCCTTTTCACTGCTTGGTGATTTCTTTACATCAACATGATAAGCTGGTTGTTACAGTGTTTTAGGTCAATGATTACTGTTATTTACTGGTGATAACCCCGAGATATTTGCAATACTGAAGTTCTTCATCCACTGATAATTTCAGACCATAGATTTGGGTATTCATGGGTATTCTGGTCACTATCTGTAAGGCTATGAAGTACCAAGACTTGACTCAGAGTGTCATATTTGAAATGGGTGCGGCTTGGGTGCAGCGACATACAGACCGGACGTGCAATTTATTGAAGATATAAAACCCATTTGGATACAATATGTGTATTGTGTAGGTTGGATATGGTTGGGTGTCCCATGACTTTTTTTTATGGAGGGTTCAGCCCATTTTCTGTCATTTAACTTTTTGTTTCAAGCTTTCCAATACTTTCAGGTCTAAAAAGTAAACAAAACACTTCACATATACATCTTCGGCACATGGGTATAGAATACACTCCCAATTTCTAAATAGTTATAACATGACCAATATTTTTTCCAGTTCCATCTTTGTTTCCTTATTCATGTATACCTATTTCTCTACATGTTTCTCTTGTATGTTTCCTTAGTTTTTGTTCAATGTCTATTTTATAGGCTTGTTGTTTATATGTTTGTAGGATATAGTCCTAACAAAGGTTGATAAATAAGTACTTGACGGATTCTTTTTTAGTATGGTGGTTAAAATACTTCCAGGATGTTTCCTTTTCAAGTTACTCGAGTATTTTATTTAAAAATTTTATATATGTATACATGTGTGGCCTAGATTCTTGGATTTCTGAAGATGTAGAACTCATGCACCTCATACATTTCACACCTGGTACAAACACCCATTCTTGTGCTTCTTAATATGCGAGATGAAGTCTATCCATTATATTTTAGTTGTGCTTGGATGCTAGAATTGTGTCATCCCTGTGATGATACAATGAATTTAAGCACTATTTAGATGAATGGTCAGGGTACGGGAGCCTAATTGGGAAGCTGAACTCTCTCCCAGTTAACAGGCTTGAAATTGCCTTTTTCCGCGAGTGTGGTTAGTTTGTCTTCCTCTAGTACTAATAATTGGGATTCTAAGCCTCAAATCTTGAGGCATCTCCAGGGTGCAGTGAGTTGCTTCTTTTTCATATACTGATAAGAGGACACACCCCAGTTGAGGTTCCTCTAATGCAAGTCATGCAGATTGTATGTCAAGTTGGAATTGTAAGGTTAAGTATCTAGTCGTCCTTGGGTGAATCTTGTTTTTTGAAATACTAGGAAGCAGGACAATATTTCTCGCCCAAGTTTTGAGTCTGAGTATGAGATCATGTCGCTTACAGTATGTGTTTTGACTTGAGTTGATGCTTTTCGGTGTTTCGAGATTCTCATCTATTTTAGTGGAGGTGCAAACCGTGCAATGCAATTATGAATCAACTGTGCACATTTCCAAGCACCGAATTGCATGAGCAAACCAAACATATCAAAATAGGTTGTCATTTGGTTAGCTAGAAGGTGGTTTATACATCTTGTGAGCTGCCTAGAATCAATGACTCGCATTGATTCCATGTGTAACAAGTTGGGGGCATGTTTGATGGTAAGTTTTGTGGTTGCATTAGATTTGAACTTGATAATTAGGCATCAACTTGAGGGTGTAGATGTCTAGGATATGTGTGTGTGTGTGTGTATATATATATGTTACTGGTGTTCATACCCCAGCTAATAGACCCGCCATGTATTTTGTATATGGTTCCTTCTCTTAGTAATAAGATTATCTTTTTTGTCCCTTTCTCGTTCAGGTTACAATTGATTTACTTCTAATCACATGTTATGGATATTATTCTGCAGGTGCACTATTATTTTTTGCGCTACTTGGCCTATCTGGATGCTTTATAACTTGTTATGATCGGAGAGTCCGTAATGATCTTGCTCAGCCTTGTCGAGAATTGTGTCTTTGTTGTTGTCAACCCGGGTAAACTTCCATTATTAATATTATTGGTCATTGGTTGACGGAAAACAGTTTTTTGTGTTGATAACTTTTCTTTGTAATATTGACTAAACACTCTAGTGAGGGAATTCCTGTGCCACAAGCCAGACAACACAGTTGTCATGCCAGTTAGTTATAATAAATAGGAACAATAAAAAGGAATATAAGCTAATTTAAAAATAAAATAGAAAAAATCTGGCCCGATATGCTTCTACAAGCCTTTAAACAATTATCCAGGATTTATTACAGAAAGAACACAAAGTCAGCTGTCTACATATGCCTAGATACACCAAAATTGCATCCTCCATTCATGCTGCAGGACTCCTAGAAGGAAAGTACAAGCAATGATATTTTTAAAAACACGAAGCAGAAATAAGGAAGTTGAAAGGACTTGAGAATAGACCTAGGGGCTGTTTACCCAAACGCTTACATGGTAAGCGCTTAAGAGTCAATACTCTAACTTACTTTACCGGGTAAGATTTAGTCCATCAAAATGATATCGTATGTAAAATTTATTTGGTAAGCGTTTACCGGATAAGAGTCATCACCCTCACTTACTGGGTAAGACTCTCCATCTTTATCATCGCTCTTACCGGGTAAGATTCTCTGTCCTTGCCATGTTCATCCGATAAGGTAAATGATCTGGTAAGCACTAACCGGATAAGTGTTTAGACAGCCCTTTAATCTGCTTTCCCTTGGTGGTTAGTGGGTTCTTTCTAAGGTTAGGTTAGGCGAAACGAATGGTGGGTGTTCTACCTTGCTGTCTGTGATGGAGACTGTTCCAAATGATCTTCCTGGGATGGTTTCAGTTGGGTGGTATGAACTTGATGTCTTCGCCAACTTTCTCAGGCCACCCAAAGTTTGTCTTCACCATTTGAAACAATGTGTTTGACAAGCTCTCCTGAGACCATTCTAATCTCACATTTTTCTCTTTTCTTCCTTTCTTCTGCTTTTCCACTTCTTTTACATAGGAACAGGGTTTTTAGTTTTGATGGGTTTTTTTTTTTTTATAAATTTGATGAGGTTTGACATATCACTGATTATATTGTAAATTTTGTTGAAAGATCTGGAATTAGAAACTAGAAAAAGGTGTGCAGCATGGCACGTCACGTATAAAATCTGGTCACAGAAGTAAGCAGAAGGGTTAATTGGTGAATGTATGTTGGAATAGTTTGTATGTTGGTCTTTTTGGTAATTAAAGGCAATGTATATATATATATATATATATATATATATACACACACATATATATATATATATATAGGGAAGGGTTCAAAAAAGAATACTTTCATTTTACGAAAATGTGAGAACACCCTTTACTATAGTCCATCACATGTGATACTTTAGTCCATCACATGTGATAATAAATCAGAGACGCGGGCAACCTTTGGTAGTCGCGGGCCAGTCTCCCACCTTCAGGTCCCCTCATGTGTATTGTCACATGTGATAAGGTTCTTCTCGCGTTTTCATAAAATGAATATGTTCTTGTTTGAACCTCCATCTATATATATATATATATATATATATACATATGTATATTAGCATATATGTATAGTAATAGATGGGTAAAGGGAATTCGGTGCTCACTTCCACGAAGCAAGTTAAAGAGGTTGCAATAAGGGGTGCAATTGTCATTTAGGGTATCAAAGGGGTCTGAGGGATGACATTGGATCGAAATGTCTCTCCCTCTCTCACTAACTTCAGTGATGATTCTCGCTTCTGCTAAAATAAGAAATAGATAAACTCCAATTTATGTTGATCTGCATAGCCTAAATTAAGAGCTTTAAAATAGTTTAGTACTTGGTACAAACCCATGAACTTTTATTAGAAGACGAGAGTTCCTCTTTATCTTGTCATAATCTATTGTAATTGTTGCTTTTCAAGCAAGAACTACTGTTATGCTGGTGGCAGTTGTAATTTTTAGATGTAGTAGTATTTTACCTTTTTTGTTTCATGGGCCCATATGATAAATTACATATTTGGTGATTGCTAATTAAGAAAAAAGAAAATAAGTGCTCCAAGGTAATGCGTTCCACCTATTGAGGGGCGACATAGGATCAATTAATAGGCACTAATATTGCAAAAGTTGATGGCTCGAGATGCACCAATGACTATTTGATTCAGAACAAAGCTCTGCCCTGGATGATCATTATTATAATATTATATATATATATATATATATATATAGAGAGAGAGAGAGAGAGGGAGGGAGGTCCAAGGGAAAACCCCCAAAAATATGAAAATTTGAGGAACACCCTGGTAATCATTCATGTGGACACGTACATACAAGTAATTGAAGCCGTTCTTGGTTTTTATGCACGTTTTGCATGTTATGCACATGGGCATACCTCACAAATTGCTTACAAATTACATGTATGCACATGTGCCTACCGTCGAAATGAATGGTTACCAGGGTGTTCCTCAGTTTTTTGCGGTTTTCTCTTGAACCTGACGCTCTATATATGCACACGTGAATATGTATTACCTTTCTTTTACATTTGCCTGGAATCTGGTTGACTAAAACAGCTATCCATACAGCAGTGCCCTTTGTTAGCAAAGTGATTATGTTTTCCTAGAGGTTTAATTATCTTGCTCTGAATGTAACGTATATTCTTCCAGAGATCGGGTTTGAACACATCATTCTTGCAGTGTTTGTGCAGACTGCCATTTACCTGGTACTCTTTGTATGTGGACCGACTGTACAACTTGTTTTGAAAGTTGTGCGAGTGCAGCTGGTGAATGTGGTTGTTTAGGAGGTGCAGGTGAAGCTGGCTTACCGTTAATATTCATAATGGCTTTAGTCGTGCTTGGACTGTTTACTGTCATCGGCATATTCTACAGTGTGCTTGTGGCTACAATGGTTGGACAAAGAATATGGCAGCGACACTATCACATATTAGCAAAAAGAATGCTAACTAAAGTGAGATCCCTTATTTCTTCTGTTACTTTGGTCTTAAATATAACAATGAGTACATAGTTCTGACAATTTTAGTCTTTTCTGAACTTTATTATTATATAACATGACAATTAGAGGGTGAACAGATTGCAGTAGTCAGTATGGTAAGTTTTAAGAACTGAAATCAGAAAAAGGTACAGAGAAATAGGAGGTAAAGAGGGTACTACTAAAAAATGGGCAACATTCTTCACTTGAAGGAACCCACTAAAAAGATACGATAAAAACAATAACAAATCTTAAGCAAGCAAGCCAAACTCGGATGGAATTTAAGATCTGTTCTGCTTAAACAAGATTAGAATAGATGGCCTTTTATAGATAAGGTTGGTAAAATTTCTCCAAGTACAAGGAAAATGAGCATGACTCTTAGGAAGATGAGTTTTGAGCATAAGTTTTGTTGGATACTAGACATTTTTGGCATTCCAGCCGAGATCCTTCATGACTGGCGTTAAGGGCAACCTTCTCACGGTATCTCCGTCCAGCATGAGCAAACCTTTTCGAAACGGAAGTGGTTAGGAATGGGCTCCAAGGTCTGAACATTGTCCCACTTCCCTCATCTGAATTGTGATCATGTGAGAGCAAGTTTCTTGGTGAGAACGATGAGAACACTTATGAGCCTTTGGATGAGTTGTTTTTTTATCTGACGGCTAACAGAAAACGTGACCTTCATGTACTTACATCTGATTATATAACAAAAAAGGTGGATCTTCATCTTCACCTTCACCTTCACCTTCACCTTCACGAACTTTCACATACTTTCAATCATCTTCACATTCATTAATTTGTTAAAGTTTCAGTCATAGTGATACAAGTAGGTAAACGAAGGTTTGTGAATGTGGGTGGATGAAGGTTTGTGTTCTAACCGTTTTCACCAAAAAAATTGTTCTCATGTGACTCCAACCCCCAGTGGTATATGGCTCATTATCTAGTTCCTTCTCAATCAATAGACCCATTATTTGTCATAGCAAGCAGAAAGTTGGGCACATTTGTTTTTGCAACTTTCTGACTAGAACTTACAACTCCAATATCGCATTTAGCTTGTGAGATTCACTATTAGATTGTTTTCTTATGGCTAATTCTCAAACTAGTTGTGGGAGGCTAAAATTTTTACTTTTCTGAAAATACCTTTGCTACACTAGACACTACTATGCCTTTTATTTATGAATTTTAGATTTGGCGATCCAGAAATCACTCTTGGTTTTATGTAATGTGTGTGTGTATATATGACGAAGGATCGTGTGAGAAAAAGAGTTAAAGTGAGAAGCATAAGAAGAGATCTCGACCATTGATCACTTCTAATCTCATTCTCACCCATGAATTGCACTTTAGAAGAGAATCGATCCAGTGCATCTGGGTGCATCATATTAATGTTGGTCTTCAATTAGAATTGATCTAAGGGTGGATATCCCTTCTTACCCTTCTCATTGTGACTTCCCTTCTCACCGGAACCCAACTCTATATATATTATTTGTAATGGTGCGTTTGGTATGCAAATAGGATTGGATGGGCAAGAGTGAGGTAGGTGGGAGAAAGAATTATGAAAGGTTTTAGGTTCTAATAGACATGGGTTATTTAGTAATTTACCATATTGCCCCATTCCCTAATTTTGTTCCGCCTATTTTGGTGGGAAAGAAAAAAAACTGCATTTTGTCTCACTTGGGTCCTGTCTTGTCCCAGTTTAATGTCACGTCAAACATGGACAATAAAGTTTTTGTACTGTCATGTCCCACATACCAAACGTACAGAGCTCTTATGGTGTGTTTTAGCATTTAAGTGAGCCTGACAAACAACTGCTGACCATGACTATGATTTCTTCATCATTTATACTTTAATCCTCTTTACATGTAAACTGGTTATTAGGAATACGTGGTGGAGGATGTTGACGGTGAGATAACTGGATCTGATTGGTCACCGCCACCTCTGCCCCCCGAGCACGTTCAGCAGCTCAAGACGCTTGGCCTCCTATGACTTAACAATAACAGGGTGTGATATGAATATCTTGCCTGCCATTTCTAGCCATCAGACCTTTTATTGATAAACTGGATTAGCATTGCTCAAAAACATGTAATGTGTTCATCTTCTTATTCTCATTTCCTTCCTAAATGTAACGTACAACTCCTGATGCATCACGTACATGTCATTATAGCGTTATTGGGTCGTGATTGATTGTTCGTATAGAGTATAACTATTTCAAATAGAGTTCAATTGTTGTAGTATATCGTGAGAGCCGAGAAGATAAGAAGTGAAGGTTAAAGGAAGGTTCATATGTGAATAGTTGATGAAATTTGGGAAAAAATATATTTGAAGATGAATATATGAACTGACGTTAGAGATTATTTACGTGGGTTCATATATGCATTTTTAAATGGATTTTTTTTTTCAATGATATATATGAGAACAATATTTAGTTTTCTTGTTTGGACCATCATTCATCCATTATTCTCATTTTTGTAGTACTCAAAAGGAAAGGTAAAGTTTTGTCTGATGTAAATTTGAATCGAAGTTGTTCGGTATGGTGTTAAATCAACGTTGAATTATTTAAACTATCGAACTGAATCAATAAATCAAAATTGTTCGGTTTGTTTTGGTTCAGTTCAAAATCATGAAACCGGTTAGGCATAATGCGATTTGTGGTTTTAGTTAAAAGTGAATCATGTATACTTTTTAATTTAACTAGTGTTTGGAAGCGCGCATTACGCGATGACGGTATTTTTTTAAATAAATATTGAAGATAAATGGTTGATGATTAGATCTTAAACTAATATAATTCAATAATATTACACTCAATATGAAATTGATTTATTATATCCTCAGTTGTTTCTTTTGATATATATAGGTTTGTAATTGGTTTAAAATTATAAAAGAAATGTGTGAGACTATTAATTATAATGAGGATTATTTTGTCATAACTCGTAATATATCGAATTATCGATTTGTCTCATACATATATTCCCGTAAAATATTTTGATTCACCATGCAAATACGATGTTCTTACATGGTTTTGTATAACTGTGATGCATTTAGATGATCTACTTACAATTGTTGTAATGTACTTGTTTGCAACTTTGGCCAAAAACTCTCTTTGAAACCCTTGCTTCCAAATCCTACAGTTGCGCAACGAGTAGCGATGGTTGTTTTCAGTATTGTGACCATTGGAGGTGATGAGAGCGACTGTGTTTTTTTTCTGCTCCTCATCTGTATTTTTCTTCTGCTCCGACTGTCACCTGTGTTTGTTTTTTTTCCTGAGTGAAGGTAAAACATCAAAATAAACAGAGAAGACGATGAGTAGATGAGAGCGACTGAGTGAGCGACCAATTAAGGTCACTTCTTCACGCTTGCTGAGTTGATGTCTGAACCAGCGACGTCCGATTAGATCTAGAAAACGTGAGACGGTGAGTCAGTGAGGTGAGGACTGAGGACCGAGTGTGAGGTCGTGAAATTAAAGAGGTTGGATTGGATTTGGGTACTTGGATTGAAAACAAATTAAAGAGGTTGGATTGGATTTGGATTGGATTGGAAACCATTATAGATCTGAAAAACCTCCATTTTTGACATTAGGTCTAAAGGGTATAATGATCATTTCTGATATTCAGACTGTTTATTCAGTACAACAACCGAACAACAATTTATCTGTTAATATACAGACAACCATATCAATACACACAGCTATATCCATATAAATCTTAACAGAAAACGAATCAAACAGCACCAAAGTCTGATCACTTATTCTCAATATTTAATCCTTTGAAATATAAAAGGGAAGCGGTTTTAATCCAAGAAGGACTGTTCCATTATTCTATTCTTAAAACGTGTGCTCTACATTGAATTTATCGCCTCAGCGTTACCAAAAGGAACGTCTGGGTCACCACAATTATAGCCATTTTCAATGGACACTTTTCACAAACAGGTGGTGATCATTACAGGATGCTCCTCCGGCGGCATCGGAAACGCCCTGGCCCGAGCTTTTGCAGCCAGGGACTGCCTAGTTGTCGCCACTGCGCGCACACTTTCTTCCATGGCTGATTTAAGCAATGATCCTGATGTGTTTTTACTTCAGCAACTTGATGTTCTGTCAGATCAGAGCGTTCGAGAAGTTGTCGGTAATGTAATCGATAAGTTTGGGCGTATTGATGTTGTTGTTAATAATGCTGGTGTTCAGTGTATCGGTCCTCTTGCGGAAATGCCTCTTTCTTCGATTGAACAGACGTTCAACACAAACGTTTACGGTATTATCTCGTACTTGTGTTTTATGAGTTCTGTTTGATGTTTTAAGTAATATTAGTGCTATCGTTTATTTCTTCTGTTTTATGAGTTCTGTTTGACGTTCAACACAAACGTTTCGATTGTTCTTAATTTCTTCTGGTTTTTGGTACTCCATTTAGTCAAAGATAGGAGTTCATTACCAAAATTCACGAAAATTGTGAAGGATGTGATGAGATCGAAACAGATTAAGTAGTAGATTTACACTGAATAGAACACCATTCCTGGAAACAATTGCAACTATGTCCCGTTTCACAATAATCACTCCCTCCATCCTAATAAGTGAACCTTTAACTTTTGCGTATCAATTGAGTTATTTTGAGCTCCAGAATCTATAAATGGTTGTTTGGATTGTAAAGAAGGATCCATAACTACATTAACCATGTAAAAGAATTACCAACAGAAAAAATTAGGAGTTAAAAACCTAAAACTGACAATGATTATGAAACTGATGGTATATACAAGTGCTAAAACCATCTGGATAAGAAGAATAGAGAGGTAGGACTAGCAGGGAAATTTTTATTCCAACCACTGTAAGTTAGGCAACCAGGGCTATGATTGCAGACCAGGGACATGGTGTTCCAAGAGTACTAAAGCTCAGAGATTTCGATTCTGTGAAAAGCAATGTTGACCCAGAGGCAAGCAACTAGATCACCGAGCTCCAAGTTGGAATCCTGGCAAAGACCAAGAAGTATCCATTCTTAACACAAAGAAACCGCCGGAGTGGGGGATTGTCTTCTCCTCACTGACCCCAAAGAAGGTGACTCTGCCACTATGCACTATGCAGGCTGGCAGAGAGGGCCCTGAATGCCTAAACAAGACAAGAACCAACTATATGCTTAACAYAAACTTTCTGGTCCTCCCTCTAGCACACAGGGATAGGCCCTACCCACTGGGGAATACGCTTTTGAGCTGATGGAGACTATTCAAGAATTCTAGCTTATACACGGATCTTACTAATAAAGAAAGCACCACGACTGAATTTAAAGTGCAGAATTCCCTCCTGCTGCAGAAATTGCACCAACCAAAAGATTTGACAGTAGCAGTTAGCAGTTAGCACCAAGGAGGTAATTGATCCTAAGAGAATCTAACCTCATCCACGCTCTTAACATGGAGATTTATTGGTCAGCCACAATGCCATTGTTGCAGGGGTTCCCCTTGTTAAGATCCTCGGTTTATAATTTATTTTCTGTTTTACTTCATATTCTTGACCTTTTCATTAACTGTATTTATCTTATGAGGCATTGCCTGCAAACAGCGTCGATCACTATCTTGATTACTTTATATATCTCTTATTTTCTTGGGATGCATGTAGGTTCCATGAGGTTGATTCAAGCAGTTGTTCCTCACATGGCATCAAGGAAGAAGGGAAAGATTGTGAACGTTGGAAGTGTGACTGTTATGGCACCTGGACCATGGTCAGGTGTCTACACTGCATCCAAAGCAGCTATACATGCACTAACTGATACATTAAGGTTTGTTACTTGACCTGTTCTGATATCTTATAGTACCATAACCTTTACTTTTACGCCTTCCACCCCCCACACCCCAAACAACGCAATAAGAAAAGAAACGAATCCAAAGATTCTCCATTGACAGACTTGAGATGTGAACTAAGGCTATTAATTGATCACATTGATAATCAAAATGTAAGATAATGAACCACAAAATAGATACAACTGTCATTGGACTTGGCACCCTTTTATTTGAACTTACATATACTTGGAACAAAGAGATTTATTCATGAGCTGCTTATGCTGTCACAGTTATGTCAATTACATCATTTTTGTTCAATTTTAATGAAATAAACTAAGATGGTCAGTTCAGGACAAGAAGATAAAAGGAGGAATAATTTGACAGAGAGAATTGATATCTCAAACATTATTGATGATTTATGTTAGGTAATCCGATTATAATTTGACAAAAATGATATGATATATATATATGACTACACCGAGAATAAATTTGTTGTTACTATGAGAGTCTCACATTGGCAAGACTTTGACTATTTCTCCTCTCTCTCTCTCTCTATATATATATATATATATGTGTGTGTGTGTGTATGTATATATGTGTGTGTGTGTGTATGTATATATGTGTGTGTGTGTGTATGTATATATGTGTGTGTGTGTGATGAAATCTCCCTTCTCTCCTCGATGGAAATAACTTTTACAGGAAAGAATGTAACAAAATCTCAGATTGTAAAGATGACAACTTACCAACTGGGTGAGGTCATGCCCGCACTAATGCACCGGATCCCATCAGAACTCCGCAGTTAACTTACCAACTTATGAATTTGGCATAGGTTGGAGCTGAAGCCATTGGGAATCGATGTTATTAATGTTGCACCTGGAGCTGTGAGATCAAACATTGGAAATTCGGCTATAGCCAACTACAATAGGATGCCGGACTGGAAATTGTACAAGAAATACGAAGCTGCAATCAAAGAACGAGCGTATTTTTCACAAAGTCAAAAGTCAATGCCGTCGGAAGAATTTGCAAACAAGACAGTAGCTGCCATCCTGAAAGAAGATCCCCCTTCTTGGTTCTCTTTGGGGGGTTACTCCACAATAACAGCCATCATGTACTATTTGCCTATCTTTCTCAAAGATTTCATTTTAAGGAAAGCTATGAAATGTTAGTTTCTGTAACTTGTTCCACCACATGCATCATGCATCATGCATCATGCATCATGCATCATGCATATACATACACATACACATTCTATTCCTGTAACCTGTGTGTTATAAGAGAGTATGATCAATTAATCAGTTATTCAATATCATATAGAATAAAAAATTGAGTAAATTATGATTTTTGTCCCTGAAATAATTTTGATTTTCGTCCTTGTAGGTTTAAAAATTGTGATTTTCGTCCTTATGGTTTGTAATTTATTGCTCTTTTCGTGTCCGGACTAATTCCTACCTTTAAGTACAATGGACCAAAACAAAAGTTGTAAAAAGTTGGGACTAAAAACAACAATAAATTGTAAATCAAAAAGACAAAAATAGCTATAAATTACAAACTATAGGGACTAAAACCGTAATTTCTAAACCATAAAGATGAAAATTGCAAATTTTAATAAATCATAGGGATGAAACTATAATTTTTAAACCACAGGGATAAAAATTGCAATTTTTAATAAGCCACAGGGACGAAAAATGTAATTTACTCAAATTTCACCAGACTCATTACAATAACTTCCATGTGTATGTAACATTTGCAAAATCCCCTAATTGGCAGCAGCCATAATTTGCAAAATCCCCCAAATTGAAGCGCAAATCTTACACAGTTATAAACAAAGAAAGTGAAGTTGGAAACACAATCGTACATGACACTAGGGTTTTGGCCAAGATGATGAGGGCAAAGAGGGTAGAAAAAAATTTAGACCGTTTCTCGATTTGTATATGAGGGGCCATACTAATCTTCTCTGTTATCGTTCCAATTTTATCGGATGTCCCCGAAGGGACAATATTTAATTGCCATGTAAACCAAACATAAGTTTTCCATCTGGTTGGTGTGGAACAAGATGACTTTAAAACCAACTAAACCCACTCTTTATGATTTCATTTCATATATGCTCCCATCAAATCAAACTTCTCGAAAATGAACATATATATAGACTTGGTTTCAACAAGTTCAAATACTCGAAATAAAATTGTTATCAGTTTTGAAGAGTAAATTACAAATTCTGGTTATGTGTTTCATGGGTTATTTTTGTTTTCATGTACAATTTATTTATTACAAAAAGAACCCTTAGGGGGTTGTTTGCTTCACAGAATTCCAACGAAATCTGGAGGAATTGGAATGATCAATTTTGTTGACCAAATTTCATTAAGATGTTTGGTTTACCAATAGAATAGAATTGAATTCCACACATTCCACCATTCATGGATTTGGTCATTTTATCACAATTGACAATAAATTCGATTTCATTCCATCCCATTTTCTCAAAAGACAAAATTATTCTCATCTTCCCTAGTTGATTTAACAGGACCCATATGATCTCCATCTGAACCACTGTCGATCACCATCGATCTGAACCATTAATCTAAGCCACCGTCGACCACCACCGTTGACCACAATCAATCTGAACCATTGATATGAGTCATCACCGATCTGAACCACCATTCTGAGCCACCACCGACTACCACTGTTATAAAAAGGGTATTTTGGTCATTTATCGTTTATTTATTCCAATTTCGAAACTATTTTTTACCAACCAAACAGACAGATTCCAAATCATTTAATATATCCCAGGGAGATCCAGGGTATTGTGAGAAACCTTGCGCCAAAGAAGAGTCCTATACATTGTGACTTAATTATTCTCATTACGCTTTTTGGCAAATGATTTATCTATATGCTACAAGTTTTACACTTGGTGGGTTAGCATTACGAGACCAAATACCTGATCATTTATCGAATAATATAATTCTCTTAGATTGCTTCTTTTCATTTAGGCCAATTTGCTCTTTGTTGACATTTTTCGACTGAGCATGGTTCGATGTCATTGTGATATATCATTTCATGAACAACAACATATGTAAATATATCATCAATAAATTTGTATAACTGTCGATCGACTCATATGCACTCATAATTTATTTGAGAATTCTTTGATCTTTGAAATCAATATTAACTTAGGAACGTCCTCAAGATTTATGTATTGATAATAAATGGTTGTACCTTACTCTTCTCCTCCTTTAAATGAATATCTATCAAACCAAGTAGCTTCCCCCATTTTCTTTCGGGAGCTACAGCCTCAACCACACCTCCACCATATGTGATTGCAACACACTTTCTAGCAACATTATGCCTTTTTTTGTCTTTTACTCAAGAAAAAACCACAAGACCAAATTCCTTAAATCATTTTTGATTGAATACGAGACAAAAATTTGATAAAATGACAAAAATGTCTTTTATTTAAACGAATTTTTAATGCATGTTAAAGGTAGAACAAAATCTGGATGTTTTTGTAAACCATAATAGCCATTTTATAGTTGTTTGTTAACCTCTTAATAGTTTCATTAAGAGGCAACCTCTGAATCGTTAAGAGAGGTGAATCTTGTTTGGCACAAAAAAAAAGTTTGTTTCTTAATGGTTCTAAAACCCTCTGAATGATTTTGCATCATGGATCTCTCTTAACCATTAAGAGCCCTAATTTCATTGTACACAATTACCAAACAATTATATTTCATTTTGCACTATAGCATTAGAGTCTCTTAATCATTCTACACCAAACCATTCAGCAATTGCCAAATAAACCCTTACTCTTTACGGTATAAACCAAACTAAACATACCAATACAGCTCATGTGAACGTATGGTACGAAGAAATAAGACGTACGAAAATCATTTCTCTACCCCAAAGGGCATATAAACTATTTCATAAAGAATTCAGTAAAATATTGAGGGTCAATCAGCACTTGCAGATCAAGACTTCAAACCAACCTAACAACATTACCAACTGTTCTATTCATATATGTGAAAGGGTTCTAACATAAGAGCCAAGAAAAAGCTATATATCAATATTCTGGTAATTTATGAGACGATTACGACAAGTAACACATTACTCGCTTTCGATATCGCTTTCGTCCAAAGTAATATGGTTTAAATTCCGTTCAAGCGGTGGAAGACCATCATCTGATCCTTCATCTTCACTACGGCATGCATCGCCTTCCCCTTTAAAAACAAAAGACTAAAAGTCACCATCCACGAGAAAGCCATGAAGATAGCAGGGAAAAGTGTGTGCAAGCGTGCATCCATTTAGGGTGACACTGAACCAGAAATGATATGGTTTCCCCTTCCTCGGTCTACTATTTGTCTCGTGAACATTACAAAGTTTGACTCGACACCTAGTTTAAGAATACTGTTTGGTTTGGTTTATCATGAAGGTTGCAAATTTAAATGGACATCTTCTTGAAGTGTTAGGGTGCATTTCTTTTTAACACATTAAAACAAGAAAATTGACCACACAGGCTTGTAGGGAATACATTTCTTTTCCCTGTGATGAATATAAATTTGGAAAGGACTTGTTTTGTACTCCCTCCGTCCCAAAATATATGTCCCAGATGAAAAAGGCGCACGGTATCAGAAATGTGTAACTACTACGCTTTTTTTTAATTGATAAATGACAATTTTATCCTTAAAAATAGAGAGAGTAATGAATTTCTCCATCTCATAACCAAGGATAGGACGAAAAAAGTAGACAATTACTTTTGAAAGTGGACAATTAAGACAAACTAAAATAGAAATGCAGGCACTTATTTCGGAACGAAGGGAGTATTTCCTTTGTTGAATGTTGCCTTCTCTTAAAAAGTTAAAAAAGAAGTTGACCAAATATGGAAAATACCTTCTTCCTTAGCCAAAACCTTGGGAACTTTTGAACTTTGCTCAGATAGCCAAGAATTTTGAAATGCAATAACCTCAGCGCTGTTCTCACATTTGGAATATGCCTTTAGAAGCTCCCTGCATTGCACAACTTCATCAACGATGAGGTAATGGCAAATACTGCCTTAAATTAGATGCATTCACTCAACTCCCACATCTTTTCAAAAGTAAGTGTCGATTTTAGGGTTTAGGGTTTAGACTTTTAACACCTTACCTCACTTGAACACTTTAAACTCTCTATCTGTGGGAGTTCTTGTCTTTGTACTCAGACAGTCAAGTTATCATTATCTTTATGCTACTAATGGGAAATCAGTAGTTACTTAATTGGCACACGATCAGGGCCTGGGGGGTGAGGAATCATTTTACAGGGCCTAAATCAGACAATACACTAACAACCTAAAACTCGCCATTGATTGCTTACAACTAGCCAACCAATGGGATCAAGACTTGGTATATATAGTGATCGACTTTTGTAACCGTCGTGCTTGGAACTAGCTTTTAAAACAACCATTATACTTGCAAAAATTCCCCAAAGAATATTGCACTTGAAAATATTGATGCCCGGGTTATTCCATCAACTCAACTTAACGATGTGACATTTTAAGAAACAAGAGATTGACTTTAATAGCCTCGTAGTTGGCACTCTGTTCAAATTAACCATTATGCTAGTAAAAAAAACCAAAAGAACATGGTATGGGTTTTTTCAAATCAATGATCTCCCTGCACTTACCATTACTATGATAACACATAATTTATTATGTTCGAGTATAGCAAAGAAATCACCCATTTTTTCTTGAACATTCATACATGTTTAATAAAATTATTTGAGAACGCTAAAATATATAAGGTATCTTTAATGAAAATAAAAAAAGACGATTTGTTTACCAAATAAATACAAACTATTATCTTTAATAATGACCACCTTGTAAATATTTATTTGAATCCAAATTTTTTCTACAAGATCATGCTAATATGAGATGTTCAGTTGCGTTTTGATTAGATTGGAACAAGTTCAAGCACCATCTTTTGACCTAAAAAGTAAGCATTAAAAAATAAATCAGCACTAAAAGTTACAACAGAAAAAAAAAATTTGGGAAAAAAATATTCAAATACGGTGTTTTTTAGGATTTTGCAAGTAAAATGGTTATTTTGTAACCAAGGGTCATGCACAACAATCACAGAAGTGAATCACTGGTCATATCAGCACGCTGAGTTAAATGAAGTCAACTTAGGTCAATAGTTGTACAAACAACTTCATTATTTTCCAAGTACAAAGTTTGTTAGACCTTTTGAGAGTATAATGATTTTTCTCAAAGCAAGTACAATATTATAGAACTCAATCACTCAGGATAATATTAGAGAGATAGAGACGCGAATTATATCTTTCGACTAAGCTAATGAAATCAATAAACGTAAAATGTAGCATTGATAATTTAATAATTTAGGTACAGAAGATACCTGTTGAGGGACAAGAAAGCATGGCCCCACTTGAACTTGCTTAGCAACAACTCACCATTTTCTACCTCGCCACTGATGGGAACATGTAGACATGCATTAGAAAACATGAATTTTTGTAATAAGAATATGTTAATAGGCACTTGCGGATTCATAAAATCAGGCGATTATAACAGACTGTTCATAACAAAGAACTGACAATTACTGTAGCATGATATGCAAACTGTCCACCCGGGAGGACAATGATTGTTTATGTAGTCTGCTGTATTTTTTTTAGAACTATTATCCACTATGGTCACTTAGGGGCTGTTTGGTTGGTTTACCGTAAGTCCTGTATGGATAAAGTTGTCTATATGGATCAATCTGTCTTATATAGAATGGGCAGGTTTTTGTCCGGAAGGGTTTTTTCATAGATGGAAGGAGCGTGGTTTTTAATTGGGAGTGACGGGTTAAGGAAAAAGCTGTCTTTCTGCATAAAGCTCCCCCCTAGAAGCTTACTGAATAAGCCACTTTCTATTTCATTAAGCCACTACCAAAGAGTCATGTATAGCTGACCAAATAAGCTGTGAGTTCCATTAAGCTCGTTAAGCTGCTAACAAACAAACCCTTAACATAGCTGCTAAGTTGGGCCCTTTCATGTTATTTTTGAAGTAAACATCCCTCTATGCAAAAAGGAAGTAAATACTTCTCCAAGTTTGTCTTCTGAATCAGTGGCGGAACCAGAACGTATGTGTGGTTTCACTCCAATAAATTAAAAACGAATCGATCAAAATAAAATAAAATTATATTTTAGTACATATGAACAAATAAAACAACAAAAAAGGTGGATGATTATTGCACAAGTTTTTTACTCATCTAATATACATGTTGTAAATCTATCACGTGCAGCATCTAAATCATTATTATGGACATTATATTGTCCCACTAAAATAACCTCAAATGACACAAGCGAATATCGTAGACCATGTTGTGAACATAAGAAATTTTCCATCCAAACAAACAAAACATAGCATAGACATTTGCTTGACATGCTTTGTTCCGTTTAACATTCAAAACTAATGGTGTGTTTGGTTTTTAGGATTTGGAATGGAATTGAATTCCATTCTTTATAAATAATTATAAAAATAGTTAAATTACCTTTTTATTAATTGATTATTACAAAGCAAGTGTTTTTAACATACTTTAAAACATTATTAAAAACAAATCCTATAAAATCCCACAAAATACCAACTACCTCCGTCGATTTCTAAATCCCATGTTTGTGGGATTTCATTGATTTCAAATCCAAGCAGTCCTTCAAACCAAACACAGGATTTGAATGAAATCCAATTCCAATCCTATCAAATCCAAGCAGTCCTTCAAACCAAACACAGGATTTGAATGAAATCCAATTCCAATCCTATCAAATCCCACACGCTAAACAGGACCTAAGAGTGTTTTTTTTTTTTTAATTTCAACCCTCTTTTGGCATTAAAACCTTCTTAACCCATAATTCATTTGTTGATTTTCTCTCTCCAATACTCTTACTATCTTGAAAGTTGAAGTATTTTTAGTTATTAAAATTTTGAGTGTGGAATTCTAGGTTTGTGGATAAAGAAACTTTCAAGTGGTTTATGTATCCTAGGTTTAGGAGATGAAGAAAATGGTTACTGGTTTGAAGTTTCTCAATTCGTGGATAAAGAATATTTTGAGGGGTTGGTTATTTAATTCTCCTTTAAACATTCTCAGGGCAAAGGGTGGCGGATTCTGGGAACTGGGTGCCTAGGTGGGATTCTGCATTTGGAGATAAAGAAAAACTTTGGGATGGAAACCTAGGTAATAATAAAATAACGAGTTAGATTTAGATGTACAGTTTTGTTATGTATGTTGAGGTTTAAATCTAATATTTATTATTTATATCGAGTTTTGATTAATGTTTATTGGGAAAATTGCACCAACTTTCACCTAATTCATATTTTGGGGAACCAACTTTTAAAATCGTCATTTTGGGGAACCAACTTTTAAAATCGTCATTTTGGGGAACCAACTTGCACCTGATTCCTATTTTGAGAAACCAACTTGCAAAATAATTATAAAAAAATAACTAAAATTTGTTTTTTTCCAAAAATTAATGCAATAAAATCTATTTTTCATTTCAAATCTCGTTTTTTTAATTCATATATATCAAATTGAACATTTTTAAAAAAAAATCCAAATTACCATAAAAATTGTTTTTTACTAATGCAAAAAAAACAATTTCATAGAAAAAAAAATTAATTGATGCAATAAAAAATTAATAGATGCAATTTAATAGGCATCAGGTGAAAGTTGGTTTCATTTTGGTGCAATTTTTCCTAATATTTATTTTTTATTGCATCAATTAAATTTTTTTTTCTATTAAATTGATTTTTTTTGCATTAGTAAAAAACAATTTTTATTGTGGTAATTTGGATTTTTTTTTAAATGTTCAATTTGATATCTGAATTAAAAAAAACGAGATTTGAAATGAAAAATAGATTTTATTGCATTAATTTTTGGGAAAAAAACAAATTTTAGTTATTTTTCTATAATTATTTTGCAAGTTAGTTCCTCAAAATAGGAATCAGGTGCAAGTTGGTTCCCCAAAATGACGATTTTGAAAGTTGGTTCCCCAAAATAGGAATCAGGTGCAAGTTGGTTCCCCAAAATGGCGATTTTGAAAGTTGGTTTCCAAAATAGGAATTAGGTGAAAGTTGGTTCCATTTTGGTACAATTTTCCCATGTTTATTTTGTATAAAATTTTACCCAAAAAAATAAAGATTTGAATAAAGATATGAAGGGTGTAAGATAGGGACACTCGTACCATAGATTGCAGAACTTTCGAGATGCTTCCTAACAAAAGCCAAAGGATTCGTTCCTTCTAACTCATTCACTTCAAATTTCACCCTTCACCAACTTGACACTTAAGCTTTAGTATGGGCATGTGAAGAGTCTATTTTCTGAAGAGATTTTAGATTTTAGACTATGAGTGTAAAAAAGGTCAATAACTGCAGGTTGAGAATTAGTTTAGGGGCACTTTCTATGATTTACTCTTAAAAAGGTTCACTTGGAGAAAAATCAGGTTAGTAATAATGAAGCAGAAAACCTTCGCTAGGACCTGAGTTCCTCCAAATGTACAACACACTCCTCAATCAAACAAGCTACAGCTGCATGTGTGTTCTTTTTGTAGGTTCACGCTTCTTAAAGACGTGCTTCGTCAAAGTAGTTTCCAAAATTACCTCTATTTATCATAACAATCCATAAAAATTGCATGGTCTCCAGCAACACCATGGCACCAAGCACCATGCTAGTTCCACCTTCCACCTAGAGATGCACAAAGAACCCAGACCAGGCCAGGCCCAGAAAAGCCCAGGCATAGTGATGGGGGCAAGCCCGGTCCGAAAAAGCCTGTCCTGGAAAAGCCTTAAGAAGCTCGGTTAAGCCTGAAAAAGCCCGATCGGGCCCCCTTTTCAACCCCAAAGCCCGGCCCGGGATTTTTTTCTTTACTCATCGAAAACGGGCTTGGAAGGCCCAGGCCATGTGCATCTCTAGTTCCATCCCTGCTGGGAATCATGAATCTTTTATCTACCTATAAGATATTACTACTTGAGCTCATGCCTAATCAAGATAATGGGCATCATACAAACTTACAAAGGGATTGGAGGTAGTTACCATATAATTAAACCAGCAGATAACGCCTCAACACAAGATAGCTCGCAGGGTCGACCATAATTTACTGGATTAGCAGCTACCAACCATGGTACTGCATTGCAACGAAGCTATCAATTTAGAAGAAAGATAGCAACAATACTGAGTTTAATATCTTGAAAAATCATCTTAGACTTAAAAAGTAATACTCATATACTTCATAAAATAAGCATGTACCAATTTTAGCGTATAAAATTTTCAACTGTATCTTCATATATTTGTAACATGCCCTTATTGATGTAGTTAATTTTACTTAAATTAAGAGCAGGATGGATTTTACATTTAATGTGATAGACTCATTTTTACTCATCAAAAATTAGCCAAAAATACTTTTCTGCCTAGCACCTCATCGTGGCCGATGGATCTCACAGCACTCGCGTTGACCCCAAAACTTGTGCCTCAACAGGCCTCACACCTTTCAAAACAACAGACAAGGGTCTCTGGTCCATACCATGCATTTTCTCCAGGGCTGAGCTCTTACGTATCCGAGGTGCGATCAGATTAACCAGCGACCGGTTTACAGAACAAGAATTTAAGCAAGGGACAGGAGAGTGATGAAAGAAACCGCTAAAGTCAGTGTTGTGCTCAACTCTGTGGTTGGAAGGATTGCTTTCTGCTGGCACAAATGGTGTTATCTTCCTTCACTTCCAAAGCATTCATTAGTCAGGAAAGCAATGGCTGTCCTGGCATTAACTCTGTCTAAAAAATATTATGTTCCCACAATACATGCCTTATTTAACAATTAACATTAAGATCTGAAATAGTGTTGTTATAGTTCAATTACATGCAATCCTCCTTCATACGCTTTCTTCCATATAAGCACACATAAACGCTGATTCTTTCTTCAAAACCAAAGTTATATCACCTATATCACATAACTGCTTACACTTAGAAGCACTCATAATGAACTAAATCCAGACAAAAACCTACTAGAGTGACAACTCAGCAGCTCTTCAGATCCTTATTCCTCCTTAACGCTGTGTTCTCGAATTTGGGGAGAAGAGAAAAGAAATGAAATGGAAGGAAAAGATTTTTTTTATTCGTGTTCTCGAAAGAGAAGGAAAAGAAGGATAGGAAAAGAAAGAAAATATTTTTCATGTTCTTAAACAGGAGAGAAAGGAAAGAAAAGATGCCATTTTTACTAATATACCCTTTAAAAATACATACTTTAGAATAAAAGATTGAGTAGTTTTGTAATTTTAATGATTTTTTAAGGGTTTTCTTTCCTTTCAATCCCTTTCCTCCATATTTGGGAGGAAAGTTTTGGGAGGAAACTTATCATTCTTTCCCTTACCTTTCCTTCCCCTCCTAAAAGAGTTTCAAGAATGCGAGTTTTTTTTTACTTTCCTCCCGTTTCCTTTCCTTTTCTTCGTAAAAAAGGTTTCGAAAACACAGGGTAAGAGATGTTTCCCTGGCTAGGATTACACCAAAGACTTCTCTGTGAATTTTGTTCTTCCCTTTTTTTGCTAATATGATTAATGCATATTATCACCAGAAAAATCCTGAATAGCCGGTTCTGCTTGTATTCTATGGTTTACCAAGTGCAAGTCCAATGCAGCTTTTGTTGTAATGGTAGTAGTGAGTGACCTCCTTTTCTTATGTTAATGTTAATTGTAGAAATATGATATGCAGGTAACATGTGGAGTAACTGCATCTACTTGTGAGATTGTGTGAAGTTCTTACATAGACGGGGAGCAGCACATCGTAGCTTTGTAAAAGGTACATCGTCCAACCGTGCCCAAGAACAATCTACAACCGCCAAACCTTTTCTTTTTATCAGGTCTGAATCTTCCCTTGAGATGCACTGTTGTCCAACAGGGCTGTAACAAGAAAAATTCATCAAAACAAACCAATAAAGCACCTAAAATAGCACACATGAAAAACTAGATTTAATTGTTTGTCATGATTGAAACATACAATTTTTAAAGGTTGTGTTTCAGTTGTAGTAAAGATGTTTAAATTACCAATGGGCCTTTGGCCTAGTGGTATGTGGGTCTTTGGCTTCCTAGGAAGTCAGGTGTTCAAACCTCACCAAAGGTGAGGAGTGTGAGTTTATTTGTTCTATTTGCCGTATATAAATATTATATACTTCAAAAAGAAAGACGTTTAAATTAGGATATGTCGAGTCACATAAACAAACTCTTTAAAAAGCGAGGAAAAGATTTCATGCAAGACTTTCCCTACATACCCTTGCTTAGATTAATAAGAGCACCAATCATATCAGAAAAATCAGAGAGAGAAAAATCAGTTACCTTAAAGCAATGCCTCCGAAACCATTTCCTACTCGCAGCTCCTGCATAAAATTGTTCAACATCATACGGAAGTAATATAGGTACTATAACAGGTGTAGAAGGCATATAATATTAGGCATCCTCACATTAAAGATCCATACAACCATGAACATAGTCAAATCTTTTTTTGGAGAAATTAGGTGAATAAATCGAAGTATCCTGCTGCAACACTTACTTTCAAAAACCCAAATCTAGCTAGTTTGCGCCCTGTACACCTTTTAACATCACACTGCCCAAAATCCTGAAACAACAACACAACTCAGTCATGAGATGCATAACTTCGCACTCTTAGGGGAGCATCCAAAAATGTCAAGGACCTTGGCTAACCTACAAACATTACATAATCTGTGTGCAGAAAGAAATTTGTAAAACACAAATAGTACAGTTCTTTTAAATGATTGTGTAAAAAGTATATATTAAGAGAATGAACTTCAATGGTCTATACTCTACAGGATAAAAGAAAAAAAAGCTAAGTCTGTTCTAATTTGATGATATGGTTCATATGAAGATAAAATGTGAAAATGCAACTCTATGTCTACAAAATAGTAGGCTACGGTAGAGGCATGTCTAGAAATTACAGTGCGCTTTCTGAAAGATGTCACAATGACAGTTGATGAGTGTGAGAAGAATTCAAATATAATGTGAATAGGAATCCATTTTCTAAAAGATCCTGGCTTTCGTGCTTTGGTGGGTCTCCGAGATCCTTTCGATGACCTATGTTGTGTTAGAGGGATATCTATATAATCCGATCGATTGCGTAAAGCCTGCGGTAGCAGCGGAACCGGGAAAAGTATACAGAAAAGACAGTTCTTTTCCATTATATTAGTATTTTCTATTTAATTCATATTAGATTAGTTTTAGTTAGTGATCCCGGCTTAGTGAGCCCTTTCTTCCGTGATGAACTGTTGGCGCCAGTCCTACATTTTGTCTATGTGGACCGAGGAGAAAGGGGGCTCGGCGGGAAGAGGATTGTACCGTGAGAGAAGCAAGGAGGTCAACCTTTTTCAAATATACAACATGGATTATGGCAATGCAATGTAGTGGGACTCGCATGTCGATCCGAATGAATCATCCTTTCCACGGAGGCAAATCTTTGYCTGTTAGGTWAGAGGATAGCAAGTTACAAATTCTGTCTCGGTAGGACATGTACCTCTATTACTATGAATTTCATAAATGAAGTAGTTAATGGTGGGGTTACCATTATCCTTTTTGTAGTAACGAATCTTGTATGTATTCCTCATAAAAGGAATTTGTTCATTTTTCAGGGTCTCAAAGGAGCATGGAAACACATAAGAACCGAAATTGAGGGCATAGTCTGGTACTCATTCGCATATAACTTAAGCCCCTAAAAGTGATCTGGCTTTTGACTATATCTTGAGTAGTTGAGTTGCATCAAGTAAGCTCAATTTGGAAAATTCTTTTCAGGTTTGGCTCATTTTAAAGCTCGATAGCCGGTATCAAAAATTGTTATTTATAAATACACTTCAAGAGGCAACAGTTTATAAAACATGCAAGTTAAATTTCACACTCTCTTTATGAAAGGGAAAGAGGAGTTGCCCTTTAACTTCTTATATCAAACCTAGTCCCAACTCCCAAGTGCGCTATTGACATGAACTGTTGTTAAAGAGTTTCCACCAAAGTTAACATACACATAGTACTTGTTATGAAGTTTGATGCAGTCATCAATCTTCTTCGTAGACTAAGGGGTGTTTGCTAAATGCTTACCAATTCAATTACCTTACCGGGTGTGAACATAACAAGGACCGATAATCTTACCCGGTAAGAGGGAATACAAGGATCATGAGTCTTACCCGGTGAGGGAGGGTTATGACTCTTACTCGGTAAGCGCTTACCGGAATATAAACGCTTGCAATCATCCATTTTGAAGGCCGGGAAATGTTACCTCAATAAGGTAAGTGAGAGTGGTGATTCTTGTCGGTAAGATTTTGGTAAATGGTCCCCAACTTCTATATCAGTTTTCAACTTCAAAAAAATCTCTTTCACACGTAAACTTAAGGTTTAGGGTTTTAGAAAGAGGAAGGATTCCTGAATCTTGCAACAATCACGAAACCAAACATTGATTCTCAAAGATAAAACTTATAACTAAAGTAGTACCACTTCCAATTAGATACATGAACATACCCACATGGCTAGCTGAATGTTGGGTACCACTGTTGACTCTTCTTCAGATTCTGCAACATTAAGAAACAAGCATCGAACGCTATAAACACAAAACTACTAAATTCTATGAACACTAACATTCAAAATCGTGTCAATAAAGGATTCCAAGCGCAAAAAAGTATACCTGGATCAACAGGAAGAGATTCATCTTCACTGAACAAAATGTAAAAATTAAAACCAAATCAAAATCAAACGAACCTTTGTGAGCCACAGTTGAAATACATAAAATTTGTAATCAATCTGGAGTGAAATTACCGGTTTGGTTGATGTGTTCGACTAGATTGACCTTGTGTATGATGATTCTTGAACTTTCTAGACTTGTTGTGACCCATTTGGATTTCAACCGATAGGCTGTTGTGGAAACTGCCGCTTCTCTTCTTAGGTCGCTGCCTTCTTGATACCGAGAATATGATGCTCGCCAAAAAGAACACACAGGGAAAACAGGGTTTAATTGAGGACTTATGGGAAAGAAAATAGATCATGATACGATGATGAATATTCTTTAATTTATCTTTAATTTAAAATTTACTAAATATAAATTTATTTATTGTTTTTCTATTAATGACTTGTTTAATACAATTTTTTATCAACCGTCTTCTTTAGTTTCTAATATAAAAATATCATGTAAGAGACAAATCAGATACACAATAATCTATTAAATAATTATTTTAATAGTTTAATGCCCATAACGATCCCAATCCCCGAATAGATTGTAACTCACACATTACAATTACATATGTATCATCGTCTTTGATTCACAACCTTTGTTGACGAAGATGAAATTAAATTAAAACAAGTTTTGTGTTATTTCAACATAGATTCTACGTCTTGAAACCAAACCAGTTTTGGAGCAACTTTATGATAATGAAACCAACCACCTAAAAGCATTAACACTGTAAAGATCAACTCACCAGTTGCAAATATAAGAGAGTTGTATTGTTAGTTATTTCATATACTCGTCAAAACTGAAAACCCCATATGTTATTTGTATTCTTCATACCCTCTCGGGCGCCTTCATCACCATCCAGTACTTCTTGGCATGTCGAATTTCTTTAACAACCAACCAAGCCACATGTCTTGAATCACAGGAAAAAAAATGCATTGTATTTGTACTATTGGCTACTGAAATAATTGAATCACAATAATTATAGTCAAAAGTTGGAAACTATAGATCAGAGTCAAGTCACAATAAATCAAGAACACAAGATGACAAGAAGAATTGAATTTGTCAGATGTCTCTTGATTACATTCAATTATCTCTGAATACAATACGATCTCAATGTATTCAACTCTTACAAACCTTACAAAATCTACTGTAAAAATCAATTAAAGCACAGGGACTTGAATACAATTTGTGATTCTAACAGTAACTAATACAAAAGAGCCAATACACATAATTTAATTTAATTCGAATGCATCACAAAGTATAATAAACCCTTTTAAAACAAGTTTGAAACAAAAAATGCTCCAAACTAGAGAGCTAATGGATTGAGTTCAGACCCATAAATTTTTTTAAACGATGGCACCATTTGACTATAAGGAAAAAAAAACTATAGGAAAAAAAATTCAAACGGTAGCACCATTTGACTAAGAAAATAACATTAACAGGATTTGAACTTGGGTCTGAGGTGGAATAAGAGCCGTGCAAACCAACTATACCAAATAAAACTTGTTCGCATTGTAGTTTCAAAATAAATACGGTGATACACAACAAATTAATACGGTTGCACTTTTCATGATCTAAATTTTTTTATTCTTCGACAGATGAATAATATGATGACACGTGCCACTTAGGTCCGTCCCTGATTAAGTTTGATATGTTACAAATTAATGGATGTAACATCAATTTAAAGTTCTCAAATATCTTTTTTTTTGGTAAAAATATATATAACATAAAAAATTTAATATGTGAAGTGATGTAGTTTAACTGTGTTTTTGAAATTCAAACCCATAAATTAAATATCGTAATGCGGGTTAACATACAAATGAAAATCATGTTATAAAAGTTTTAAACTGTGCGAATTGATGCAGTATGAAAACATGCATTAACGCACGAGACACGCAATTTGAAGTCGGTTATTACTTTGCTTAAAATGACAAAAGTAAATTATCTGAAATTGACAAAAAATAAAATACGTTGGCTTTTAACGTAAAAATATACCGATTAAAGTAGAAATTGACCTAAAAAAGATTGTTATTCCATGTAATTAACCTTTTTTTTTTATTCAAGTTTAGGTTTTATGTTTTGACTATAAAAAAATACGGTCATGTTTGTTAAACATGTAACGTTTCTATATTTTGACCATTGAACATCCATTTTCTTGCAATTTTGACCGAATTCGATATAAAAGAACAGGGTTACAAAGTTTGGTTGTATCTTTTGATCATTTTGTAGTATATTAGAATAACTGAAAAATATTAAAAATACAGTAATATCTTTGTACATTTTACTTATTATAGTATACTAATATAATATAATAAGTAAAATGCACAAATATATTACTGTATTTTTAATATTTTTCAATTATTCATGTATACAGAAAAAATATCAATATAAAATCTCTTAGGGGCCGTTTACCAAATGCTTACTCGGGTAAATGAATACTAAGTTACATTACCTTGCCGGATGAATATGTAAGGACCAATAATCTTACCCGGTAAGAACAAGACATGGACCAAGAGTCTTACCCTGTAAGTGAAGGCGACGACTCTTACCACGATAAGCTTATCGGGTAAATTATTGCATACGATACCGTATTGGTGAACTAAAATATTACCCAATAAGTAAATGATAGTGTTAAATTTTACCAATAAACTCTTACCGGGTAAGTGCTTGGTAAACGGCCCCTTAACCCATTCCGGCCGGTTCTCTAAAATTTATTTATAATAAAAAAGACAAATTGCATAAAAAATAACATAATTTAACTTAATCTCTATATATTGTAACGTACTTTCAAAACTTTTATTTTGATACCTATGATCTAAAGTTTTAAACATTTAAATACCCGGGTAACCGGTTGAAAACTAATTTTAGATTAAAAAGATTCATGTCAGTAACCACGTCAGCAAATAATACTGAGTTGAATACCACATCACTCGCCACATCAGCATGATAACCGGTTAATGTTTCAACCGGTTATCAGGGTACTTAAATGTTTAAAACTTCACATCTTAGATGTCAAAATGAAAGTTTTGAAAGTATGTTACCTAAAATATGAATCAAGTTAAAGTAGATTACTTTTTTATGCAATTTACCCACAAACGTTAAAAATATTTAAAAAAAAATTATACTCAAGTCTAACATATTATTTATATTAGAGATTTTAACATTAATTATAGTGTGAAAATATTATATAATTTTATTATCCTTATATACTTAGAAAAAACTATATAAATAATAATTATTTTATTTTATTGGTGGAAAAAAATAAAAACAAATCTCTCTCCTCACTTTAAGTTTATAAAATTTTCTAAACTTAATGATTTTTTCTTTTTGTTTCCTCTATTTTATAAAACAATTTAGAAAATCTGTTAGAACAAAATAGATAAATAAAAGTTTCATTTTTTTTTATTTTGGAGAATCTGTTGAAGATGCTAAAGTGGGGAGTCTCGGTCTATGTACATTTTATCCTTCACATATCCTACATATAAATGATATTTTATGGGTATGTTTAGTTTCATTTTTCAACCACTTAGATGTATTAAAAATAAATATACAATTTTGCAAACATTATCACTTTTCATGATGATAAATTGCAAAATACAACTGATGTGACAACAACTGATAGGGAAGAATATTCGTCGAATGAAAAATTAGGTGTGACGTTTAGATTTTTTTTGCATGTGCCTCGGACTTACCAAATGTAAACAAAATGTTCCTTGAGGCCAGGAGTGGTCAATTTAAAAATATCGTTTTTGGGTGCGATAAAATGTTCAATGTATATCGATAACACGATATTGAAAATAGTAAACTAAACACAAATAACAATATGTAGACGCACGTGGTTCAATTAGCGATGTAACAATTATCGTAGATAGGAAGAGGGGGTCGATAATATGGAACAAATCAGATGAAAGTTACAGATATGAGAAAACTAAACTAAGAAGTAAGAAGTAGAACAAAATTACCAAGACAACGCTTAAGATGTCACACAGTGATCTCAAAATGTGGTTTAAATAAATGTTTCAACATTCTAACAACACAAACAGTTATAAATTAAACCTAGAAGTCTAATTTTTCGATTTGATGTTCATAAGCAGCTTCCTACACGATTTGAAAATCAGCTATGATTTCCAGTTCCGCTTACAACTTTGCACATTACCTAGAGTAGGTCGCCTAACCAAGTTGCTCGATTCTTCAACTAAATGTGATATCGAAACAAATTCATGGAAGTCCCATTGATTTATAAAATCCACAACCGACGGATTTAAAAAATCCTTTTTTATTTCAAATTCAAATACCAAACAATCCTAAATTAATTTATAAAAAATGATTAATTTAACAAACGGTAGAGTTGTGTCACGTTTGATAATTTTAAAATTCGATTACGTTGCTATTAACTAAATTATAATGAGTTGCCAAAGATTGGACACAGGCTCGGAACGTGAGCCAAGCCAAAACTAAGCCGAATAGCCAGAGTGATGTGAGCTGTCGGTGGCTGGCAGCCCACCGTCATCCCTCAGATACACATGCTTGTTAAGTACTCTTCGTCTCCGTTTCTCACTTTCTTCCCTTTCTTCCCTTTCCTTGGTCGTCTTCTTCTTCTTCTTCACTCTGCTACCAAATTCCTCAAATGCACTGAAACAACAAATCTATCCCCGACTCCCTTTCCCACAGTGGTTAGATTCATTACTATTTCATTATACACTCGTTGCATTCATCCAATTCTTATTGCTGTTCTTGTATCTACACTCTTTAATTGCATTTCTGTTTGTGCTCATTTGGATGCAGTATCTATTGACCTGTATGCGTGGAATTTAGTTAGTTGATCACGAAATAGTATTTCAATTATGACCATCAATGTTGATCTACTATTCTGTTTGCCAGATGTATTATGATTAGGTGAAATTGTGATAAAGTTAATGGGTTATTGGGTGTTTAACAGGAAGCAATCTAATATTTCGCGCTGTGGCTTGGAGTTGGAGGTAGATCTGATTTAAAGAACTGATAAAATTATAACAGGAAAGCTGGCGGCGAAGGTCAGTCGGAGGTATTCTGCCGGCAGCAATGGCAGTAGTCTTGCCAATACTCATCTGGTAGTTACTCTCTTAAGTTGTGAATCTAGTCGATTGGGTTTTGTGTGTGATCAGATTATTGTGAAAATGCAAAGAGATTTTGTGAATTTATCCGTTGTAGATCCTTAATTACGATTGACCATTATAGCAAGGTTAAACATAGTAACGAAGTGCCAGCTGGATTTACTTTTATTAATATGATAATGGTTGAAATATGATTAAAGGGTAGTCGGGTAGATGTGATTTATATGTTTACGGAGATCTTAGGCTTTTTGTTGAATGCAATGTGAACTGGACTTTGTTTCGTGATTTGCATTTCCACAAGGAAGTTGTGATTCCTGATTTGATGAGTTAAGGGCAAGTTATTATAGCTGCTTGGAATTATTGTTGGCATGTTTGCACAGCCATGATTGCTGTCCATTACTTGATATGTACATATATAATTTAAAAAGGATTCTTTATCAACCAAAAAGAGTTCATTTTCTGTAAGCCAACCATAAATTTTGTTACACAAGCAATGCTAAAATGTTAAGACATTTGTTCATTCATGAATTAATTAAGCAAATATACTATTCCTTCATTTATTCATTGATGTTTGTAACCTTTTCCTAAAATTGGTTGTGTACTTATTTATTATATTGATGGTGTACAAAAAATTATTCTCATAAAAAATGTTCCTCTAAAGGGATCCACTTGTTTCCAAATTATGCTTGTTCCCTTCCACTGTTATGTTAAAACTTATACCGATTGCCTATTGAGCTTGGTATCGGGGAAACAGTTTTAAAGATAATATATTGTGTTTGGCTTCTCAGTGTGATTACAGTTTTACCTTGTTAAGGTTTGAGATTCAAAATCTATAAGAATAAATAATAATGTTCCAGACATCGACCTTGGCATGCCCTATTATCTCTTCCTCTTGTAGGCTGCCATACATTAAGTTTCAGCTTCCTCAAGTTAAAAGATCCTTGTTTTACATTTCCAAATGAAAAATTGACAAAGCTTTACAGGGGTCTTACCATGCATAACAATAGAGAATGATAAAATCATGGCTTCTTGATACAGTTTACAAAAGGGTGGAAGTAATCTTACTTGTTATGCCATTTCATGGGTAAGAATAGATGTTGGGTAGCTGGAGTAGTAAATTAAGACCATTAATACAATAATACCTCAACAAAAGAAAAATTATGATCTATAAATTACTTGGTTGTCATGATATTGCCTTGAGCCTTGGCTCTGCCTAAGCATCATGGCAGTCTGCAAGCCCTAGTGATGCAGCACCTTCGGTACTCATGACAAGGCACTTGCTTCGTGATACCTGGCATTCTTGTGAAAACTATGCTTGCCAGTTGTCACATAGATGTCACCAGGGTAAAGAAAAGAAGTTTGATGTCAAATGACATGAATTGATCCAAAGCCTAGTAAGCAAGTATAGGATGGAATGTTTGGTTCTAAGAGACATTCTGTACACACACTAGGTGTGAAGCCGAAATGGAAGTGTTCAGATTAATTTGTGGCCACCATAGACGGTTAGGATTAGAAATGATGATGTACGAGAGATGGTTGGGAGACAAAGTTGAGGAGAAGCTAAACCAACACTCAAGAGGTTTTTTCATCTCCAAGGTAAACCTCAGAATGCAGCATTAAGAAGAGGATGTCTTTACCACTAAGAGATCATTAGGAGAGGGAGGGTCACCCAACATGGGATGAAGTAGTAGATAGAGATTTTTCACGAGTTAATGGGAGTACTCGGTTCGAGTTATAGCATTAGTTATAGATAGCAGAACTTTAGTCATGCTTTGAACAAAAAATTTACATGGATTTGAAATTATAGTTTTGCAAAATTCATTGGTTCATTCCTGTTATTCAATACACTTCAGGGACAATACCTTTTTTTAGTGGTAATGAACCGTTTTTGTCATAATAATGTACTATTGAAGTAAATCAAATACACATACAAATTGTATAGCATGGATTGGCTTTGTTCTATACAGATGACATGGCAGGTCTTGGGTCCTGGGTCCCCAGGTGTGCTGGTGGTTCACTACTGCCATCACTCACCATATCAACCATGATTTATTATGTTATTCAATTGTTGACAATTTCATGATGTCATTGCAGGAAAGAAATGGGGATGGTACTGCTGAAAGAGAACCTCTGACTCCACATTCCCTGATAAAAAAGGGCTCGAGGTCAGTTTAATTATGTAGATGGACCATAAAATGCTTTGGAAGTTCTGTTTTCCTATTCATGATGGTTTGATGAGTGGTTTCTTCTGTCTCTAGAGAGCGTAGTAGCATGGAAGATCCAGATGGGACATTAGCAAGTGTTGCCCAATGCATTGAGCAGTTACGACAGAAATCATCATCTGCACAAGAAAAAGAATATAATTTGAGGCAGTTACTAGAGCTGATCAATACACGTGAAGGTGCATTTAGTGCTGTTGGTTCACATTCTCAGGCAGTTCCGGTGTTGGTGTCTCTCCTACGATCTGGGTCACTTGGGGTAAAGATGCAAGCGGCGACTGTTTTGGGCTCCATGTGTAAGGAGAGTGAACTACGAGTCAAAGTATTACTTGGGGGTTGCATTCCTCCCCTTCTTGCTCTTCTTAAGTCAAGTTCAGCAGAAGGGCAAATTACAGCTGCAAAGACCATTTATGCTGTTTCTGAAGGTGATGCCAAGGATCATGTTGGCTCCAAAATTTTTGCCACTGAAGGGGTTGTGCCAGTGCTCTGGGAGCAACTCGAAAAGGGTCTCAAGGCTGGACATGTGGTTGATGATTTGCTGACAGGTGCTTTAAGAAACCTCTGCAGCAGCACTGAGGGATTTTGGTCAGCAACAATCCAAGCTGGGGGAGAAGATATACTAGTAAAACTACTCATGCATGACCAGTCAAGCACTCAAGCTAATGTTTGCTTTCTTCTGGCATGTATGATGACGGAAAATGCATCTGTATGTTCGAAGATATCGACTGCTGAGACTACAAAACAACTCCTTAAGCTACTAGGACCTGGTAATGAAGCTCCAGCTAGAGCACAGGCAGCAGCTGCTTTAAAGTCTCTTTCAGCTCAGAGCAAAAAAGCAAGGAGGGATATAGCGAGTTCTAATGGCATCCCTTCTTTAATTAATGCTACAATAGCTCCTTCAAAAGAGTTTATGCAAGGTGAGGATGCCCAAGCTCTACAGGAGAATGCGATGTGTGCTCTTGCAAACATTTCTGGTGGATTGTCTCATGTCATCACAAGCCTTGGTCAAAGTCTTGAGTCATGTACTTCACCTTCACAGGTAGCTGATACGCTAGGAGCTTTGGCTTCTGCTCTTATGATATATGACAGCAAAGCAGAAACTAGTAGAGAATCAGATCCCCTGGATATTGAGCTGACACTAATTAAGCAGTTTAAGCCTCAGTTACCATTTCTAGTGCAAGAGCGCACCATAGAAGCTCTTGCCAGTTTGTACGGGAATGCCACTCTCTCAAGCAAACTTGCCAATTCTGATTCAAAACATTTGCTGGTTGGTTTGATCACAATGGCAACCAATGAAGTTCAGGATGAATTGATAAAATCACTACTTATTCTCTGCAAGGAGGGCAATTTGTGGCATGCTCTTCAGGGTCGTGAGGGTATTCAGATGTTGATTTCTCTTTTTGGACTTTCATCTGAGCAGCAGCAGGAGTGTGCTGTTGCATTGCTTTGCCTTTTGTCCAATGAGAATGATGACAGTAAATGGGCCATCACAGCTGCTGGTGGCATACCTCCACTTGTTCAAATTCTTGAGACAGGGTCTGTGAAAGCAAAGGAAGATTCTGCATCAATTCTTGGTAATCTCTGCAATCATAGTGAAGATATACGCAATTGCGTTGAGAGTGCTGATGCTGTTCCTGCTTTGTTATGGCTTCTGAAGAATGGAAGCTCCAACGGGAAGGAGATTGCTGCAAAGACATTGAACCATTTAATTCAGAGATCAGATACAGCAACTATAAGTCAACTTACTGCATTATTAACCAGTGATCTTCCTGAATCTAAGGTTTATGTTTTGGATGCATTAAAAAGTCTGCTTTCCCTTGCCCCACTTAGTGATTTACTGCGTGAAGGTAGTGCCTCTAATGATGCAACCGAAACAATGATTAAGATTTTAAGCTCTACAAATCAAGAGACTTGTGCTAAGTCTGCAATGGCTCTTGCTGGAATCTTTAATCTGCGAAAGGATTTGCGTGAAAGCAGCATTGCTATTAAAACTCTTCGATCTGTGATGAAACTTCTAGATTCTGAATCCGAGAGCATTTTGGCAGAATGCTGTGGATGTCTTGCTGCAATGTTTTTGTCGATCAGGGAGAACCATGACGTGGCTGTTGTTGCCAGGGATATGTTGCCTAGATTACTGACACTTGCAAGATCTTCAGCTCTCCAAGTTGCAGAACAGGCACTAAGTGCTTTAGCGAACCTTCTGTTGGACAGTGGAGTTCCAGAGAAGGTTACCCCTGAAGAAATTATTATGCCTGCTACTAGAATTCTGCGTGAAGAGAAAGCAAGCAGAAGGAACCATGCAGCAGCGGCGATTGCTCGGCTTCTTGATTCGCGTCAAACGGATTCTAGCTTAACTGACTATGTAAATCAGACCGGAACAGTTCTTGCCTTGATTTCATACATTGAATCCAGCAATTGTGGATCTATTGCCCCGTCAGAGGCACTTGATGCACTCGTTATTTTATCAAGATTAAAAGGATCACCAGGGCACATCAAACCTGCATGGTCCGTGCTTGTTGAACATCCAGACGGCATAATCCCCATTGTTTCATTCATTAAGGGTGCAACCTCTCTCTTACAGGATAAGGCAATAGAAGTTTTGTCTAGGCTTTGCCAGGATCAATGTGTAGTTCTTGGAAATGCGATTACAGGATCTTATGGTTGCACTTCATCAATTGCCAAAAGGATAATTGATTCCTCAAATGCAACGGTGAAAATTGGTGGAACTGCACTTCTCGCTTGTGCCATGAAAGCAAATATCCAGAGAGTGGTGGAGGACCTGCGTGAAACACATTTGCATTCCCAATTTATTCAATCTCTCGTTTTAATGTTAAGTTCTCCAAATTATTCTCATTCAGAAGACATGGATTCTATAAGTATCTGCAGATGTTCCAAAGAAGCAATTGCCGGTGAGAAACGCACTAGTACATCAGTTATACGTGGTGCTAGTATTTCTATATGGCTACTGTCTGCTATTGCTTGTCATGATGAAAAATATAAAACTGAGATTATGGAGGCAGGAGCTGTTGAAATTCTCACAGGAAGAATCTCACGTCCATTGCCATATAGTCAGGTACGTACTTCAAAGTGTGTACCTTCAGTTTAAGTTGGCTTGATTATGATATAGGAGAAGGTCACAGCCACGAGCTATAGCTAGTGATATTAAATACTGCTCACTTGAATATGGATGCCCTTGATGAGTAAAAAATATCCAAATTGAGTAGCCTACTATTTGCCTAGTAAAACTGCTCAGGGAGATGTTTAGGCACTATAATCTGCTTTACATCTTCCACTTCTGAAACACACAATCTGTAAAAAAAAGAGAACAGATTCACAATCCAGACTTTTGGTGTTCCACATAGATTATTTATTTATTTTATTTTATTTCTTGTAAATTAAGGAATATGTAGCATATTAAAAAAAGCAAGTTAATGAGCAATTTAGTTACCAATATTCAAGCGGCTGAAGTGGAGGGAATAGCCAGTAAGACACTATCAGAAAATCTAAAAGTGTCTAAAGGAGTTGAGATGTAGTAAAATTAGTAAAACGTAAATCATGGTAGGTACATATTTTTTGTTTGAAAGTGTTTTGGGATGAGGTTTACATAGCCAATAATTTCATCGTCCTTACATATGTTCCATCATTATCTATATAAGTAAATCATTGATAACTTCTTTCTTGACTGTGGAAAGGATTTGGTACTTGACTGCTTGTACGTAACTTGTCTCATACCGGTGTTTCATGCAGTTGGACATTGATGATGATAATAGCATCTGGGTATGCACACTACTATTAGCAATTCTGTTTCAAGATAGAGATATTATACGCACAAGTGCAACATCGAAAGCCATACCAGCCCTTGCTAGTTTGTTGAGGTCAGAGGAGTCGGCCAATAGATATTTTGCTGCACAAGCTACAGCAAGTCTAGTCTGCAATGGAAGCAGAGGAACTCTTCTTTCTGTTGCTAACTCAGGGGCTGCAGGTGGGCTTATTTCCTTGCTTGGGTGTGCTGATGCTGATATACATGATCTTTTGAAGTTGTCAGAAGAGTTTTCTTTGGTTCCTTATCCAGAGCAAGTTGCTCTTGAGAGGTTGTTCAGGGTTGATGACATTAGGGTTGGTGCTACTTCTAGGAAGGCAATACCAGCTCTGGTTGATCTACTGAAGCCAATACCAGACAGGCCAGGGGCACCTTTTCTAGCACTTGGTCTTCTAATTCAGCTTGGGAGGGATTGTCCGACAAATAAAATTGCCATGGTTGAGTCTGGGGCTTTGGAAGCATTAACAAAATATCTCTCACTTGGCCCCCAAGATGCTACTGAGGAAGCCGCTACTGATCTGTTGGGAATCCTATTCAGCACTGCTGAAATACGGAGACACGAGTCTGCATTTGGCGCCGTCAGTCAGCTTGTAGCTGTCTTACGTTTGGGTGGAAGGCGTGCAAGATATAGTGCTGCTAAAGCATTGGAGAATCTATTTTCTGCTGATCACATTAAAAACGCAGAATCTTCTCGGCAAGCTGTTCAGCCCTTGGTGGAAATTCTAAATACTGGTTTGGAAAAGGAGCAGCATGCTGCTATTGCTGCTTTAGTTAGGCTACTCGGTGAAAATCCATCAAGAGGCCTTACTGCTGCAGATGTTGAGTTGAATGCAGTTGATGTTCTTTGTAGAATTCTTTCATCAGATTGTTCAATGGACTTAAAGGGGGATGCTGCTGAGTTGTGTTGTGTACTATTTGAAAACACAAGAATCAGATGTACTGTTACTGCTGGGCGCTGTGTCGAGCCTTTAGTTTCACTGCTTGTATCCGAGTTCAGTCCTGCTCAGCATTCTGTCGTCCATGCACTGGAAAGACTTGTAGATGATGAGAATTTGGCTGAAGTAGTTGCTGCACGAGGTGCAATAATTCCTCTTGTAGGCCTTCTCCACGGCCAGAACTACATGCTTCATGAAGCAAGTTCTGGAGCTCTTGTTAAGTTGGGAAAAGATAGACCTTCTTGCAAGATGGAAATGGTGAAAGCTGGAGTCATTGAAAGTGTACTTGGTATCCTTCAAGAAGCCCCCGATTTTCTCTGTGCTGCTTTTGCAGAATTGCTCCGAATATTGACAAATAATGCCACAATAGCAAAAGGTCCATCTGCAGCGAAAGTGGTTGAACCCCTATTCTTGTTGCTAACAAGGCCCGAGCTTGGACCCGATGGGCAGCATAGTGCTTTGCAGGTTCTAGTGAATATCCTGGAGCATCAGCAGTGCCGTGCTGATTATTCCTTAACTCCACGCCAAGCCATTGAACCGCTCATCCTGTTACTAGATTCTCCTGCTACGGCAGTGCAGCAGTCATCAGCCGAGCTTTTATCTCATCTGCTTCTGGAAGAACATTTCCAGAAGGATTCTATGACACAACAAGTGATTGGTCCATTAATGCGAGTTATCGGTTCTGGTATTCCCATTTTGCAACACAGAGCTCTAAAGGCACTTGTTAGCATTTCTCTAGCTTGGCCTAATGAAATCGCAAAAGAGGGTGGCGTAAGTGAACTATCGAGAGTCATTTTGCTAGCTGATCCCGGTCTTCCTCATGCTTTGTGGGAATCTGCTGCTGCTGTTTTATCTAGTATTTTGCAGTTCAGTTCGGAGTTCTATCTGGAAGTACCTATTGCAGTGTTGGTACGGTTGTTACGTTCAGGCTCAGAAGGCACTGTAATTGGTGCACTCAGTGCTCTCCTAGTCCTGGAAAGCGATGATTCCAGCAGTGCTGTAGCAATGGCTGAAAGTGGTGCAATCGAGGCTCTTTTAGATCTTCTCAGATGCCATCAGTGCGAGGAAAATGCTGCAAGATTGCTGGAGGTGTTATTGAACAATGTAAAGATCAGAGAAACTAAAGCAACCAAATCAGCAATCCTACCACTATCCCAATACCTGCTGGATCCACAAACTCAAGCTCAACAGGCAAGATTGTTGGCAACTCTTGCTCTCGGGGACTTATTCCAGAATGAAACTCTGGCACAATCTACTGATGCTGTCGCAGCTTGTCGTGCTTTGGTGAATTTGCTTGAGGATCAACCTTCCGAAGAAATGAAAGTAGTTGCTATGTGTGCTTTGCAGAATCTTGTGATGTATAGCCGCTCAAATAAAAGAGCAGTTGCAGAAGCTGGCGGGGTTCAGGTCGTGCTGGACATGATTGGTTCAAGTAATATTAATACATCGGTTCAGGCGGCTATGTTTATTAAGCTTCTTTTCTCGAACAATACCATCCAAGAGTATGCCTCCAGTGAAACAGTCAGAGCTATAACTGGTAAGTTTTTGCTCCTACATGGTTATAATAGGTCTGTGAATGGATATCTATAAGTCTGCATATAGTTTAGAATTCTTGTGAAATTTAAGTGATTCATATCCGGTGTGCTGTATGCCAATGCTGGCATCCAATTGTTTTTTTATATAGCATAATAGCATATTAGCATGTGATTAAAAATGTATGTATTATTAAATAATATTCTGTTAAAAAATAGGATGTATATTCAATTATTTGCCAAATAAAGCATGCTTTTAAAAACTACACAAAAATCATATACGTAGCTCATTACACATTTTTTTTGTATCATTAATAATAATACAGTATTTGTCTAATTACAATCTAATATCAGGCAACACCTAAATGCGTATACTCCCTCCGTCACAAAACAAAAGTCCACAATGGAAGAGGCACTCAGTTTTAGAAATGTGTATTATTACACTTTTTAATTGATAAATGCCCATTTTATCCTTAAGAATAGAGGGAGTAATGAATTTCTCCATCTCATAATTAAGGGTAGAATCAGAAAGTAGGCACTTTTGAAAGGGTGACACTTATTTTAGGGACGAAGGGAGCAATGTGGTTGGTATATCTGGAATTATACCCCTTCAGCCAACTCTTTTTCATGCTCTTATCTTAAACTTGCAGCTGCTATTGAAAAGGATTTATGGGCCAATGGAACAGTGAATGAAGGGTATTTGAAAGCTCTAAATGCACTCTTTGGGAACTTCCCACGTTTGAGAGGCTCAGAACCTGCAACCTTGAGCATCCCACACCTAGTGACATCCCTGAAGACTGGTTCAGAAGCAACTCAAGAAGCCGCACTAGATGCACTCTTTCTTCTGAGGCAAGCTTGGTCAGCTTGCCCGGCTGAAGTCTCTAAATCTCAATCGACTGCGGCTGCTGATGCAATACCGTTGTTGCAGTACTTGATACAGTCAGGCCCTCCTCGATTTCATGACAAGGCTGAATTCTTGTTGCAGTGTTTGCCTGGGACATTAACGGTAATGATTAAGCGTGGGAATGATATGAAACAGTCGGTGGGAAACCCAAGTGTGTATTGCAAGCTTACACTTGGCAGTACCCCTTCAAGGCTAACCAAGGTGTGCTACTTGTACTTTTGTCATTACTGTAGCTCTTTTCTTTCACACCACTCCACTTTGAAATAAATGTATATTAAATAAAGTAATGACGTGCCAGGAATTGATTGGTTGGACATGGAGGAGACATGGATACAATTCCCCGTCCCTTCATCTCCACCAATCATGTGAATACACGCCATTACTTTATTGAAGGGATAGAATAAATAGATGAATTAAATAATTATGTATTAAATAAAGTAATAATGTGTTTTCACATGGTTGGTGGGACAAAAAAGGGACATGGAGTTTGGGGATAGGTGATGTGTATTCCTACATAAAACAAATCATCTGTCTCTAAACTCCATGTCTCCATTCTGCCCACCATTTAACGCCTGACATATGTACCCTTCGTGTCCACCAATCGTGTGAATACAAATCATTACTTTATGGAAGAGAGACTAATTAGACGAATTAAAAATTGTATATTAAATAAAGTGATTTCTGGGACAGGGAGGGGAAAAGTGATTTTTATTCTCCGCTTTGGAGAAGGGGCGAATATTCCGATGCACGTAAATTAAGAGAGTCGGTCTGGGTAGTCGCTAGATGTCTTAAATACCCTTTAATAGTGACAAAATTGGGGAATCTCGTTTCTTTTGGATATGCATGTGATTCACGTGCTTAATAAGTTCGTTGATTTCTTGTTCAATCATTGCAGGTTGTGTCAACTGGCCCAAATCCCGAGTGGGATGAGAACTTCGTGTGGTCCTTTGAAAGTCCTCCGAAAGGCCAGAAGCTACAAATCTCATGCAAGAATAAAAGCAAGATGGGGAAGGTAAGTCCATCTTTACAACATCACCATATTCTCTTTCACTTTGTTTTTGTTTTTTTAATTACCTCAAAAACCTTATTTCATCACTCTATCTGCCTCAAAATAAATTCAATATTTGACACAAAACACTTACCCGGTAAGCGCTTATTGGTAAAATTAAACACTATCGGGTAAGATTTTAGTCCACCAAAACGGTCTCGTATCCAACAATTTACCCGATAAGCTCTTACTGTGATAAGAGTCGTCACTCTCACTTACCGGGTAAGACTCTTAGTCCCTATCTCGTTCTTACCGGGTAAGATTTTTAGTCCTTACCATATTCATCTAGTAAGTGACTTGGTGTTCACTTACCCGAGTAAGAGTTTGTAAACGGTCCCTTAGTAAATGTGTTTGACTGGTATTAGTTAAAATTTCTAAATTGTAGATCAAAATCATTGTCATGAGTATCGTTTAATGATTGGGCACTAATGATTAGTAATAGGCAAATAGGTAATTTTGTATTGGAACTTTGCTAAAAAAGAAAATGTTTTTCATTTATTTTGAAAATCCCAAAATATTAATTATATCATTTGTTTTGGGACCGAGAGAGTAGTAGAATTTAATGGAGGTTGTAATCATCAAGTACATGTTTATGTCCCGTACATAACAACTAGTAAACAAATAGAGACAGAAGTGTCTGTATTTTTAATCGTACTTCATCTGTCTGAAAAAATGCAATATTTCATTTAGCATATAGGTAATAAAAATGGAAATTCTACAAACCAATTTATATAGAGTCGGGTTCATATGAGAATGACACCTATTTAAGAAAATAGCCAAATTACTTGTGATTTTACACTGTCATCACGTATAGAATCACATGTGATTCATGCGACCTTGCCATGCGGCCATAGGGTCGCCCACACACTTTTTTGGCTATTAATGTAAAATCACATGTGATCTTCTACGTAATTTGACTACTTTCTTAAATAGGTATCATCCTTGTATGAACCTATCTCTCTCTCTCTCTCTCTATATATATATATATATATATATATATATGTATATATATATATATATCTCTCAAATGTTTCCTAATCTAAAGCAACAAATATAATGAATGAACTCTATCATCTTCCATAAGTATCTCGATCATTATGAATGAACTCTGATCATCTCCTATAAATATCTCAATTGTCCTAATATAAACATTGATCATGATTTGTATTTGAAACTCCCTCTAAAAATGTTCAATTCGTGAACTAAATATCGTCCCTTAATTCTTGTTTGTGCAGAAGTCATTCGGGAAAGTGACCATCCAGATTGACCGCGTGGTCATGATGGGGGCAGTGGCCGGTGAATACGCTTTGCTGCCACAAAGCAAAAGTGGTGCATCCAGGAATCTCGAAATAGAAATTCAATGGTCGAACAAATAAGGTTTATCCGGCTCAAGTGTATAGCTCAAATCTCGCATGGTACAGGAAAACAAATAAAATCATATTCGAGTCGCTGCCATCCCTTTCCATCGTAAGAATACCACGGTACATTTTTCCTTTATTTTAAAAGAACCGTTATGTCAAATAGTATATAATGTTTACTACTATTTAGTTGATTCTTTTATAGTATAGTCGAGACCCTACTTTTGAGTGAGATATATTGAATACGTTTGGTTAGAGTACATCAGTATAGTCGTTTGTTGTAATCGTGTTGCAACCAACTTCTTTGTATTGTTTGCCTGTAAGATATATGTAGCTTTTTATTCTTTGAGATCCTCAAATTCATAATGAATATTTTGAACTATTTAAAATCGGGTTTACAGATCGTTTCTAAAACCGCTTTGCAAAATGCAATACGTTAAGTGCTCAGATATTTTGTTGCTTCAACAACTATGTTAAAATGTATGTTACAGAAAAAGTATAAATCATTCAAATAATATTTATTTATGTTCGTTTAGCATGTTAACGAACGAATATAAACGAACACGAACACACCTGATTTCTAAACGAACGAACACGAAAAAGATTTTCGTTCGTTTACCGTTCGTGTTCGTTCGTTTGTGCGGTTAAGTTAAATGAACAAACATGAACAAGCCTTTGTTCGTGTTCGTCCGGTTCGTTTACAGCCCTAATGTAGATCTTGAAAAACAAGCAACTTCAAATATATTATCTCGATTCAAATTACGAGTCAAGAGTTTTCTAAGTTCACTGTGAAAATGGTTTAGAAATTATTTACATGTTATATGAATTTATTACGATGATCTACATTTCCCAGATTTTACTGGTTTGTAGATTCTTAAGAAAAATAAGCAATTTAAATAAAAGTCGTTTCGATCCGAGTTACGACAACCTAAAGTTCATTATGAAAATTGTTACTAAGGGACAGTTTACCTAAACACTTACCCGGTAAACACTTATCGGTAAAATTCAACACTATCGCTTACTTACCAGGTAAGATTTTATTCACTAAAACGCATCGTATGCAACAATTTATCCCGGTAAGCGCTAACCATGGTAAGAGTCGTCATCCTCACTTAACAGGTAAGACTCGATTCTTGTCTTCGCTCTTATCGGGTAAGATTCTTAGTCTTTGCCATATTCATCAGGTAAAGTAAAGTGACTTGGTAAATACTTACTCGGATAAGCGTTTGGTAAACGGCACCTAAATTATTTATGATGAATTTACGAACTAGATATAATATATATTCGCAAATTTCACTAGCTTCCATGTATTGAAAAAATCACCAACATAGAAAATGTCAAGAGCTATGGCTTTCCAAACTTCACTAGGAATTGATTACGAAGTCATATACGATATTCTTACGAGTCCAGAACCCGTATTTATCAACGGGGTCCTGAGATATTCTATAATCAAAGACTTTGTGGTTGTCACGAACTGGATTCAAACCAGCATCCAAAGATGCTCTCAAAGAGAGATGAAAAACCTTAATCTTGATGAGATATGAATAATCGAGAGAGAAAGTGAGAATTTTTTTGTAAAGTGGTTCTTTTATTAATGCCACATAATCAAAATGATGTGTCATCTGTCACCTCATTTAAATCATATAAGTAAAGAAAAGTGAGGATTAACTGGTTTAGAAGGTAACAAGTTATCCATTGTTATATTGAATAAATTTTCAAAGTATAATACTGTAACACCTTATACTTAGATTATAAATTTCTGGAAAAAATTCAGTATATGACCCGTTCGAAAAGTCATGTTTTGCCTCTTTCTTTGTAAACATTTGTAAAAGTAATGATTGCAAAATAAATGGCTGAACAAAAGCCACAATTACTAACTAATCTTTATAAAGACGACTATTTACAAGGTATAATACTACATTCATATTCTCCCAAAAATACATTCATCCAAACTAGATTAATCTTCCAAAAGCCTCAAGCATTGCATCATCCAATGAACTTACTTGCTAGCCTTATAATAACCAAGAATGTTGCTAGTACAACCACTTGAACCAGTTCCTGAGATGCATGTCGACAAACAAAACAAATCAGGCTACATGCCTAGTGAATTCAAGAGTTTTCACAATACAATATTTCAAGTAATTTTTACTTTCAAACAAAAATGCATAACTTACATATGATTGATGTGACATGTCAAACAAATGTTAAATTCATCCAAAATATTATAAGTTTGCAATCAATCAATATTTATAAAGTTATGTGAATACTACTAACAGGTGACCCATAACAACCTGAATTAGTGGAGGAGCAATACCCAATAGTCCACTTATTCGTTAGGTTAATTTTGGTTTAATTACCATTGTGCAATGTGTCCACCTGACACTATACCTATTAGCCGAGTATCTGACGCTATATCCATGTACGGTACTACAATATATTACTGATAGTAGCAACACATTAACTATAAAGGGAGCGACCCCAATACAAACACAATAAAGGTGGTAATCCTAAGTATCTAGATCTGGATCTACCATTCTCATGTCAGTGAGTAAATAAATAACTCGCCATGCCCCTTTTATACAACGTAATGATTTTCCTCATTTGGTTAAAAAGCATGCTTGTTTAAAAAAATATATCACCTTTCTAAGTTACCAAAGTATTTCCTACATACTTTATCAAATAAACAAGGCATAATTAATATGTATAAAGTCACTTTGTATAAACATCAATACCTTCCTTCCGTAACATCATTTAAAATCATCCATTTTCCACTTCAATCACCAAAACAGGTCCAACAAAGATAAATCATGTAAAAGTAATTACGTTTGACGTGCACCCAATTAAAATCTACTTGAAACTCACCTTAGCCTATTTTAGTTGAAATCTCGTCGGTGCCCAACTTGCTTATCCGTCGTGCTACCTAAACAATCCACACATGATTCTCACATCAATACGAACATCTTAAACAAAAGATTTAGACAACTTACTTATCTTAATATACATACCATCAATAATCACTCAAAAATGGACTTTGAATCTTTTCATACATGGATTTAAAAGAAACAAATCTTTTATTTACGTCTATAACGGACAGCTCAGCAAAAACTCCTTTTTTGACCTATTTAGAGCCCGAATTACCTCATAATCAAAGTAGAAGCCTTCTCAACAGTTCCAGATTGGTATTGCACATCTAAATCCGAGTTAGGAGTGATTTTATACAATTTTTACAATTTCCAGCATCAAAATAACTTAATCCGATGACTTGCTCTTATTTCTTCGGCTCTTGACTCACATTCTAACCCCCAAAACATGCTTATCATACCCATTAAAATATGTTTATAAGCTTCACACATTCATTTTTGCACTTAAAACCTGACTAATGCATAGGTTTTCATATATTTGATCAAACCGAACTCAAACATTCTTTCAACTTTGAAAATCCATCAAAACATATAAAAAAACATTGAAATAATCATTGTAACACCTTTATATACCTATCATAACTATATCCACTGAACTTCAATCCATAATTTTGCATATAACGACTCAATTCCAAAATTAAGCAAAAGAGTTCGACTTTTTGAAAAAAGTCAACTGTTTTGAACATAACCTTTAATCTATCATCAAAACATGTTTGAGTGGAACATTCTATCTAATAACATCTTAATGATACCAAGAAACAAATGATAACAAACATTTTAACATTTTCATGAAGATTTCAATGTCTTAAAGTTCATCACTAAACTTTGACTTTTAAAAATTGTCAAAGATAACAATTTTCAACTTCAACTCATGATTGAACGTCTTAGATGAACTCAAAATTATCCTAAACATGAAATAAACTTACCCAACAAATTACTTCTACTAACAAGATGTATAATACTCATTTTCTTTCCATTCTTGAAGGATTTTAGGTTCTAATGCATCAAAGTGAAAAATATAACACAATGGGACTCAATTGAAATTAAAAATATATATATCATAAAATCGGGTTTCTCATGAAAATTACACACTAAAATACTCCAATTTTATTAGAAGGTATTTTTATATTATATATGTAATTTATTTATTCGCATGTTGTGGATCACGTTATACACGTTGCCTGACCAAGCCTTGCCACTTTTCCCGGCGATCACTCTATCATTCTTCTCCGATCGGCAAACGTTCGCCGGATATCTACTCACGACGCATATTCCACCGTTTTCGTAAGTGATCTCCTTCACATTTTCCTTTACTCGATTCCGTTTCTGAATTTTCATCTGTTTTCTGATATTTGATTCTTCTTTATTTTACTTTTAATCATTTTACAGCCACCGTCTTGGAACACCGGCGCCGCCGAGGACCACCGTCTTCTTCGAAGGCGATCACCTGCACCAATTCAGATCTGTCCTCGAACAATGTCCTTACCGCATTCCGAAGGTCATGGGATGAGCGAAGGTGACAATGCGGATTTCCTTAAAGTGTGCGATGAGCTCTGCTACGAATTATCGTCCTTGCAAGAGCTTGCCTGCCGTGGCGCATGGCGATCAATTCTGGACAAAGTCGCTCAAGCACGTTCTCGGTCTCTCCTATCTAAGCCTCATGAACATCTCGTTTATCTAGCCTACAACGCTATAGCTCTAACCAAGCTCCGCCGTTTCTCTGAAGCAGTCGCCGAGCTCGAATTGGTGGAAAAAGGCCTGGATATTTACCGGTACGAAGCTTATCCACATCATTACCCTAACCGCCATGGCTCCATGGCCCCTTTTGTTCTCCGTTGGTTGTATGCTGAACTCCCTTCTAGAATAGGCAAACGTCAAGAAAGTTTAGATCGATTCTACATGTTACTGCAGTTTATTAGGGAAAAACTGGCAAAAAATTTACCGGATGCATCTCGTGCAGTATGGAGAAAACGCGAAGGTTTGGTGATTAATTCGATAATAAGTCATCATTTGAGTCATAAAGAGTTTAAGGTATGTTTAGATTTGATTAAAGAGTTGATTAACCATGATTTGACCCCTGTTGCTAGAGCAACTTTGATGACGAAGTTAGGGTATATTCAAATGCAATATGGGGATCTTGATGGTGCCAGGGGGACTTTTAATGGGATTGAGGGTATTGTGACAGAAGGCAAGGGAGAGATTGTGATGCAAAATCTTGTGAATAGGAATAAGGCATTGATGTTTCTGGTTGAGAAAGATTATGTGTCTGCAGTGATGGAGTACCAGAAGTGCATTGATAGAGATGTTTCGGATGTGATTGCTATCAATAACAAGGCCCTTTGCTTGATGTACATGCGTGATTTGTCTGATTCTATTAAGGTGATGGAGAATGCTTTAGAGAGAATCCCTACATATGCCTTAAACGAGACGTTTGTGGTGAACTTGTGTAGTATGTATGAGTTGGCTTATGTTAATCACTCAGATATCAAGAAGACGCTTGGCAGTTGGATTGCTCGTGTGGCGCCTGATGATTTTGATACTTCCTGTACTCGAATATGAGGTACCTATGTTCTTTCAAGGGACCATGTTTGTTAGAAGGACTCATATATCCAACATGCAATCTATCTTGATTGGTTTTTAGCATTTTAGAACATGGAAACTTAATTGTTATAAGGTTTGAAGTTTGATCTTATTTTAGAAGCATCGATCATCTAACATGCAACCTATCTTGATTGTTTTTTAGCATTTAAGAACTCTTCTTTGATGGAAAGTTATGCTTTGAAAGTTTTGAAGTTTGATCTTATTTTACATTGGGATATGCTGATGGGGTATTCCTGTATTGGAGATTCATCAGCAGCCAAGCATGCATTCATAGACAGCATTAATCTTTGTAGTTCTATATTGTATAACCAGCATCAGAATAGTTGCCTTCTCAACTGCTTAATCAAATTTAGTATGTTACCAGTTCTAAACTAGACAAAAGTGAACCAAGATGGTGCCCCCAAAACTTTGCACACATCCAGCATATAGGGTATATCTGCTGATTTTGGCTAGATAAGATTGGAGGGTAGAACAAAAATGTATATTTGTAGCATTTGTGACTGGCACATTAGAGCTTTAGATCCATTCACATTGCTTACTGGTATTTAGAAGAGTTTGTGCCTCACTGAGGTTTTTGTAGAGCTCCAATTTCTTTTAGCCCATGCCATCTCAGAAACAATTGGTTGAAATTGTGCATGCCATTTCCATGTAGTGATTGGCAAAGTGGATGTCATTCAAGTTTTTAAGACATTTAGTTAGCTTAATAGCACTATGTATGTCTAGAGTAATTCAGAGTTCATGTATATAAATACTCTTTCACTTGCATTTGCATTCTAATTGTTACTAAACTTGGATCAATTATCCTCTATATATGTTGAAACCTCATTTCTTTCCTCAAAGACTCTTTTAATAACAAGGGTGGTGCCTGATTGGTTTGAGCTTGACTCCAAAAATCAAAAGTACCTGGAGGTCTCAGGTTCAAATCCAAAGAGGAATAAAAATCCCCTTGTGGCCACAGAGGTTCAAATGCAGTGACTCCGGGCTATCTGCAAAGCAGGTGGTCGTCCTAGGATTAGTCGGCTCGCATAACGGGTTGGATATCCAGGTTAATTAAAAAAAAAGGATAGGAATAATTTGAGACTTTGCATGTTGGTATTTTTTTATTTTTGAGACATGCAAATTATGCATTTGATTTGTGATGGGTTTGAAGTTGGCTTTCCCTACTAGAGTTCAATCTTTGCTGAAGTTACAGGGCCACGGTTGCTTTTAGTCGAGTCTACTGTATGTCTCACCAGTCGAAGTTGATATTTCTATCTCGGTAGCACACGCTCGTTGATCAAATAACAGCAACGGTGTATATTTTAACTTTGGCATATAATCGTTAGATAAAATCCATAACCTAGTATTTGTTCAAGTGTTCCTTTAACACCATTCGTAAACAAGTCTTAAATGTTGTGTTCTCCGCCCATTTTTTACAACGAAAAAGGGAGGGAAAGAAAAGGAAAGGAGTGGGAAAAATCTCGATTTTAAGAGGAAAAAGAAAGAAAAATGAATGAAAATCATATTGGTTTCCTTTTTCTTCTTAAATTCGAGAACACATCGATATTTAAGAACCAGGAAACCACAAAAAATGTGTCATGACAAATGTTACAAAATTCACCATGGGTCTCGATTGTTTCCGAGTTCTCAATGAATACAAGGCTTCTAATAAAACTTGCCTCCTATATCCTATTTACAAAAATACAGTCATGGATTAACAACTCAAAACATAACGAAAGAAACAAGATCCTTTTGAAATATTAATGTCTGTTGTAAAAACCTGTTTCTCATCATCTAAGTTGAAGCACTGAATAATTAATTAATGAATTAAAGGCAGGATGTAAAAGGACTGGAAACATAATACCAACACAAACACAAGAATATGGCAATGTTTTAAGTGAAGCTCAATCATAACAAAACTCTATGCCAGACCAAACCAGCAATAGAACACAGATAAAAATTTATGTCTACCAGAACCACAAAAAGAGAAAGAAACACAAGGTACTTAGTATGAACTTCTATCCGAGACCGTTTTTTAAAACTTAACAAACCAATGGAATACCAGAAAATCACTGTGAAACTCCAAGCCACTTGGTGAATACATCAAACTCCGCATAATCACTATCCGAAATCATGGTCTTGTACCATGCTTTGCTAGCGGTTTTGATCTTCGCTGCTTCCTCCTGTTGACATCACAACAATTCAAAACAACAAAGTTAATACACAAGTACAACTAGTCACAATCTGCAATCAGATAGATTGAAACAGGCACCCATATGATTCAACTTCATAGTAGAAATAGGGATGTTACTATATCACAACCATCGAGGAGGAAATTAGTGGATAGTTGTGCAATTAGCAATATCACAAGTATAGTCATGATGTTAATGTGTATGGAGGAAATTAGTGAGTGGTTGTGCATTTAGCAATTTAGCCTACCCCAATTGAAATATCACATGATATCAGTGTCTTCACAAAGCCATATAAAAAGAAGTATCATCACAATACAAACCCAAGTACTTGTTGAACCAAAAACCATGGTTACAGATACAACACATTCAACTGAAACACGTGCATTTGATAGTATATACAAAAGCACTTTCAGATACAACAATCCTGGTGAACTAAAAGGGATTGACCTAACAATCAATCACTAGTTCATGAAGCATAAAATCCCATGTTCAGTTCCTGCCAAATTCTATCAACCACTTTGAGGGTTACACATGCCTAAAACTTGCCCACACAAAGTGAAAGTATAAGCAATATCCCCACAAGAGGCACAGGCACAAAAATTGATGCCTTTCACTGCATCAGTATATAGAGGAGCTAATGCACTTCAAACGCATAAACTAAGCACTAAGAACAAAGTAAGAATTAGCATTGGTGTCAACAAGAACAATGAGGACTTGTTTAAGTATGTGGTCAAAAATGAATTCATAGTCATCTCCACCAAAAACACAAATGCGTCTCATCCAATTGCAGGTTTAGTAGTAAGAGCACACATGATTGTAGCAACAACTAGTACAATATATTGCAACACACCCCATTAGCATACAAATAAGCTACCCAATACAATCAATTCAACTAAATAGTAAAAAACAAAAAAAACAAGCAATGACTGATCCTTTTTCTAGACAAAAAGAAATTGAAACAATAATAGGTTATTAACAAGTCTGTTCATCATAATATTACCATCTTTTAAAAAGAACAATGGCTAATCATCAAGATTTTCATTAATATAATTGAATGCATTAGGGAATCATTTAACCTAAAAACTGAAGTCAATACAACTAAAAACACCAATAACAAAACAAGACACATCAAAAGCAAGAGCATGGAAGAACATCTGTTCACACATACTTTAAGGTTAGGGAAGGAGACCACGTGTACCTTGGAAATGGGCTGCCTCTTCTTATCAAGCTTCTCCTTCTTGGCCTTCTTCCTTTGCTCCTCAGCAAGAAGAGCCATCCTCTTAGCAGTCTTGGCATAAGGATTCAACCTGAGCATGGTGTTCAAGTTCTTCAATGGGTTCTTCTTCATCGGAGCCCTCTTCACTTCCTTCTTAATTGGCTTCACCACTGACTGCACCTCATCAGAATTGATGATCCGAGCCAAATCAGCATTAGCCATCTTGGCCCTAGGCAACACATAACCCTTCTTCTTCGAACTTGTCTTCTCGAACGACCCATAAATCGAATCCAACTTCTCGAAGGCAGATTTCGTCCAAATAATGAACCTCCCAAGATGTCCTCCGGGAGCCAGTTTCAGCAGATTCAATCTCTCCACATTAGCTATTTCGACTCCAGGGATATTCCTGAATGCCTTCACAAGCTTTGCACCTTCAGTTCCATAAACAATCAGCGGTCCTTTTCGAGAAATATACCTACGGTTCCTCATTTTCCCCTTTCCAGGACGAATGCCGACTGAATCCTTAGCTTTCTCAGCATCAGCATAAGCTCCGATCTGCTTCAACACCTTAATTGCATTCTGAGTCTTCTCAACACCTTCTGCAGAATCGCTAACAACCAATGGAAGCTCAGGAACCGATTCAATACGATGACCACGGGCCATAACAAGCGACGGCACCGCAGAAGCAGCAATGGCTGAAACGACAGCGTATCTCTTCTGGTTCACATTGATCTTCCTGTGCCATCGGCGCCAGATCCTGGTAGGTGCGAACATGCGCCCACCACGACACATGTTACCGAAAGCTCCTTGTCCAGCACGGTGAGTACCGCCACCAGGAACACGGGGGATACGAGATACAGCACGTCCTGTACCCCATGACTCGGCGGATGTCTGGTGACCAGCTTTCCTGGAGACGGCGTATGGTTGACGGGAGTTCTTGGAGATGTTGGAGTGAACAAAGTTGACGATGTCAGGACGAATAGAGGCTTTCATGACGTGAGGGAGGGGAAGACTAGCACCGTCGGTGGCCATATCGGATTCCAGAGGTTGGACGGTGACGAGGGGGCGGGCGGCGGCGGCGGCCATTTCTGAATGTTGCAGCAACAAAGGGAGCTAGGGCTTCTGTGCAAGATTTGGAGTGGCAAGTTCATATATATTTGATCTCAACTAGGGCTGGGGCAATGGGCTACTGGCTACGGCCCATACACATTAATATGGGCCTCGATCTTTTTCTTCAATAACCTATTTATTTTGTAATTGAAATTTAAAAGTTAATTACCATTTACCAAAAAATGTCCCTTTTACATAGGTGTTCTTGGAGGCAGGTTTCGTGTAGAGCCGGTTAGAGTTGTTGGTAATCAACTTTAAAGTATAAGTAACGAAGCTTTTTATAATCTTTCAAATATCTGAAATTGAAAACTAACTGGTTCCATACCAAACCAGTATTATAAAAAAGGCTAAAACATACAAAAAAAAAAAAAAAAACTTAAAAGCATTGTCTAGCGGTCTACTAAACCTTCCAATTTCTTGTGCTATTACCTGTTTGGCCTTCTAACTACATGACACTTATTGGTTATATCATCTAAGTGAATTCATGATATTGCATATAGAAATATTGAAAAGAAATACTGAAATCATGCTGTAATTGTGCATATAGACCATACATGATCTTGTTAAAGTGCTTTCATTAAAATATTTGCAGTTACTAAAACACGTTTGTACATACTACATATATGATTAGCAGCCGAGAGCTCTATAATCGTCTTATATGGTGTGGAAGACATGATACACTAGCACTAGACCAAGAAAATAGGTCCTTGCAATGTGTACTAGTCCTTACTTATGCTAAGCCGAACCAATTGTGTCCCGACACATATATTAAGAATAATACTTTTCAAGCATAGTATTACAGATACGTTAAAAATACCATTAGTACGGCTAAAACAGTTTAAACAAAATGAAACACATAATGGAACAATTTTGAAATAATAACAATCATGTATCCCATTTCGTAAGTGACACGAACTTCAAGCCGAAGTTGAGAAAATCCTACCATTTTGCATTGTATTTTGAAGTGGAATGAATTATACAGTTCTACTATGTTTTTCAAGTTATATTTAAGTGAGAGATTTACTGATTGATATTATAAAACTGCTAGTACAATTACATCGATTATGTCGAAAACATTATACATAACAAAACTTATTCCTCAACTCTATTGAAAACGTTGTACAAAACAAAATTTATTTATTATATATGTTTTTGACATATGCGACAATTATTTTTCAGTGTCGACCAAATAACGTAGTTGTACTAAAGGGTCTTTTGCCTAGCGGTATACGAGTCTGTGACCTCTTAGGAGGTCAAGGTCTCAAACCTCATCAAAGGTGAGGAGGGTGTGTGAGTTTATTTGTTCTATTTGTCATATATAAATATTATATACTTTAGAAAAATAACGTAATTATATTTTCCATTTTCATTCCCCTCTCTAAACCAACCATATCCTTGATTATCAGTTAAAAGCTCGTATTAAATCAACTTTCTTACTTATATAACCGTAGAGATCCATTGTAGATCCTTTTTCAAACCTGCTCCCATTTCGAATCAAGAGATAGATAAACAGACACATCTCATTGCACTGATCGGGGGCGTTTGTAGTGACTAAGGGGATCGAAGACCAAGAAGTGAAATATTTATGCCATGCATTCTTCTTACGGCTAGTTCCAATAGGTCATTTATGATTGCCCGAAAGACTAGTCAATACATAAGCTAGTCCAAATACCCAAGATTAGAAAAAACCCGCTTATAATTATAAATTTTTAATTATTTATAATCAAAATTTGACATTCTAAAAGCATGTCCAATAGTTATGTTATATTTTATGTGAAACAAAATATTACAAAGTCAAAATCCGTAAAAAAAAATACATTCAACTCCAAGAGCTATGTTATATTTTCTCTAAAATAGGGTCTCATAAATCAAAATTTTAAAAAAATTCCACAACTACTCTATTTTCGCAATTCTAATATTAACTATATTATTAAAATATAATTTATTTATCATAAACATTTATTTTTAATACCTATTATTGGTGGGAAAGTATCTATACTATATTATAAAGCATTTGACAAAAACTTTTAAAAACAATTTTTTATATATAAGTACTATTTATTAATGTATATTACTTAAAACTCAAGATTACAAGTAGATTGTGCGCAAGTACAATTTATTAAAGCTTCATATTTGAATTTGTGTAACTAACTGCAGATAAACATATCATTTTAAATATAAAAAATCTAAAATATAATTAGGATAATCATTRAGTTCTAACAGAATACTTADTTATTATYTTTATAAAATGTTATATTATTAAACCAAAAATAAATTATTTCATTATTAAACTTAAATTAAATTATAATTGAAAAATTGAATTAAARAAATTACACAAAAAACAAAAACTTCTAAATAGTTAATTTGATACTAATATTGATATATTTATTTTTGAAAATTTTATGATATCTTCAAATTTAATTTTTATTGAAAAATAAAAACATTATTCTTTTCTCTAAACCACATAAAAATTGTATTATAACATCTATAAAGACGGAACGAAACATTAAAATCTAAATATATATCGTTGTATTGCGCGAGTATCCTTCTAATAATAATAATTTTTCTCTATTTAAATATTTCTTTAAGTTTAGAGATTTCTATAATCTATCTTGTTTTCTTCATTTTAACGTACAAGATAATATAGAAGCTCTTAAAATCCCTTTTATTTATTTTTTTCTATTTTAACATTTAGGAACCGTTTACCAAATACTTATTCGGGTAAGCGTTTATATTATCTTACCCGATGAATATGACAAAGACTAAAAATCTTACCCGATAAAAACAAGGCAAAGACCGAGAGTCTTACGCAGTAAGTGAGGGAAATGACTTTTACCATGATCAACTCTTATCGGGTAAATTATTGCATAGAAAACATTTTTTGTTAACTAAAATTTACCTGATAAATAAATAATATTATTGAATTTTACCCTTAAATAGTTACCGAATAAGTGTTTGGTAAACTGCCTTTAATTTTGGGTATCAATTTTGAAGATACTCCTCCTTTTAAACAAGTATTATTTAATCATTTTGTAACTCTGAAAACGGTTGATGTACGTCTACAACCCCAAGTTAACGACTACCACCCAGTCTTATCCAATCTTCCAGTTAGCAGCATATCCTCTTCCATGGTTCCCTTTTGATTCTTCCTCAATCTGCATCTCCATCTCCTCCCATCATCCATTAATCCGAACCAGAAATGGCTACAGCAGCATCAGCAACATTTCGCCTCACTCAGCCATCATCATCGATGAGTTCATCGTCGTCTTCTCCCAGATCCAAACCTCACCTCACCTTTCCCTTCAAACCCTACACCCTTTTACCACTTCCCAAATACCCTAAGCTCCAAATCGCTTCAAAATCAATTGATGTCTCCAAAGAAGATAAACCAGTTTTGGATCCTGTTTCAGAACCAGTACCAGAACCGGAATTCTCAATAGAATCCATACCGCAAACAGACGAGTTCGACAAACGCAGGCTAGAGGAGAAATTCGCCGTCCTAAATACCGGAATCTACGAATGCAAATCGTGTGGATACTTGTACAACGAGGCCGCCGGTGACCCGTCGTATCCGATAGCACCTGGTTTGCCGTTCGATAAGTTGCCGGAGGATTGGAGGTGTCCGACGTGTGGTGCCGCCAAGACCTTCTTTCAGGGTAAGAGTGTGGAGATTGCTGGATTCGCTCAGAACCAACAGTTCGGATTGGGGGGAAACACTTTGACTTCCGGCCAGAAGGCCATTCTCATCTATGGTAGCCTTCTCTTCTTCTTCGTCTTGTTCTTGTCTGGTTATTTTCTTCAATGAAAGCAGATAATATGGTGGGTATAGATTTAAAGGGATTTTTGTAATTTGTATACCATTTCTTCCATGATTTCTGAAAATTCATTGATAAGAGGTTTTTGGATGGTGAAGATGATGATGTGGGTAGGATTCTTGATGATTGATTTGATCTTCATATGTGAATCTTCACTTTCTTGCATTCAAGAATCTGTTTCATCATGGATTTCTTGATCAAACAAAACCAATTTGCTTGTGACTTGCAAATGTTAGTTTAAGCTTATGGGAATTTATTGAACAAAATAAGAGCCAAAAAGGTTGGATTGTTTCTGCACTTTGGTAGATGACATGTCTATATACATTCGCACACATTTTACTATTCGGGGGTGCGTCTGGAAAACAATCGCTCTATTATTTATGATAGATGTCAGGTCTACATACATTTTACCCCCTTAGACTCCGGTACCCTACCTTCAAGTGGAATGTACCGACCTTTGTTTTTTGTTTTGATTGGATAGAATTAGAAGGATACCCTATTTTTGACTAAGATATACTAGCTTAATTTCGATGGAGTGGAAGCGTACAAACTCAAGTGATATATGGTCAATCGGGGGAACGAAAATCTAGAGGGATGAATTTATGGCTTATTTACATTACAGAGTTTCCTATCGTGGCTAAAATCGAGCAAGATATGAATGAATTGTTGGGCATAGATCAAGTTATCAATGATGGCATTATTCGTGCACCCCTCCTCGATCTCGTTGTATATATAAACTTTACATTAACGGGCATTTATCATAATGTGCACTTATATGAGAGTAAGGTTAGCGCATACAGTTAAGGGTGTTCAATGTGTATCGGAATCCAATTTGATACCATCTTGACGTAGAATATAGTTGCTTGGAATGCTGCCAAGGTATGAGTACCCATGATCTTGTAGTCAGAAGTACAATAAGGGCCTGTTTACTTGTGGCTTAATGAGCTTAGTGGATAAATGGGCTTATTCGCACAGACTTTCTAGGCTGTTTACTTTGGGCTTAATCGCTCAGAAATGGGCTTATTCGCCCAGATGAAGAAAGGAACTTGTCCAGATTAAGCCGGCTAAAAGACTGCCCTACCCTTCTCCTCCATCGATCGCACATCTCTTCTCCTCCATCGATCGCACATCTCTTCTCCTCCAAACTGTTTACAGAACCCTCTTCTCCTCCATCGATCGACCGATTGATAGTCGAATTTCTCAAAACGAGAGGAGATGGGAACCTTCTGGAAGGTGTGGGTGTGGGTAAAGACGACGAATTTGAAGAAGTTGAAGGCGAAGGCGAAGGAGACAAGTATCTTGAAGAAACTTGTCTTGATTTAGGTCTTGTTGGTTTATTAATTCCATTATCTTTCTCGGAAGGCAACAACGGAGGTCTTGTTTGGTTTGTTGTTTCAGAAATGGCAGCCACCATCATCAAGAAAATCACAAAATAAGAAACCCCAGATGAAATCTTCAAGTAACTCACCTCACATTGTCGATTTAACCCAAAGAAACGATCAAGAACCCCCAATTTTTTTGCCAAGAAATCAACCCCCTGCAACACAAAGATGAAGAAACACCATGACAACTTGAAATCCGCGAATGGGTTACTTGAAATCTCCCTCAGTTGYCGAACTTTACGACACAGAGTAACAGCAATAGTACAGTGATGGAATTCAAGATTCAGAAGCTTTTTTCGTTGTTCCTGCTTCAGAAAGAAAGGAGAGAGAGAAGGGAGTGGTGAGATTTGGAAAAAAGTGATGGTGGGGGGTGGAGGTAGGGATAGAAGCACAGTTGTTTGGGGTTGTGTGAATCTTGATTAAATAGTTGGTTCCATTTTGGTTTATTTAACAATTATTAAACGGTACGTACTTCATCATCAAGGGTTAAATTGATCATTTTTGTTATTCAAACTGTTGATTCAGATAAAAAAGTAAACAACAACATAAATTTATCCAGACAGACAAATTTATACATACATGACTTAATACAAAATTTGGTAAACAGCCCCTAAGTCAGTTTATAATCTTTAGCACCAACTTTGAATACAAGACTGCTTTAGTCTTTGTTTGTGGTGATATAAGTTTCTCCTTACGACCCATGAATTAAAGAATTATCACGACAAGGTTCTACGGAGATGAATTAGGTGTTCATGGAACTTGTTATAAGAAGCTTGGGTTGTTTAATATCCCTTTTAGTGTCTACACCGAACATCTTGATGGGTACTATCTTCATTTTCCGTGGAATAATTGTGTTGGATCTGCTCGATACTCTTCAAACGAAATACTAAATCACCCATTAGAAGACCTTGAGGTCACGTTTGGTTTGCGGGATTTGAGCGGATTTGGGATTGAATTCCATTCCCTTTCCATGTTTGGTTTTTGTATCTCCAGGATTTAAAATCTTGGATTTTATTGGAATCTCTCAAACATATGATTTTAAAATCTCTCGGGTTGGTTTGTATTTCATGGGATTTCGTAGGATTTGTATGTAATGATGGTTCAAAATATGTTAAAACATTTGTTTTGAAATAATCAATTAATAAAAAGATGATTTAATTATTTTTATAATTATTTACAAAAAAATTAATAAATTATTTATAAATAATGAAATTCATTTCCATTTCAAATCCTATGAACCAAACATTCCAAATCCTTTCAAAGCAAAATCCTTCCACAAAATCTAAATCCCTAAAAATCGTTCCATCGAATCAAAAGCCCCTGAGGGTATATTTTGTACCGAACAAGACTAGACAAGCAAAAGTTTGATAAATGAGTGAAAAAATCCTGAAAAGGTTTTAGGGTTTAATTTGATAGTCAGTAGTTTAGTAATGTACACATCCTGTCCCATCTATTTAATTCTTACCATCCCACCTATTTTGGTGGGAAAAAAAATGCTTTTATGTACCCCTAGAGAATAGAGATAGACAAAAAAGCCGAAGCCTAAATTCTGGCCCAAATATAGCCCAAGCCCAAAAAGACCGGGAATGGTGAGCCCAAAGCCTGCTTCATGCCAGGCCTCATCTACCAATCATGCCAAAATTTTGGGGGCAAGGCGGATCCTAATCCCGGGTCAAAAAAACCACGCTGGAAAAGCCTGAAGAAGAGCCCAATCGGCCCAAAGCCTGGCCCGTGTTTAAAGACCGGGCCTTTTTTTCACTCACTGAAAACTGGCTTGGAAGGCTCCTGTCAGGCCTCAGACAGCCCGGACCCTGTGCATCTCTATGCACCACTCAGGTCCAATCCTACTATCATAGTCTAATATCACACCAAACATATAAAAGGAAGTTTTTATATCACCATGTCCTACACACCAAACACACCCTCAAGACCATATTCACATGTGAATATGGTTTGTTATAAGAGATGAAGACTAAGATACATTGATCAACTACTAAGAAAAAAGCTACACAAATCCAGTTGTAAACAGTGAATTAAGCTAAAGAAATTTCATGAGGTAATAAAAACAAGTTGTTACAGTGTTGTATCAGCAACCCCATGTGAATACTTAAGGGGGTATGCTGCTGAACCAAGTGAACCACTTCTTTCTATCCTTCCAATAAATGTCACTAATCATGTCATATACACGAAGAAATATACAACAAAACAAGCCTCAAAGGTTTCTAACCTACTGAAGCTCGCACTGTCACGAAGCCACTGTAGCGAGAACGGTACTTTCTTGAATACTTTTACATCAAGCACATGGTTACACCAAGATACAAATCACCATCACTTTTAAGAGGCTTTTTACTGAACACTTACTGCCTCTTACCGGGTAAGAGACGCTTACCAGGTCAAAGATGATGGTGTTTACCAACAATCTTACTGGACCATTTTGCTGACTGAGAATCTTACCCATTAAGTGAGGGTGGTGACTTTCACCCGGTCAACGCATACCCAGTTTGTGTTGGTAAACGGTCCCTAGACTCCAGGATCAGAATTCTGTGAAACCCTAGTCTTGATTGTATAAATATTCTTTACTTGTTTTTGGTAAGACCATGGACCTATATCCGCTCCCATGGGGAGTCTATTGATCCATGTAGATGGTGGAGATGGAAGGGGACCATGGTTATGGTTATTCAGGTTCTGGAGTTGTGGCATCCTAACTGGAAATTGTCTGTTTCTGGTCCCACTTTCCATGGTTAAAGCAGACATGCCATTTCTGAGGTCTTGATACTGGTCTTGATATGTGTTTGAATTCGGTCTATTGGCTTGCATGTGATTAGGAGGGGAGACCCCAAATCTGGGTCTAGGCATTACACTTCGAGGATTGGGATATCCGTGATAAAAGTTTGGATCTTCATTAGAATACCTTCCGTGGCCCGAAGGTCCAGCTGGTCTTGGCCTATGTTGCAGGTTGTTGCCTGGACCATTTTGGTACTGGGGTTGCTCAAAGAACCCTGAAGACGAACCACTGGATCTGATATTTAGTGAGTTTTTCAGGAGACGATGAGCGGCTTCTCCCAACACATTTCCATGTATTGCCCCCGGTACTTGTGGCCTGAATAAGAGCAATGTGATAAATTAGAAAACAAAAAGATCATGGGTTTTTTATGTGATTGTTTGCATTTTGCAACAACAATACATAAATTCTTGTTCACAAGACTTGGGCCAAGAAAGAAGCTTATTAAGTGCATAAAGCATGCCATAAACTATGGTTACGACTGATGTTTTTCCCAGTCGAACGTAAATGTCGTGCTAGTTCGATCATGATTAGGACTACATAACCAATCAATTGGTACATTAGCAAACATGCAATGTTAGGCTATGTTTCAAACTAACTCATAAGCTAGATTTTAGCTGATGAGCTAGATGACAATGTAAAATGACCTAAAAAAACATGTTGAAAAATTAATCACAAAAAATACAAGGGCACAATTGGAAAAAGTGGAAAAAGACCCCAGGACTTATTGACTAACCAAACGGGGCTTTTTCAATAAGCTAGCTTATGGTCGCCAAACATGGCCTTAATCTTGGGCATTCATTTCTAGTATAACCTTGAGTTTTCGTGTGTGGCAATAGCTGTGGGCCAATGTGTGTGTTTGTGAGAGAGAGAGAGACAGGCACGTCTACCTACTATCTCTGCCTTGTGAGCGGCGACCACTATTGTCTTCATGCCATAACACAGGCAACGGTTTGACGTCAAAAGGTTTCAGAATCTGCAGCAATGATGTATAAAGGGTTAATCAATGTTCATAATGATCCCACTTACATTTAGAAGTCAATGTACAACGTTTTATCAACACAAGCACAACGTTCGACAATCATCATATTTTCATCAAATCTATTGACACCACACACCTTCTTTGGCATGGCTACGCCTTTCGGAGGTTCTGGAATGTGTCTATGGGGAAGTGGATTTAAATAAGTAGCGTTTCTGCAAAAAAAAAAATTGGTTAAATCAAGGTAAAAAGAGATTTTCTAGTAACAATTTAAATAAATAAAAGAACTTACAAGACACGGTTTTCCATAAGATCCCCCAAGCCACTGATAGGGGAAGGAAGAACCAATCTGCAACCATTTCTCTCACTCAACCACAAATATCCGTTCATTCCATCACTGCATAAATTCAAGGTGAAAGCTGAAAAATCAAATCCGTAAAAAAGAACAACTACAATGTAGAAACAGAAATAACCAACCTAGCATTCACGTCAACTGGCCAGGCCGATCGTTGACTAGGGTGCATTTGATTGAAAAAGTTGTAGTACGCGAAAATTTGTGGAGCCAATCTATTACGTGGAGATACGTATAACAAATCACACAAAACACGATTCCGAGCTTGCTCTTCAAACTGAAAAAAGAAAATCCTTACTTAATACCAGCATTTGAAAGAGAACAAAAGTTTTTTGCTTTGCAGAGCACTTGGAGCTGCAAATTGGCCTCAAGTGGCTAATAACCCTCTAGGATACAAAATATTCTGGAGGTAGTCCAATAGGATCGACAATTGGCAAGCCAACAAGACACAATGAAAACTAGTCCAATAGGATTAAAATAAAATAAAACCATCAAAGACGCTAATATGCAGTTTTGACAAACTTAGGGTCTGTTTGTTAGCAGCTTAATGAACTTAATATGACTCACAGCTTATTCGGTTAGCTATACATGACTGTTCGGTAGTGACTTATTCAGTAAGCTTCTAGGAAGGAGCTTTATGCAAAAAGCCAAGTTTTTCCAAACCTGCTATTCTCAATTAAAAAACATTCCATCTATGAGAAAACCCTTCCAAACAAAAACCTTCTCAATCTATACAGACAAATTAATCCACACCGAAAACTTTATCCATACAGAACTTAATGAAAAACCAACCAAACAGCCCCTTAGTGTTGCTTTATCATCAACTTGATCCCCTAATATGTACATGTCTAGAAGGTTCTCCAGTTCAGCAAATACACTTTGGAAATGCACAAGATATAACAAATGCAAGGACGAAATATAGCAAAATACCGAAAGCAAAATACCGAACTGTTAAAGTGTCCTCGAGCTTTCTCGTTTCAGTGAGTAGCTTCTTCTCGTCAATGAATGGCAATTTGGCTACTCCCTGTTTTCATGGTAAAAAAAAGAACAGAGGTCACAGAGTGGGTAAAACAGTTAAATTAAAAGCATACCTCTTCTAATGGAACAATGTTTGTTTGACAAACAAAATATTACCTGCCATGAAAAACGCTTTCCGTTCATGTCGATGTCAAAATCTACATATATACATATAAAGCCCAATGTCACTTTTATGGTTAATTTTCTTTTCTCATTCTACATTGGCATGTATATGGGATCAAATGGGTATCTAATTTTTTTGTAAGGAGAGGTCATATCTAAGATCAGACGTCCCCAAAGTGATACTTATTGCACTTATCATGGTACAAAGAATGATTCTTTATGTATATATTTTCAAGAATCAGTACAGCTCCTCATTCTCAACTGTGAGAGGAGCAAAGAAGTAGAAAAAAAGAGAAATGTGATCATATGAAAAAGGTGGAGAAAAGAAACACCTTTAAAACAATTAAATAGAGGACCTAAGATATGAAGACTAAAAGTTAATAGTGATTGAAATTACCAAGAGGGTAGAACTCGATTATAGGTGATGATGGATCATTCATCAGTTTTCTGTAATTGTCAGGTAGAGCACTTGAACTGTAGCATTAAGAACTCAATACCATCAGCAAATAACATATAACATAAACTAGTTTGGTAAGAGCACAGACTAGTAAGTCAGATAGACAAAAGATGATTAATGTAAGCCAAAAACATATGCTTGTAAAATACCTTGCAGCTGGCAGGGTTCCCATAAGTTGATCAAAGGGTTTAAATGGCTCTCCCAGGAAAAAAGTAATTTCCAAATCAGCTAAATCTTTAAGGTCAGAGGCAAATGGGGCATAATGATATGGATAATACCTGAAACAAAGGTCAGATAATTAACATAGCAAAGCATTGATGCTGCAAGAATATGAAAATTGGGTTGCTGCATAGGTTAATTATTTCAAAGCTATAGGCAGAAGGTGCAAAGCCCTTTTGAGTTGCTAACTTGCTCATCTTAAACAACCATGCTCTTTTTCCTGTTTGTCAATTGACAAAGAAGATGATCTAAAACTATATTACCACATAGGATGTAGGCTGGAAATCATTCAAGTTAGAACTCTAAAGTAAGAAAGAAGGGATGCTACTAATCTGTAATGTTAATTAGCGGCTGTATTTTTCTTCGCTTGAATATTTAGAAGAAATCTCATGTTATCTAACAGATGATTATATCCATGTCTTGCAAATTAAAATAGGAAAAACAGATGAACCGACAACGCTTAAGTTAACACCTAACATTAGAAATAGAATATTAACATTTAAACTAGAGTTTACAAGCTGCATGTATCTTCTTTGTTGTCAGCATTTCTATGTTTTCTTCTATATCATAAATGACATTCAATTGTCAAACATTAGTATATATACAACATACATTTTCATTGAAGCAGCTGGGTCCATCATGATCAAACCCATTTTAAAACATGACATCAAAAACTAGAATTAAAAATATTAGCATTGACAACATAATAAAATATTTAGTTTAAGATGACTCGGTATAAATATTTGGAACAATTGCTACTACTAAAATGATATATATCTAGAGAAACTCTATAAAAAACTTTCAAACTTCAAATACTATAAACATAATAGCAAAATCATCGAATTAACCTACCTAATTATCATATCAAACTAAAAAGTAGAAGAATAAATAACAAAAAGTAATGTCAACGCACTAAAGAATGCACTCCAATCACTACGATCTGGGCTTAAAGCACATAAAAGCATAGTTTATATGAACCCCTATGATCAAATATATACAAAGCTTTCTTGTAAACAAGTTCTACGTACCACAGCCAAGAACAGACGCCCTGATAGTAATATCGGCAAACCCAGCATAATCCTTCCACATAATGCAATACCTGCATAGGCAACTTATGATAAGGAGAACAATAATGTGTACACAATTAAAGGGAACTTATCGTTTACAAAATGATATAAGCTACAAGCACAGCTTGGTAATTGGTACATTTATTATTCTTTTCGGAATTATAAGAAAACGCATACTTTTTCTTTGGGTTGGCGTGTATCAAGTACAATACTTTATTTTGTTTCCCTTTATATTTTATGTACCTCACCACCTCCCCCTCCCCTGGTGCCAAAACAAAAAAAAACCATGGATTCCATCCAACTCATACTTTCTATAATTGCTTCCCAAATTCTCGTGTCAAATAAAAAAATTGGGAACAGCCGATTGGATCTTGTATCATATGCCACTATGGCAGCAACATCTATAAGCTGTGAACCCTCATCTCAAATGGACTTATGGAGAGACCAAATGGAACTCACCATTTCCCTCTTAACCTCTTCAACCTCCTTTGGATCTGACACATTTAACTTCTCGCGATAATACCTTTCCTTGTACCCAGGTTCCCCCAATTTGACCTGGAAAAAAACGGTTAGAATGCATAGCATCAGTGTATTAACTGATATCCAACTAGACTAGTAAGCACCAAGTAACCAAAAAATTGTGCAGAATAAGATGCTGCTGAACAAAGAAAAGACCTTACGTACACCCTCCAGTCGGCAATTAAAGCACATTTCGCAAAAAGGTCAGATACTTGTAATTGTGAGTGATAACTGTGACCCTTTTACCTTATTTTGGGCCCAAAAATACTTTATAGGTATGGCACATGTCAAATTAAACTATATTACTCCTTGATTCAAATATTGCTTTCTAAGAAAAAATAAAACATTGCATTCTGAATTATATGACGGACCAGGATGCTTAGAAATTGATACTGGATGAAGAAAAGGTAAGTTCATCATTCTACAGAAGTGGTTCAAGTCATTAACTGAATCCACCAAGTTTGTCCCTCATGCATTAGTCATTTAAAGAATAAATATCAAATCAGACATGTATCGTGGAAGAATGAAGAAATTGTTTCCTTCCAATGTTTTTCTATTGAAACTCCTATTGGACGCAATTTATTTCCAGATGTTAAGAACTCAATGGGACCTTCTCCTCAAATTAGACAAACAAAGAAGGGAATTGATTAATTTCTCAGGGGCAACGATCTAGGATCTTAATAAATGCAAAAAAGAAGCATCTTTCCGAATTAGTGGATGCTGCCAAAGGGAGTGGCGTAATTCTTAATTAAAGAGAGTACCTTGGGAATTTCTATTTCTATTTCTATTTCTAAATTCTAATTCTTTGAGCTAATATATTTATATAGTTTGAGGATTTGAAAGAGATTTCCAGAAGTCCAGCGAGATTTTGCGAAACACCTGTTCCACTTTTGGAAGACCTTGAGCTCAATTGGGGGAAACTTTTGAATTTCTTTTTATACAATTGTGACATTATCCTTGTTAGACCCATCCATTTAGAAGCACCTTAGGAGTTTGCTTAACCTGTTGTGCAGTTTCATAATGGTCTTGAAATCTATACTATCTTATAAATGAGATTTAACAAAAGTCTTAAAAATAAAATTTAATGCATTTGGTACTGCCTTTTACTGCATAAAGTCTTAAAAACAACCATTATTGCATATAGTACCACTTTTTAAAGCACAATTTTTTAAAACCTCTTAATTACAACAAGTTTATGCATAATATACAACTTATCAATGCTATATCTATTTATCTTCCCTACACGCACGTGTTGATGGTTTCCTTTCCAAAGCGACGATTTGATCCTCAAAATGACGATTCAAGCTCCCGGTGAATTCAAATATGATTACAAATGTGTTTAGGGTTCTTATTGATATCGTTCATCTTCCGATTCGCTCCTTATTCCAATGTCGATCCATCACTATCCGAATCGAGGTAATTTCTTTTGTGGTTTAGGGTGGGTTTGTTGTTCTTTGAGTTTTCTTGTGGTTTACAGTTTGATTTCACTTATGTTTATTAGGGGCCGATGTGTTGTATATTTTTTTACTTCAATTCATTTCACTTGTGTGTGTTAGAGTTCGATGTTTTGTATGTTTTTTTTTACTTTAATTCATCTCTGGTACTATCCTGTTCTTTTTCCTTCCATGTTTTTTATATTCTTTTGCTATTGTGTTGCTCATCATGTGTTTATTAAAAGTCCTCAAAGAGAGGTTTAGCATTTAACAATTTTCCAACAATTTTAAACTGTACCCATGTAGCAACCAGATGTTGGAGTTTTTCCTTTTCAATATTAGACTGAAATTCACTTTATAGACTTCATCTTTCATCTTCGCTTTTATGATTTTTCATTTTCATCTTTTGCTTGATTCAATGGTGTAATCTTTTTGTTCTGTTGGTTGAAGTCCCAAGAAATGTAAAAACCAAGTTCTTCATTCTAACAATGATGCAGGAACATTGTCCCCTTTTGAGCATGGAGGAGAGATGGGTAACATATTGATGCCAACATCACTATACGGTAACATCCAATTTATTCTATTGCATTTTGGTTTGAATTTGATTTGAATCTCCATATCAATCTGAAGAAGTAACTTTTCATCTCCAGGTAAGATTTTATTTAGTTTCGTTTGAATTTGGTTTTGAATCTCCATATCAAATTGGTTTTTATTTTATTTTATTGTGGATGGTTCTATAGGACTGAGTCATATCAATATAAATAAGTAACATTTCATCACCTTGTAAGATTTCATTTAGTTCAATTTTGGTTTCATTCCAAGTAGAGTTTAAAATTGGTTTGCTTTTTACTTTGAGATTCTTAATTTCATTCAGTTTTAGTATTTCACTTCAGAGTTGCACCATCTACACGGTAGAATAAAAGCTTCATCTTTCATTAGAAGCTCTGTTTCTCAGGTACTTGACTAAATCACAAGCAATAAAAGACATCAGACACACAATGTGCACCCATTATTCCATACAACAAGATTAGTTCTTAAGCCAACAGAACCACCATTGTAATTCATAACTTCGTTTAAAAAAGCAACATAGTTCCTCAAACAATAAAGAAAGATTAGTCAAAATTCTGAAGGGCGTCCCTCGTTCATTAAGGTTCCTTAAGGCAACTTTGTATGTGTTCTCCCTTCTATAAAAGCAATAAGCTTAATTCCATGACATGAGTAACAAAAAGTACATTACTGTGATAGGTCCCAGATAAGAATTACTTATAGTAGGTGAAGGAAAAGGGCGGACGTGGAGACTAATGTAAACTGAGAAGAGAGGGAGGGAGTTGTAAATTGACAAGTGGGTCGTGGAGTAAGGTAATATGTTAGGGAAAAGAGTATAAAATAAAGAATAACAGAGAGTGAGGCCTGTAGAATGGAGTAACAAAACTGTAAGCTTCAGCTGGAGAGAACAAGCCTCTCGATTGGTTGCTATTTTCATATTCCTCTTTATTTTAAATATAAACCTACCCCAAAATGTTTCATACTTGTTTGCTCTAACGGCTACTACCCCACCACCCACCCACGGCAACAAGGTTAATTTTTCATTGGCTTAATTTGGGTTTCAATACCTTTTTGAAACAATTATTCAACATTCTTTTATTTGATGTTCCAATATCAAGACAAAGTTGCAATTTTACATGTTTTTTGTTTCAGTTAGGGTCTGCAATTGGCTACTTATCAACTCATAGGGAATCTTAACCATGGAGAAGGTTGGGCTAATTCTAAGGTCTGACTGTTAAAGTTTCCATTTTTCATATAGGACATATTGGGTGTGAAGCCACATGTTTCTTTCAATTGCTTGCAAAGTTAGAGTTTAGGGTGATGTTGTTGTTAGGGAGACGGTTGGAGGATGACAATCTTCATCTTATCATCTTGGATATGATGTTGCCGAAGGTCTCTTTTTTCACTTACACTTGGACATATCATTCTTGATATGTATTCTAATTTGTTTGGCCTCTATATTTGCTTCTTGATGTATGTTCTGATTTTTTTGGTCTTCATTTATATCTTCATTTTCCGTTTTCATTTCACGCAGCATAGAGTTTCACAAGTTATTTTTGCTTCTTGGTGTTCGCTTACTCAGGTAAGTGAACACAAAGTTATTTTACCTTATTGGATGAATATCTTAAGGATCAAAAATCTTACCCGGTAAGAGTTAGACAATGACCAAAAGTCTTACCCGGTAAGCGCTTACGGGGTAAATTGTTGCATACGATACAGTTTTGGTGGACGAAAATTTTATCCGGTAAGTAACTGATAGTGTTAAACTTACCGGTAGGTAAGTGCTTACTGGGTAAATGTTTGGTAAACGGCCCCTAAATCTCCAACTATGATTATTTATTTTTATCCTGACAGTTGTCCCCAATGGTTTTCATTTATAATTTTCATGATGTTTTTGGTATATTTTAAGAGGGGGTGTTTTTTAAAGCAATGAAATCCTTTCCTCTAAGTTATAGTACATGTTCTGGAATCTGTTCTCAACTAACTGATCTTGTACCAATTGTCCCTTTCTTTCTGATAATGGTGGCCTTTACTTTTGTTAGCTTGAGTTGTTGATAATGTATGTATTGTTGCTTGTATTCTTTCTGCTTATGGGTTCTGTTCTATGCTGGAACTTGTAGATACATACTGTAAATATATGAACTGATGCATCTTTTGATATGTTATGTTTCCATAAGGGTGTTCTTTTGTAACTTTTGGAAAGAAAGCAGTTTGAAGGCACCAACGGTCTGTTGTATCAGTTTTTATTTTACTTTTACTTACTGCATGAGTTATTAGATCTTATCTTTTGAACTTTGAACACGGTTGGTGTATTCAAGATATTGATAACCTTTCAAATGGGAAAACTATGCCTATGAATAAGCATAAACAATCCTTCTGGCAATGGCTTCTCCTGGTGCAACAAGTATAATGTATGGACATCTACACCTAATGGAAACAAGAAGCTCAATAGTGCCTGTGAAGAGACTTCAAAGGTTTTCCTATCTTCCCCTTTCTCTCTGTAAGTTAATAGTATTAGATTTCTATTTTTTTGACAAGCTGTTGATGAAATTATATTTCTTTTTGTTTGACAAGTTATTGATGAAATTAGATTTCTTTTTATTTGACAAGTTATTGATGAAATTACGTTTCTTTTTGTTTGACAAGTTATTGATTTTCATCAATACATATTACTCTTTTAGATGGTACATAATCCACTGCAAAATTCAATTTCAAATTCATGTTTATATATTTATGTATAATGTATATATGTACGTATGTATACCTTCATTCATCCTTTCTTAGGGGCCGTTTACCAAATTACCCGGGTAAGTGCTTATCAAGTAACATTATCTCACCGCCTAAATATGGTAAAGACCAAGAATCTTACCCGGTAAGAGCGAGAAGAGAACCAAGAGTCTTACCTGAAAATTGAGGGCGATGACTCTTACCACAGTAAGCGCTTACCGGGTAAATTGTTGCATACGATGTCGTTTTGGTGGATTAAAATTTTACCCGGTAAGTAAATAATAGTGTTAAAATTTTATCAGTAAGCACTTACCGAGTAAGTGTTTGGTAAACGGCCCTTTACTGCTATTAAGGGAGTAAGGGATATTGGTGTTTTCAAGATCAAATGTTGCATTGTTAATTCTCGAAGTCAGCCGATGTATATTTTTGAAATAAATATTAATCGAATTACTTAAAACATTTCTTTATCAAGTAAATTGGCAATTTTAGAGGCACAACTTTTATAAAAAGATCACATTGTTATGCAAACGATCACATTGTTATGCAATGATACAATGTGCTAGGTAAAAGTGCAACTATCTTTGGATTCACATCACATTGTTTGGAATTGCATTTTGTAGAGATACACATTTTGCACACTTTTGTTCATATATTAAACTTTGGCCAATCCCATGTCCTGATACAATGGATTTAGTTGTCTTTCCATGTTTGTATTTTTCTTCAATTCCATCTTTCTAACTTTGTAGTTTGTCCATATTTCTTGATGCTTATCGCTTATTTTATATATTTCATTTTCTTATTGAGTTCAAGACAGACCAAGAAAGGAAGCATGATGTTGAACAGTCATTTACGGGATACTAGGCACGTTCTAAAGGCTCCATCTAATGTWGTCCAATTTTACTTGGAAGTCTAAACAGGCAACATGCATGTTTTTTAAAGAGTTTTGATTGTTTATTTGAATTTTGATGGCATAGTATCTAAACCGTTCTTGACAATATTTTTTGTCTTTCTTGCAGTTTGATTTTTTCAATGCCCTTGACAAGACAAGACGTTCTTAGTGACAAGAATTATTTTCAATATACAAGATGTGGTAAAACAGACTTTATAAAATTATACCATAAACGTTGTACCTTAACTTTCGTAAAGGGTGGCCCGTGACCTTACTTGTAATATCTTGTGTGACCTTACTTGTAATATCTTGTGTATTTGTTGCAGCAAAAAGAATAATACCATTGGCTGTAGGAGAGCATCAAAGCAACTTAAACATTGGGGTATGAAAGTATGTTATTTGTTTATTATGGCTACCAACCGACATTGATAAATTTGGTCTTTCTGTCATTTGTTTGGTGCATTAACTTTTGGTTATCTTTGATAAACCATCTGAAAATTGAAGTAGTATTGAGGTCCAGGAATAGACGTACCCTGTTACATCAAATATCCCATCAATCTCACTATGACTATTATATTTGTATATAAGAATTTGTATGATTTATTTACTGTTACAACCATCACTTTGTATATAAGAATTTGTATGATTTATTTACTGTTACAGCCATCACTTTGTATATAAGAATTTGTATCGTTTGTTTACTATTTAAGAAAGTAAATAGCCTTCAAATCTTGCTTCCTTCTTCTGCAACTGCGAGATCTAATGTTTGTATTTCTCTTCAAGTGCAGACGCATCCAGTTTTTTTAGACCGATCGTGTCTTCCATGTAAAGTTTGGTCTATGATGAAGATGTTCTTCACTATAGAATCCAAAATGTGGCCGTGGATGTAGGTTGAACATCCTCTTGTGTTATGGATTGTTATAGAGTCAAATATGGTTTTGTTGTGAGTTGGGTTGTGGGTAAATCTTCTTCTATGCTTATCATTCTTTCTATGTAAATGTTCTTATTTAAACAACTTATGATTAATGAAAATTTATAGTTTTTATGCTCTCCAATCTATTGCCTCTTTTAACATAATTAGATTATATTGGATTGATGTTGTAATTAGATTATAGTTTGTTTTATTCGATTTGTACTATCATACATTTTTTATTGATGTTGTAATTGGAACCATAGCTTTTATTTATTGGAAGAAGTATTAAGTTGCATAGACTAATTGCAAATCCTATCATCCTAATGTTTTAAAGTCTACTTACAAAACTACCATGCTTCAAAATCATTTGCATTCATCGTTTCCGCCGCATTACGCGGGTAGACAACTAGTTATATAATAATGGAAACAGCAAAGGCAGAAGGGAGCTTGACTGCAAGACCCACAGTTCCTATTTGGAAGGCTGCAATTTCTCAAAAGTTTTAGCTGTTCCAACAAATTTTTTTGAATTGAAAATTTGCTTACATACTATGGTTAGGAATGTGGTACATAGAAATAATAGGGTAATTTTTTTCTTCCCCTTACTACGAGTGAAAGGGAAAATGTAAAATAAAAATTCTGGTTGTGCCCCAAAAATGCGAGTGTTTTTTATTCCATTGAGCAAAGACGGTTTTCTCAGTTCCGGTTCGCCAAATCTGAAAAAACCCAGAGGTTATTTGTATAAGCGAAGAGCCTGAACCAAGATTTCCAGGTGGGCTGGGTAAGGAATTTTATTAAAAATGGAAGCGTATTGCAGCAAAGGCTTGTCAAAAAGCGTTTGAATAAAGAATTCAGAAAATGTAAATTAAAATAAGCATCCGAATAATCAGGGAGCGAACTCCGGGAGAATATGAAGCGCTAACCAAGCGTCACCTATTGGTTCTATACCCAATTCATAACTAGATAAGTTGGAAAGAAGTTGTTAATAATAGATTCAATTCCTTTGAGTTTCATTCTAGCGAACTAGATAATTTGATTGGGCCGAATCGCAGCATAGAAGTTGATTTGATATGAAAAATCAAAGGGAAGCCAACAGTTTTTTCCTAGCTCAACTATAAATGGCTAGAATATATACATATTACGACTGAAAAACCTCATACAAGTTATGAGAATTTATCTTGAATAGAAATCTAGCAGACAAAGGTTTTCTGATAAAAAGAAAACATAAAAGCAACAGATGTCACCTAACGCTTTATTCAGATGTCCTATTTTAATTGCTTTTCAGCTTCTGCCTTTCTCTTGTGTTATAGTGAAGCAACTTGCCCACTTGCTTCTCATGTTTTTCTTTTAACTTCTACATGCCCATGTACATGTTTTTATGTTAACTAAAATTAAATAAGGCAGTATTTCTTACAATTATACAGAATTACACCCTCTAACACTAAGACACTGCTCAGCTGTGATGTTTATATTTCTTCACAGTTTGTCTTCCTAGAGGCATATAAGCATCTTGTGAATATGGTTTAAGACATAACAGAACATTAAGCAAATTTACAAGAATCACAATTTCAGAGAAATTTTTATAAAAAAGAAAAAAGATGTGGAGAAGTTATTGTACCTTGTCCACCACTGGAGCCGGAGGCTCCTCATCAACCTCTTGTCTTGCTTTACGTCTCATCTCTTCATTGTACTCGTATGACTAAATTAAAATAACCAGCATAAACTTTACCATCAACTATACCCCGTATAAGAAATATAAATAATACATCATAAGAGTGTGTGCGCGTGCAGGGGTGCGGGTTCAGATTTTCAATTCACCTTCTGTATGCGGGCCCGCTTTTGAAATATTTGGTCTTCATGAACTGCAACTGCCTGAATAAAATGCTCAACTCTGTCCAGCAAGACCTGAAATTCAGGTGTTGGTATACATGCAAAGTGAAGGATTCTAGAATATGGTTACAGCCATTTACAATCAAGCCAGCTAGCAAAAATTATTATCCAAGAAGCATAAATCGCAAGCAGAGATGACAATTACAGATCATTACATATGCTAGAACATGTGGATTCTAGAATATCGTTACAGCCATTTACAATCAAGCCAGCTAGCAAAAATTATTATTCAAGAAGCATAAATCGCAAGCAGAGATGACAATTACAGATCATTACATATGCTAGAGCATGTGCTTGTTCTCATGAACTCGTACACAATAAACTTGCAAATATAACTTCACTATACTTCTGAGCCACAACTCTGCTGTATAATTGTTACTAAATGTAAAAGAAATGGTAAATCAAAGTCACCTAACGCAGCGGCTTCTAGCAGCCAATTTTGTTAACACATCTACTGCTTCCATCCCATGAGCCTAGCCAAAATAACATCCAAAATTGACAAGCATCACCCTCGAGACTTGTTTCACACTATTCTTCTACTTATTTGTGCAGATATGGTGATATACAATTATTGTGAATCCTTGATCACCATGTCCTTGCCATAGTTAGAAGCTGGTTAAACCACATAATTGATGAACTCGGTAGTAGCAGAAGATTTTGAAAGCTTGATTAAGCTGTCCATTTCCATGAGAAGTAGGTGTTTGAAAAGGATACTGTGTACACACAAAATTTCATTTGTGCAGACTTCACACATCTTTAAGAGTGGAGATGTCTAATGATCGCCTCTACTAGAAAATGAGATAACTGTGTTAGGCAAGGTCGATGCCACTTTTTAAGTTTAAATACTAAGACCTTTATTTCTGCCTAATCCCATGCCCCAGAACAGATCAACCCACCTAGCACATATGAAGCAATAATATCCTTCAAACACCCTTGACCAAACAAAAGTGAAGCGAGCTATGGTAGGCTATTGAGTTTTCCATCATACCTACTATGGGAAGGGTCCATACCTGGCAAACATTTCAGGAAAAACAATAAGAAAAGCAGGCAACTTCACAAGCCAGCTAATTCTTCAGCGAGTCGCAAGAGGCTGTGTGCAATTGGAACTGTTAACTGGACAAAAACAACGGATCACTCGCAATGCTTCAATATCCCCATTAATAATATTCTTCTGTAATAAAGGAATTATAGATAACCCAACTCTTCACATAGGCAATAGAAACTCTTAACTGAACTTGGGGAACAAGAAAACTATCCTAATTTTTTTATCAGTAAGAAACTAATGTACATCAAGTTCAACCCATTTCCAATGTCCATATTCCTACTCCTTTTTTTTCTCAGGTTCTACACCATTTTTTTCTCTCTTTTTTTCCATCGTCTACACTCTAGAGTACCTCCAGATGAAGACCAACTTTTGGAAATTGAACTCATTTTCATATTCAAGAAAATATTGTTGAAAAGATCATCAAAAGACTTCCTCCGAGCAAAATGACATTGTCTATGGAGAGAAAGAAAGCAAAACTCCATCACAATGAGAAGATAGCCAGTTGTTGTGGGTTTCAGTGTATGTTATATTGCATATCATACAAAACATATGCTACTCTGTGGGAAAATAATAACCCAGTCCTTGATCTTCTGTAAGCACCAGATGTAATTATTTGTACTTGCGAGGGGGAGAAGAAAATTTTCCTATTTGTATACGCCTGAACTTCAGGAGCTTCAATGGCTAATTTCCTACTGTTTAAAGAGACATTCTCGTGTTGATATGTATCTCCTATCATGTTCAGAAGTTTTTTGGCAGGGCGTGTACCACCTTTTTTATTAGCTTGCTGTATAGCATACAAGAGTATGCCAACGGTCACACCTGCTCATTTGTTTATATTATAATTGATTTAAGAAGAAGATCAAAGGTGATTAGTAACATTAAGAACGTATCTCACTCTGTTACTTTACATTTTACCTTTTTTTCCTTGCTAGGAGCTACCTAAGATCTTCCTTCCGATTCTATTAGGTCTAGATTTCTATTATTATTTTATGCTATTACATAAACTGATCCAATTTCTCATCATTATAATATAAAACAATTATATCGTTGTTTTGTGTGTGAACTCAGCCCTAATGACCAATCCTTTGAGAGCTGCAAGGGTAGTTTGTATTTCCCTTTCAAAGATGTTGGTCTTATCATCCCAATTCCCACCCATGCCTTTTCCTATCACGTTCTATGTCAACCACCGACACAATTATGATTAGCAAGTTCAAGTACAAACAAGACACTTAAACTACCTGTAACATTAAAAAAATTAAGATATAACAAGATAACACTCTAACAGAACCGTCTAGATCACTAAAAATTCTATTCGTTTACAGCAGCCAGTCAAAGAAAACAAGAACAAAGAACACTAAGGGGCTGTTTGGTTCATGCTGGGGAATGAAACTGGCAATGAAAATGAAAATGGGAATGAATTTTCATTCCCCCAGTTTAATCTGGAATGAATATTTGGGCTTCTGGAGGAATGAGCCCATTATATTATATAATACCAAACAGTTCCTTTTATTTTCATTCCCATTGATTACTGCTTAATACCTCTAACCAAACACCCCCTAAGATAGTGGTACAACATCATAAACAGGATATAATCGAGATTTTTAAAAAAAATGAACATGGCAAACTCAAAGGAACATAATTTCAACAAGTTGCCAAAAGAAGGCACAATTACCTCTCCCGAGTCAGTAAGATAACCACCCATCGCAGCAAACTCTCTTCTATAGATTTGCATCAGCAGATTTATGGCACCCTAGATTAGCAAAAGAGAAACAAGTACATATCTATTAGCAATACATAGAATGACACAGAAACAGTGCAGCTGGACAGTAAGACTTCCTTTAGCAATGGAGGAAAATGAGGAGGGTTTGTGAGTTTATTTGTTCTATTTGCCGTATATAAATATTATATACTTTAAAAAAAGAGGTAATTAAGCTAAGATAGGAGCCAGATAGTTTTTAGCAAGGTAAATTCACTAGCCCGTAGGAATGTACGACAAGATTACCAATAACTTTAATTTAAGTACGGAAAGTTTAATAATGTTATGTTTCTAATAGCCAATTCACCAAAATAAATTTACAACCGGCTATGTGTAGTAAGGGCAATGACCAACGAGCATGTTTTCTCAAAACCTTCAAGCAGTCCTGTTAGTTGCAGAGAGGAAGGCATATTTTACAAAAACAACTCACCACCTTGAAAGAAAGTATGACCTGGTTTTGATTTTGTATATGAATGACGAGCATTTTGGTCAAGTAATGGCAAGTGCTAAAGGTACAACTAAATCATCACACTCACTTTCAATTATAATTTTCAATTTCTCTATAAACTTACACTCATATCAAACCATCTTACATAATAGAAAGAATATAATCAGTATATCATCACAAATCACTTCCCTGCCAGCTGCACATACCTCTCGAATCTCTAGTGTTGGCATATGTGGAAGAAAGTCATTGCCCACAAAAAAGCAGAGAAAAACAAAATCATCCACCAGTCTTTCCAGGTTGACCTCAAAAGGAGGACTCGGAATCTCCAAATCATATTGCAAATATTCTCGCAACACCCAGATGTTGAGGAACTGCCGACAGAAAATCGAAAGACATGATGAGGCAATAATTGCAAAACAGATGGAACTGGCATCTTAAAAGTAAAGGTGTCAACAAGAAAGCTATCAGAATTTGACCTGATATTTCTTTTTGTGAATTGGGATATCCTTTAAAGCCTTCCCATTCACAGCAGAACCATGACACTCAGCAGCTAGATGACCTACTTTTCCACATTGAAAACATTTCTCCTGCTGCCCAGGCAGTGTGATCACCTGTACAACTAAGAAGGTTAGAATAACTCCCCATGGAAATAAAACAATAATCATAAATGACAGCTTCAGCATCCACATTACATTATTTACTAACCTCCCTCAATATTGAGAAGTGAACCTCATGAGTGGCTAGAGCCAGCATAATAAGATCTGCATCCTACCAAAATAAGCCACATAATTTGGTTACGAGCTGGAAGATGGGATAAACTGCACTTCTTTACGATAGAAACACTAAAAATGACAGATGAAGGAGATGGACAAGATAGTAAAACGGATTCGTCAACTCACCAATCCATAGAGGCAGTGTCGAGTGTTAGGATTGAAACCAGGAAGGTTACGCTGTAATCGAATAAACGACATTACTTTGTGCTCTCCCTCACCAGGAACATTCGAGTCGGAAAGAATCACCTTCAAATAAATACCCAATGCAGCCACAAAAATAAATTAAGGGAGAACAAAACTAACAAGAAATGGAAAAGTATATTGAAAAGAAATTTAACAGGATACTCCAACAGGAATAATATTCTCCAAAAGAAACTGCAAGGTGAAAGATCCTCAATAAACCTTTGTATACTGCCAACCAGGATTGTGATTCAATCTACATTGTATAAAATACTGAAGAGCTACAGAAAGCACAGACATAAACTGAGTGCCAGGAGTGATGACATTTGAATCAGATGTTTCAAGCTTCTCTTTAGGAGCAAGTGCAGCTCCCTGAGCTTCAAACTCATTTCTCAACCTCTCCTCTTCAGCTTCCTAAATGGAAAAAAAGAAGCAAAACTAAGTTAATTACTTAATGTAGTTATTAGCTCAACCACTAGAATAAAAACAGAAAGAAAAAAAAAGCTCACTGCTTCAGCGGCATCTTTAGCAGCCCTAAAACGGCGAGACCTCTGTTGATTCATTTTGGCTCTGGGAGCCACACCGTCTGCAAAAATTGGAAGTGCATGCAGATGATATCTAGTTCAACTTGGAAGACAGATTAGAATATTGCAACTTAATAGCTTTACTTACCTATTGCCATGTACAGAATTTTTCTAGGCCGCACCAATGAGAAGAGATGATCAATGTAGTCAAATATTGACTTAAATACTTCGTCATATGTAGCCGGACCAGGCTGCATTACCAGAAGTGCAAGTGTCATCAGTAATTTCCAGATACTAATTAGAGGTATGCATTGGCGTTCTCAGGGAAACAAATGGGAGGTCTAGCACTTGAAGCTTCAACATTGCAGTTCTATACTACTAAGTGTTTAACGTAATGATTTCTATTCTCACAAAAAACACAAAAGAAATGGTAACACAATAGCAAATTACCGAGTAGAAAGACTGAAAGACATTACACCTTATGTGGCATATCTAGCATGACCTTGTTAAAATTCTTGTAAATCATTCGCTAAATAGCTATAAAGACATGCAACTCCCAAACAGAATTTTTACAGATTCCTCTCTTTTTAACCCACATCACACTCGTGGACCAATTTCAACATATACATCACATCTAGGGACCAAAACTTGCCCTTTCTAGCTTACATTATAGAAAACCTGACTGTTGAAGAGCAGTGAGGATAGAAAACCTTGGCTTAAGAGGAGACATGCCACTCCTGTTAAATTTTTAACAGAACTTCACTTCTACTTGAGAATTTCTAGACTCACCAGGAACTTCTGTAATACACAACAACTATGTTCCAAAATAGTAAACTTTACTTTGCATTCCTTTAAAAATAAGCCATTGACTGTATATAGCTCACTGCTTCAAGAGTTTTGTCTAGCAACCTTAAAGATGGGAGAAATTATGTCACACCGAAAATTTTCAGGGCCCATTTGTCTAGCATGATTCTTTTGTAGTCTTTAGTGTTGTTTTCCGCAAAGCATCGGTTCAGGAGTTCCGTATCTTCTCTTACAGCCATTTTGAGGAAATATATCCAAATTTAAATGTCGGACAGGCCACATGTCTAGTTTGGAATTTGTTCTTTAGGAAAAGATGTTATATTAAGAGGGCGTGTCCAGCCTGCTAACCAATGAGTCACCATGAAGTATCTCACTCCTATCTTTTAGCAGAAAATCAGATAATGCTACTCCCATATGCTAAAAGAGTGTCTTAGGTGAAAGTTAGGTAGAAAACATAAAAATTTGGGTGAAGTACCATGCATCAAAGGGGCCCTAACTTTGAGAGGACTTTGGTGATGTAGAAGAAGATTATAAATAATAAAGAATTTGGGTACAGAGTAAACTACCTAGGCAACAGCAGAATCCTAGGATCTTTTGAGTAATGCTCTGAAGATAATTACACTAATTCAATGTTAAATCATTTAGTAAGGAAAATTTTGGTGACAATAATAATGATCCCTAAAGAAACAAAAGGAATGGTGTTATACAGAGCCAACTACCCAATCAAAATTTTAAGCGAGTTATATGAGACACCGGACACAAATGAACATAACAATAAGATCCTAAAAGAGGTATATGCCACCCTTTGGAAGGCAGAAGGCCTACACTGCACCAGTCCCACAGCCATCATGGGGGAACTGTAAATCTTAGCTCAACAATGAAAGGAAAACAGAGACTAAGCATGATCCTAACCCCAACTGTAGCCGAGAGCGAAGTAGGTAGTTTCTCTTCTTTTTATGCATTTTTTACTTTCCATTGACAAAAGTGGTGTTTTCATGAGTAGAAGTAAGCTATATTGTGGCATTTTTTATGGTTGAACTTATGTTTATCAACGACCCTTGTATCATTGTTTCTTGTAGTTTCAGTCTGTGTCTCACTGTTACATGCATGTCATATATTATGTAAAATAATAATGGCAGTGGGCTTAACTCCATCCCCACCCTTCACTAGCATATGGCCAAAAGTTCATTGCAAGTTCCAAAAGCGCACACGGAAGTGAAAGGATACAAGTACTAGCTAACACTCAGCAGCAACCTTTCTAATATCTGCAGATCTATGTTACAATTGTAATAATAAACTCCGGAAGTCATGTTTCACAAACAGTACAACATTCTGTATTTTCCTTATATGACCAATAAATTCTCAAAACCATTTCATGTCCATCCTTCAAACGATCAGCAAAGAAAATCATGTGATAAGTGGAGTACTTTACACAAGAAAAATAGTTCGACAATTAAATAGCCATGTAACATGGCAAACATCTCAAATGTGCAAAGACTTTCTACATTTGTATTTCGGTAAAGTGATCCACAAATTAGGCTTGATAGTGCATACCATTTATTCTTTGCATTACAGACCATAAAAGGGAACATATCCATATAAGTAAAGGTAGCCCCTATGCAACTAGTTTGGATAAAAGGCTTGTTATTGTATAAGTCAATTATGTTAATATCTCATCGCTTAAGCAATTCTTGCTAAAGCATGGATCTAAAATAATGCCGTTCCTACATCCAAGTCCCTATACTATAATAGAGCTGAATCAAATGGGCCGTGATCCAACAATATGCATCAACCATGTAGGAAACAGAAGATGCAAAGAGAAGAAACCTTGACACTTCCCAAAAGTTAATCCCAAATAGATGTACCGAAATAAGTAACTAGAGCCTTTTAAAAGGAGCACATGATCTTATTGATCCCTATCCTGCCAATTAATGTATTCTACTTAAACACTGGTCTCTGGTATCTACATTATAGTTAGTATATGAAGTCCCTCTTCCATCAAATATTCCTTGCTCTGAAAGTACCATAATATGAACAACTTGATGACTCCTGTATTTTATTCACCTTGATGTAAAAAATTCAGTACTATGCATTTATTTACTTGAGATTTTTATTATAAGACTATATAAAACAGAAGCAACCAAAATCTTTTTGCAACTGGAGAAGAAAGTATGACGTCTTTTTTACCAGAAGTCATCATGTCATCCCCAAAAGCTAGTATAAACCTTAAAAGCTGAAAAACCAAACAAACTACATTCCACACAGTCTGTCAAATGGAGCACAATTGCATTCAATCATCCTCGTTAAGAAGATGAGCTTAGAAACAAAAAACAAAAAGAAAAACGAAAAGAAAAGTCAAACTGGATTGGTTGTGACTAAATGCAAATAGTAGAGTCAGATTTAACAAAATCCATCAAATTTTGCATTTGGAAGGTACTGGTTGAGCTCGATATAGCTACTCTTTTCGGAAGTGGGCAAAATAATTTAAGAAAACAAAGTATATACCTTTCCTTCGGGGTGAAAACAGGGGTGGATAATCCCATTCATGTCCAGGTACAAGTTATCAAACTCGATGTTGTTAGGGTTCGGCCTTAGCAATTCAACCTCGTTTCCCTCGACAGCTTCTTCCTCCACGGCGTCCGATATTGATTTAGGGTACCGGTCAGCCAACCACCTGTAAAACGCCGGCACACCCATTGATCTTGCTTTTCAAACTTTGCTAGTTGTCTGTGTTGCTCTGCTCGCTCAATGTACGTATGTATTGTGGGTTCTTGAAGAAACAGAAGGCCAATCAACAAAGAATTGTGTAAACGCCCAAAACCTAACTTGATTGACCGACTTTTGTCAGATAAAATTGGGTTATCCGATTTGTAGGTTTGCTTTACCGATCCTGACGGAACATGAAATCTAATCGACATAGAATCACGTTAACTGAAGACAACCCCCACCCCCCTCAAGATTCATATATGGCCCATACAACCCCCTTAAGTTTTGAAAATGACAATTTCTATCCCATTCAAATACTTTTCCGACCTGTATACTAACCTGCTATTCGTTTGCCTCTTAATAGGTTCTCCTGAATCGCTAAGAGGTAAATCATGTTTGATTAAAAAAAAAACGATCAAGTCTGATTGACCCATTTCAATCCCAATATTTTGACAAAGAAACCAAATATACGTAGCAGAGGTGCACAAAAACCCGACTAACGCAAGTCAATTGATACTTAATCGAGTTGTAAAATCTTCAAACTGTATCTATTGAGTTGGAATCTATTAAAGTCATTTAAACTCAACTCAACCTGAAAAATCTAATACCTTCTATTTATTAAATTTAATATAACTGTTCACTTTTTGATTGATATATGTATATTATACATTAGACCAAAACTTTATGCATAAACATATCATTATTCGAACTGCAAATTTACTTTCTTATTTTCATGAACCTTCAACTTTATTTTTAGTGTTGGTCTGATTTTTTGTATTCCTCATGTATCAAAAAGTCTATTAATTTGTACTAGTTAACGGTGGTTGTTTAAGTATGCTATTGTAGTGAGGTTATGTTACAACTCAACCAACCAAACTCGCATTGTTTTTTAACAGATTGAAATTTTCAAATCTGACTGGTTGGGTTGGGTTGTTAAAAATCTTTCAGATGGGCCCACCCAATATATGTAGCCTTAATACTTAAGACCAGTGTTTAGGCCTAGTCATGGCTTTTCGCCTTTACAACTGGTTAGGCTCGATTAAGGGTCGATATTTGAATTATAATTTGTATATACTTTGTAACAGTTCTATTATGTATCGTTAACAGTACAAAATTTATTTTTATTTTATAAAATCTACTTTGAGTTTTTTTATAAAGTCTGAAATGCATGAAATAGCAACTTACTTTTACAGATTTTTTTTATTATAGCATTATACCTTCAGTTTTTCTTATTACAGCAATGTACTTTCAAAATGTTTTTTAATAGGGCATTGGGTAACATTTTAAATTAAATTTACTCATTAAACCAGGTTTCTTTGTCGCCTCATCGTCCACGTAGGCTGTCCACGTGTACGATAGTGATGACATGATATTTTTTATTATAACATTGTGCCATCAAAATTACTTTATTATAACATCACCAATTTCTATTACAACATTATACTTTTAATTTTAATATTGTTTTCATTCAAACATTGTAAATTTAATCAAATATATTTACTAAAAGTTATGATATTAAATTGTATTGGTGATGCTTGTATGTTTAGCTATTTTGATTTGTTTGCAGAGTTATAAGAGAGAGTAACGGTAAAAATATTAAATTTCATATATTGTTTGATATATTATTGCAGATATGTTAACGCTAAAAAAAGTTATCGATTTGGGTGTCTTTTGCTTTCTATAATAAGTCAAAAAACAAAATTAAAAAAAAAAACGATATTATAATCTCAAATAATATTTATTATAATTTTTAGTAAGCATATCAAATTAAATTTACAATGTTTAAATGACAAAAATATTAAAATTAAAAGTACAATGTTGTAATAGAAATTAGTGATGTTATAATAAAGTAATTTTGAAAGTACAATGTTATAATAAAAAATGTCATGTCAGTATTATCATACATGTAGACAGTCTACGTGGACGATGATGTGGCAAAAAAACCTGGTATAATAAGTAAATTTAATTTAAAAGGTTACTCAATGTTATAATGGGTAAAATTTTGAAAATGCGATTCTCTAATAAAAAATATTTTGAAGGTACATTGTTCTAATAATAAAAACATAAAGTAGAATGTTATAATAAGAAAATTTGTAAAAGTAAGTGGTTATTTCACGTATTGTGCCCTTTTTTAAATACCAAAGTTATAGTTAAATATTATTTATTAAAATTTAAATTTCACATTAATCAGTTTAATTTCAAACACTTAAAATAACTGTGGATTATAGGTACAAAAGACCTCTTTTAAATAGTTAGTATGAATGAAACAATCAAATATTAAAATAAAATAAAGACAAACTTAATCCAGTAGGTTGAAAAACAATTTTCTACCATGACGGATCTTGATTCAATATTCAAATTGAATCAGTCGGTTTTCGGATGGTAGTCTAGAACCAACCAAAATTGAACCGAACCGATCAACATCTAAGGGGCTGTTTACCAAATTTTCTATTAAGTCCTGTATGGATAAATTTGTCTGTCTGGATAAATTTGGCTGTCTGGATAAATTTAGGTTGCTGTTTACTTTTCTATCTGAATCAACAGTCTGAATAACAGAAATGACCAATTTACCCCTGAGTATTAACTATGAGCTGTTTAGTATATTGTTGTTCATTTTTTTAAGGCAAATGATATTTCTGAAAAATAAAATATTTAAATAACAAAACATAAATTCATAAATCCAAATATTTGTTAAGACCTAAGACCGAATCGAGCAGCAAGAATCGAACAGCAAAAAATCGAACAGGTATGGAACAAATGTGATAAGACCTAAGACCTAAAAATAATCGAGCAGCAAGAATCGAACAGAGCAGAATCGAAATACAAAATCGAAGCATACAAAGAAAAGGAAAAAAGGAAACCGTAAGTAAACAGAGCATACAAACCATAATCGAACAGAGCATACAAACCGAGCGAATCGAACATAATAGCATCAAAATCGAGCAGCAAAATCGATCGAATCGAACATAATAGCATCAAAATCGAACATAATCGGAAGCAATATCAGCAACATAGGAGAAAAGTTACCTTAGGAGATGAGAAGATTGGATAAGAGCAGCAAAATCGGAAGCAATATCAGACCACAATCGCCTATTAGGGTTTTGGAGGAGGAGCAACCTGTCGAGAAAAGAGACCGTGAGTTTTACAAGGGTAGGTATGTCTTTTTTGTTGGCTTAAYGTGGACAAGTGCCTAGAATGGTCTGTGCGAATAAGCCCYTGTCTGGGCGAATAAGCTCCAAGTAAACAGCCTCAAATGGCTGTGCGAATAAGCCCGTTTATCCGGTAAGCTCATTAAGCCACAAGTAAACAGGCCCTAATATATATATATATATATATATATATATATATATATAAAGCATAATCATAATATGCTGACGTGGCACCTTCTCGACGTAGAGATCATATTTTCCTCTTTTTTCCACATTTTGATTTTTTTTTTCTTAATAATTTTGCAAATTAATGTTCACATTTAACTCAAAAACCCTTCCCTTCTCTTGGTATGTTTCAACTCTAACATTTAAATCATTCAATCCTTGGTTTTTTCTCTAAATCCCTCAATCTTTAGGTTTTTTTCATTAATGTGTTCTTCATATCCATGTACGAGTTATAAACTATAGGTACGTTCTCTCCTCTTCTTTTTCATCTATCATCTATGGCAGAAGAGTATACACAAGTTTATCAATATATGTAATAAGACACTGGAGTATGGATTAAAGAGAAGTCTAAGACATTGGAACATGGATTAAAGAGAAGTCTCCATTGAGGTTTTAGAATTTTGTGAGAATTTTGGTTATTTTTCCTTTTGTTATGGATTCACTTAATTTTTTATTTTTTTTATGTTTTCTTATAGTTTCTTAATTTGTAATTTTGTAAGAAAAAAACACCAACAATAAGATACATTTTTAGGCATCGCAATACTAATTTTTAGAAAAAACACAAACTTTGTTTTTTTTATTGATGTAATTATTATCAAAACATTAAATTAATTAGACTATTCATTTCCATTGCTTACACCTAATATTTGTTTTTTTGATTCGTTTATCTCATATGACCCTATTTGTTATTTACACAACAATAATTGAACACACACACATACATATGTATGTATGTATTCAATATATATAATCAAAATATCTATAAACTCATTTATGTAAATGAAATTACAATCAATATATGTGTATTTTTATTTACATACTTGAATATTATATAATATATGTGTGTGTATATNATCATGTGATATGGGTGTGATAATCACCGTTATACATCACTTGGGTTATCGTTTTGGTTGTTAAGTTAAATTTTTGGTGTAATCATGTGATATAGGTGTGATAATCATGTGAGATGGGTGTGATAATCACCGTTATACATCACTTGGGTTATCGTTTTGGTTGATAAGTTAAATTTTTTGTGTAATCATGTGAGATGGGTGTGATAATCACCGTTATACATCACTTGGGTTATCGTTTTGGTTGATAAGTTAAATTTTTATGACATCAATCATTATGTAAACTAAGTTTTTAGAATTCCTTTTTTAGCCATTCTAAGTTTACTTTGTTTTATATTTTGTAATGTTATTTATATGAACAAAGCGATGAGTAATGTAGTTGTTTTTTTGTGTCATTTGTGTGTGTTTAAGTTYGTTTGTTTATTTTCATTTTAACATCGATAATGGTCTCGTTCGTTTATTTACATTAGTGAATGACAATAACATGTAAAACCATTAATTAAACTAAGTTTGTAAAATTCTTTTTTTATCCATCATAAGTTTGTTCGGTTTTACATTTTGTTATGCTATGGTATATGAACGAAGCTATGGGTAGTTGATGATGGTTGTTTTTGTTCATTTGTGTTTGTTTAAGTTTACCCATTTAGCATTTTAAAGAACGAATATTTCATTTGCGATTAGTCTTAGTTTGATTATGGAGCTAATCCAATTAGACTTTATTAAGTTATATATAACTTCCCATATTTTGAAGACTATTTAACAAACACAACTTTAATGGTGAATGTTTTAGAGGATTTTGCATTCACTTGACACTTAATAGATTGGAATGATGTTTACAAGACATATTAAACAAAAAAATAAATCAATATTTGTACGTACGACTTAATTAATAATCATGACTTGAGGAAAAGTAAATCTCTCAAGGAATTACTATGAATGAATTCGTAAGACTTCATCATCTGAAATCCGTGTTTTCTCTATTTTACTTTGAAGTAAAATATTTGGAATCGATACTTGGTATTACCGGTTTATTACTTGTAACTTACTTTTAAGCATGCATGTCTAGACTTGCTAGGGTGTTAAAAAGTCGAGCCGAACCGTTTGATCCTAAACCAAAAAACCCGGGTATTTATAGTTGGTTTCGGTTTTGAATTATCGGTGAATTGAATTGATAAATCCGGGTATTTCGGCTCGCTTCAACCTACGGTTCGGTCCTAGTACCTAGGTATCTGTAATCCACCTCATTCGATTCGGTTCACATTTTCCCCACTAAACGAATCAAATCCACCCTTGAACACCTAGAACATTTGTGCAAGTCTTATTGCTAATTTTTGTGATGAGAAACGTTTGTAACAAATACTTGCAACAATAGCATACACCAGATATTAAAGAAAACTAATCATTAATAGGTTGTCAATTAGTAGATTTATGGTCCATTTGGTTTGATAAATGTTTTATAATAATTCATGGAAAGATTTGGAATTGGGAAATTTGAGTCATTGCAAAGTCCATATTGATCTCGGCCTTGTACTCATAAACCTAACTTAGGGGCTGTTTACCAAATCTTACCGGGCAAGTGTTGTCCGGGTAAGTGTGCTGACCCGGGTAAGTGCTATCCCGGTAAGTGTTGTCCCGGGTAAGAATGTTTACCAAATATTTTTGGTAAGTACTTACCAAATATATAATGACCAATATAACCCTATTTGTAATTATATATTATGATTATTTTTGTTATTAATAGTTTAATGGAAGAGAAAAAACAAAATGCATATTTTAAATAAATGTTTACCAATAAAAATAATATTATTTTACTTCTTTTCATATGTTAACTGTTAAATAAGACAACAAAATATAATTTTCATACTTCAAATTAAATAGAAAAATATATTAATAATCATTCATACTTAAATACAAACGGGATATGAAACGTTAATAACAAAAGAAATTGTTTGTTTTTCATCCTAGACAATAAAAATTAATTTGAAGCATTTGAAAACAGTTGAGTCGCAATCTGATCCCCCAGATTAGCCATATATCCATTATCTTGAGAAGCCCCCCATTGTACTTCAACGACTTCTTGTTCAATGCCTCCTCCATGTTGCTCTTCCTCAGTAAACATGACGTTCTCATCATATTGCATAAACAGTTGATCTTGGATATTACATCTTCTTATAAAATTATGGATTGCAAAGCAAGCAACTACTACCTCTATTTGTTTTGGATAAGGATAACAAGTCATTTGCTTCAGAATTGGGAATCTTGCTATCAAGACGCCATATGCACGTTCGATAACGTTTCTAAGTTGTGCATGCGCATGGTTGAATTTTTCTTCTTTAGTTACCGCACGTCGGCGTCGAAAATCAGCTAACCAGTACCGTGTATTGCGATATGGAGTTAAAAATCCACGGGTATTCGGGTATGCAGCATCACAGAGATAATACTTATCTGCATTTACAAGTATAGTTAAAAGAAGACAGAAAAATAATAATATTTCACTAATATAAAAAGGATTATACATACTTGGTGGAGGAAATGGAAATCATGTGCAATGCAACTTCTCTCAAAACTCTAGCATCATGTGCAATGCCTTCCCATCCAGCCCAAACATATGTGAATATCATATTAAAATCACACATTGCCAAAACATTTTGAAAGCAATCACCTCTTCCTCTTCCTCTATATCTTGCTTGTTGATTTATAGGCACAACTGCATGTATCAAAGTTCCATCTAGTGCGCCTATAGCCCCCTGTAAGAAAATCATAAATTATATATAACAATATTATAAGAACTTCTCATGTTTTACAATTTATCAAAACAATTAACATACCGGAAATATTTCTTTGAGGTTTCTGACTCTCTCTGACATATTCAAAGTTCCATCGAAGGATGTTGGTCTTACGACTTCTCTTGCAAATTCCATCATTCCATTTAGCACTTCATGAAAACATATATAAATAGTTCGTGTCGAATGTTGAAATCTCCGTTTAACCATTCTAAAACGTTCATTATGACCAATAACAGTTAGAAACATTGCCATCTTCTCTTCAACACTTATACGACTACTGGATTGCAACCAATTGTTTTGTTTAAAATGGTTACACAATAGTATATAAGCATCACGAGATAGACGCATCAATTCATGACATTGTGTATTAGACCCACGTAATAGTTMTTGTGTATACGCATGCCCGRTCAAATTTGAATTGTTATCTCTTATTCTTTCTCTCYTTTCTATTCTTGCTTCAGCTCTTCTTCTCAAATACCAGTATGCAATCACCACAATCATCATTAATTGATTACGATCCATATAACCTTGCAAATACGAAATACATAAAACATCGTATTATGTTTCATACATGACATAGATCTTTAACATACAACTAGAACAACAAAAACATCAAGTTAAACAATCAACACTAAAGAATGACATAATATCAAAGTGAACATATTAAAGTTCCAAAACTCGTCCATACAGAAAACACCAAAAAGTGATAAAGTTTCATACTCGTCCATACAAAACATAAAAACTCGTCCATACAAAACATGTCGGTCTAAATACCACATCAATATCAAACATCACATGCTTATTTTAAGTTAAGTTGGCGTGCCGTAAAGTTAACCCATGACTCACACCTCTCATCCTTCAAACGTAGCCAAATTCTCCTAATCTATGTTTTGGCTAAAAAGGAAAAGTGTGATGTCATATAACGGGCTATCTTCCCAACCAAGTTTCTCCAATTTTGACATACAAGCGTCCATATCCCCGTCCTCCGATGGTTTGTCAAAAATGGTTTTCACATGTGTCACCACATGAGCCAACTCATCTTCCCTTACCAATGGTTGATTAGCTTTTCGTTTTCTGGTTTGAGAACGAGAGGAACATTCTTGTGTCGAGCTAGATGGTCCTTGAGTTGAATTAGGTGGTCCTTGAGTTGAAATAGGAGGCGCTTGATCTGAAATAGGAGGTGCTTGTGTGGTATCCAAGACTTGATCATCAACAACTAAAGGCGGATTAGAAACATTAGCAGCACGCGAAGAGTTATGAGAAGTAGACCAAGGTCCCCATGTCCCCATACTCGTAGCCGCCACTCCATTAAAAATTTGCATACAAATATTAGGATAAAGTAGTGGTGCATTCCTCAACTTGTCAGCATATTTACTCAACTGTATATAAAAAAAAGTAAAAACATATAACTAAAAGAAAAATATAAGGAAATTAAATTAGAAAACCAGAAAAAGAATTGACCTTTGCCTCTGGCTTCCACTCCTCTTCAGATGGATTGAATGTGTTGGTTGTTGGGTTATAGACATTGCCCGTTTTATTCGTAAGTCTAGACCATACAACGTATTTCCCTCGTAAATAATCATAGTGATTCTTCATTTGTCTTTGATTGACAATGAAGTTGTGAGTTCTTTTTAATGTTTCCGCTATATTGTTCCATGAGTGCATCTTAAGGTTACCGCCTCGCTTTCCATTCATGGACATCTCTTGTAGACAACACTCCAAGAAGGTTTTTACTACATTCTCTTTCCAACTAACCCTCGATTTTTTGGGTTCCATTGCTTCATCATACGATTCCATACCTATGTCAAAAAGACAAACATTTTAAGGTCTTCATTATCCATCAACGTTTTCAATAACAACACGACAAAAGAAACACATACAAAAAACCAGAAAATATTGACAATAATAACTAAAATTTTAAAGTACCCAAGTCAAGAAATGATAAAGAAACACCATAAACAATTGAGATCACTAGAATAAACAACCAGTTTCCGTCCCAATATGGTTTAAAGTTTGATTTAATAATCAAAATTTTCAAGAAGAGTTTATAAGTTCTTGTCAATTTTGGAACTGCAAATTTCTTCTTCTTCTTTGAGGATGATTCTATGCATACGTGATTGGTTAGCAATTTGGTATGTTTATGGATAATGATGAAAGATGTGCTTTTGGTGTTTAGATAGTCACTGCATGATTCCTGGGCTAGTTAGTGGGCTAGCAACCTAAATTTCTCCTCCTTGTGTGTGGTTATTTGATTCCTTTCAAAAGAGAATTTATAAGATGATATGTTCATATGCTGACATTTGGGTTTCTGATCTTGATCCTATTTTGGGTTTCTGATCTTGATCCTATTTTGTATGCTGAAATTTGGGTTTCAAAAGAGAATCTATATGATGATATGTTCATAACCAACTAGAAATACTAGTGCCATAGATCTACTTATACATAACTTTTACTTCGAGATCACCAACTTCGTAAGTACCCCTCCCCTCCCCATCCTCAACCTCACTCACCTGCACAGATGGAAAACAGGGAAGAAATTTCGAATTCCTCACCTCCGGTGTCCAAAATTTTAAACAACTTCAGAGGGAGAGAGAAAAGGGAGTTGAAAATGAAGTAGGGTGGGGCTTGATATGTGATATTTGAAGTTGTATGAATAGAAAAAAAAGGGTAAAAAGAAGAGGTGATTCCAAGTTCTGTTTATGTAAATTTTGTCAAGGGGGAATGGAAATAATGCCAGAAAAAGGCACAAAACGACAAGGAGGAAACTTTGGCAAAAGGAATTTCGTTTAAAAATGGGTATTCATATAATTCATTAGATAGTTGAATCTGAGCATGGGCACAAAACGACGAGCAAGAAACTTTGGCAAAAGGAATTTTCGTTTAAAAATGGGTATTCATATACTAGCAAGAAACTTCACCTAAATTTCTCCTTGTACTGCTAATATAATGAGCAATGGAAACGTAACCCAGTTGACATTTGGGTTTCTGATCTTGTACCGCTAATATAAGGGGCCGTTTACCAAATGCTTACTTGGGTAAGCGCTTACCAAGTTATATTACCTTACCAGATGAATATGGTAAGGACCAAAAATCTTACCCGGTAAGAACGAGGCAAGGACTGAGAGTCTTACCCGATAAGTGAGGACAATGATTCTTACCACAGTTAGCTCTTACCGGGTAAATGGTTGCATAGAAAGCCGTTGTTGTTGACTAAAATCTTACCCGATAAGTAGATAATTGTATTGAATTTTACCGGTAAGTGCTTACCAAGTAAGTGTTTGGTAAACAGCCCCTTAGACTTTGGCTTTTTGATAGGGTTTTTTCATTTGGTTTTCATTAAGCTGTCAATAAAAATTTAGTTCTCTCTATGAATTAGGCTAAGTTGTTATTTATTCTGAATAAACCGTCTAAACGACATAAATGATTATTTTACCTTTTAGTTGTGTGTATTAAACGTCGATTAAGATAACGACTAATTTCTTCGACTTCTTTCACATTAATAGCTTCATTAGCAACAACGTAGTTTTGTATTTTAGTTAAAACCACAAAACAGGGAAAAAAATCGTTTTGGTCAAGGGTTTCATAAAATTGGTGGGCTTTTCCCACAAGGTTATAGAAGTATGGATGCAAAAAAATGATGGTTTATTAATGTATATGATACCCACTTTTTTCTGATCAAATAAGCTATTAGTTGAGTCATTAAATTACAATCGAACAATCATGTATGACTTACAACAATATTTAGGTGGCGTTTGTTTTTTAAGAGGTGCTGAAGTCTGAAGTCTGAATTCACTTCTGAATTTTAAGAGGTGGTGCTGAAGTCTGAAATCTGAATCAGTCAGATTGTTTGTTTTTACGTCTGAAATCTGAAATCTGAATCAGTAAAACTGTTTGTTTTTGTAAACTGAGACAAGCGACGTAAGGAGGCGATAGAAATAAGAGGTTTTAAGTGCTAGGGTTACCACTTAAAAATTCAAAGGAAAACAAACGAATTCAGCTCTTAATTTGAAAAAAAAAACAAACGATCTGAAAGTTCTTATGTCTGACCGATTCAGACATAAGAGGAGATTAAGTGAAAAATTAAAAAAACAAACAGCCCCTTAGTCTATTATGTCACAACCAAACAATCCTTTAATTAGTCGTTCATCAAACTCTATATATAATCATTTGAACCCGAAAGACAACCATATAAATTACAACTTAATTCACAAACAAATTTGCACCAAATTTCATCTAGATAACCTCTAATGTATAAATTACAACTTAATTCACAAACAAATTTGCTCACTTTCTGGGGACAAAATTTGTAGCATAGGACCAAGCGTTGTTGGCAACTGGGTCGGCAAGGTGGTCAGCCAAGTTCTCTAATGGTCCCTTTCCGGTCACAATGGCTTGAACAAAGAACCCAAACATGGAGAACATGGCTAACCTACCATTCTTTATCTCCTTCACCTTCAACTCCGCAAAAGCCTCTGGGTCATCCGCAAGCCCCAATGGGTCGAAACTACCACCTGGATAAAGTGGGTCCACAACCTCACCAAGAGGTCCACCGGCAATTCTGTAACCCTCAACCGCACCCATCAAGATGACTTGTGTAGCCCAAATAGCCAAGATGCTTTGGGCATGTACCAAACTTGGGTTGCCCAAGTAGTCAAGCCCACCCTCACTAAAGATCTGGGCTCCAGCCTTGAACCAGACCGCCTCACCGAACTTGACACCATTTCTGGCTAAAAGCTTAGGGAAGACGCAACCTAGAGCTCCAAGCATGGCCCATCGGCAGTGGATAACTTCAAGTTCACGGTTCTTGGCAAAGGTTTCAGGGTCTGCAGAAAGTCCGGCGGTGTCCTAGCCGTAGTCACCTGGGAATTCGCCGGTAAGGTAGCTTGGGGCCTCGCCAGAGAATGGGCCCAAGTACTTGACTCGGTCTGGACCGTACCATGGGCTTGCAGACGCAACCTGCTTGGCTGCTGTCTTCCTCATGGAAACACGGCCATTTCCAAAAAGGTCAGAACCAGTTGGAGTTGCTTTAACCGCCTGTCCGGCGAAAGGAGAGCAGAGAGACATGGTGGTGGAGGCAGCCATTGTTAAGCTTTGGATGGAACTTGGAAAGGAAATGTGGTGATGGATTAATGAAAATGGAGGAATATATTGTAGTTGTTTATAAAGATGATTTTAGTTTAGAATGGGTTATCTTGTATTTGTATAATCTTTACCTCCATTTTGATTGGTTACAAAGATTCTTATTCTCCAGGTGGGCGTTGTTTGCACCACAAGCTTTTGATATTTCTTCCAAGATGGAGACATTTAACAAGTGGAACTCCAAGCAACGGTTATCGATCGTCTTTTTTTAAATATATAATCATAAATATTCAACTGTAATCTTTATTTTTGGTAAGATTTCAATTGTTGACTTTTTGGGATGTTACGTTCTACCATCTCTATCATTAAAGTCTTTAGGACTCGTTTGTTTTTTTTCAAAATTACCTTTAATGTCTCTGAAGTCTGATTCGTTCACACGTTTAGGTATTAAGAGCGTTTGTTTTATTTTGAAAATAAAAGCTTAAAAGCTCTAAATGTTCTCTGAAATTTTAAGTGGTAAATGTATCCCTTAATACCTCTTGATCCTAATCCGTCCTCTGTCACATGGTTCATATTTTGGGCGCCGGAAGACATTTATTAGCAAAAACTATTCATTTTTTATACTTTTGTAAAAAAAAACTATTTATCTTTTATATTTTTGCACTAGCGATTCAGATTTCAGATTGCAAACGTAAAAACAAACAATCTTAATCCAGATTTTAGACTGCAGGACCGCTTCTTATAAATCAGAAGTGAAATCAGACTTCAGACTTTAACACATTTTAAAAAACAAACGCCACCTTACACTAACGTTTTATTTTAAAGAAAATATACAGTGACACCTAACAAAAGAATATAATGACATCCTTCAAAAACATACTTTTCCCCTTACTATGGAATGATGAATCGATGGGCCATGTCATCGTATTCTTCTATGTAGGTCCGCTCTTGAAGCAATGGTGATGTCAATTGCAGATATTGCAATTCATTTTACTATACTAATTAACTAGGCATGTATGTCATAGACAATTAATTTATCTTAGAATAAATTACGTTTTTCATCCCCACATATTGTTACAAATTTCATATTTCGTTCTCATGGTTTCAAAATTGTGGTTTTAGTCCTTGGGGTTTGCAATTCATTTTATTTTCGTCCATGAGATTAATACTACTTTTAAGTATGAGAGACTAAAATAGAAATGAATTGTAAACCATTGGAATGAAAAATAATAATAAATATTTAATCATGAGAATGAAAATGAAAATGAATTATAAACTATAAAAGATCTATCATCCTTTCCATGACGAAATTCCTAACCACTAGCTTGGTTTGGTCCCACACAACTCTAAATCTGTACCCCAAACCGTCACAATGCACTTCGACTGAAGGATTCCCAAAAAAAAATCCTAAATCAAGTAATTTTTACCATTAGCCTGAGTGCCTGACATTTCGTCCAAAAACGTACTGATACACTCTACAGGAAGTTGATTATCACAAAATCCACAATTACACAACTTGTACGTGTATTCCAACATTGACTACTTCAGAATAAAATCCTTGACAAATCAAAATGGTTGCAATCATCAATTACCAAAAATCTAATCTCACAACAATCACCAAATATTTTGCGAATGATTCTTACAATTAAATTGAAGTGTCCCAAGTAATCTGATGGTCCTTGACCATAAAATCAGAAGTCCAATCCTGAGATCACAAAATGACCATACCATAAATATGTATACGCTCAGAAGTACTTCTTTCCTAATTTACACTGCTTCGACTAGCAATATCATTTTAAAGTTGACACCTAACATGAGAACTTGAATCTCATAACTAGAACACTCTAGTGGTTGATTCCACAATTTTAGTAGGTCCAAAAAAAATGGTGTACCACCAATAATCACCACGACCTCAGACAGACAATTCGTCAAATCAACTCAACTAAAGCAAAGAACCATATAAATCTTCAACCCGAAGATTACCGAAACAGAAAGATCGGTGCTTAGATAACTGGGATGACTCATACGTCTAATACCCCAAAATTTAAACGTGTGCTAGCTTTTCAAGCTGAAACCTTGCAAATCAAAACTAGTACTAGTCGGATCATCCGTCACTTCAATTCACAAGTACTTCTCTAGTCCTCAAATATGAATCCTTCTACAAAAGGGTTTCAATCTATGGTAATTTTTTTAACAACTCTTACTCACACCCAAAATTACTACAGCTACTAGATGATCATGCAAAGTAGCCACAAATGCCATGCTCATAAAATCGAACAATGAAGTGTATTTTTGTTGCCAAAGGTCATAATGACAACAAACAAGGATGCACACAACTAACCAGATCAAATGAACCATTTTAGTCCCAACATACATTTACTTACGCCATGTATGTAAATCAATTCATGCACTAAAATAGTGTGCAACAAAATATGTTTGCACAAAACTTAAAAGAGAAATTACACGACATCAAGCTTCCAAAATTTTCTTCTTTTAGCCACAACACGACACGGAATGAAATTCCCCACCAAAACTCGAATGCGTCAATTCATTTCGTAAAACTGGTAAAATGATCTGTGCATGCACTTTGGTTAAAACATGAAATAATTTATGTTGGTTTCAAATTTAAAACCAAATAACAATATACTTTCATTGTTCTAAAATATTGGCTAAAATCAAGAAGAAAGCACCAAAATGGAATATATATATATATATATATATATATATATGCCAATTATATGTTAAAAACAATTCGTACAAAACTTAATGGAAAACCATACAACTGAACCCTATCAAAATCATCACATACAAATTTTTTTATACACAAACACGACACAATAAAGCATGTGCATTTCAAAGTTTGACTTGTGAGCCACAAAACAACACAAAATAAAAATCCAATAAAATTTGCATGTAACCATATATATATAGTAAAGTAGCTTCATGCATTTTAAAACTTGACCCAACTCTCAGATGCAATAACTTACCTCTCAAAACTGGTAAACAAAATAGGTACATGCATTTTGGGTAAGAAATGGAACACTTTTCCGTCAGTTTCAAATCTAAAACTATCTAACAGTATGTTTTTCAATAATTTGCAATATCATCCAAAGTGGTATGAAGAAAAATTCCCAATAAAACTTGTACACAAGCATACGAACTAAAGTAATTCCTTGCCATTTAAAACATGACTCAAAACTCGCATGCACCAATTCATTTCTCAAATTTGTATCACAGCTTGTGTATGTATTTTGGGTAAACATGGAATGATTCGTCTTGGTTATCAAAATTTAAAGCTACCTAAAAGTATGTTTTCAACACTTCCTCATGTTGGCAAAATAACATGAAGCAAACTTCCAATAATACATTTGTATGCAAATCTTATGCAACAAAACAATTCATGCATTTCAAAACATGAGCTACATGTTTGTGCCTGCTAAAACATTCCCTAAAATTTGTAACATGACAGTTATGTGAGTTTTGACAAAGCATGGATAATTTATGCAATTTATTTTAGAAATAAATATTGTCCATGTATTTGGTTAGGACCTGAAGTCTTAGAACCACATTCACCAAGTCTACCAGTCACATGACCAACATTGGAAATCTCAAATATCTTAACGCGATAATCCACAACTAAGTCGATTACCCTTGCAATTTCTTCCCAAAATAATGGTGATTCAACCACCCTATGGTTCAACCTTAACCAATATATTTTGACCTACGATCGTCTTGTTTAAAAATGATTAACATACTTAACCGTCATACAAGGTGACAACGCTACAAAACAACATCAATGCGTTACTGCTCTATAACTGAAGAGACCACTCACTACCCCATCGATCATCACTACAAGGCGATTCAAGCACACAAATGTAACTGTACATTCACAATAACACTAGCCAGGTGCAACTATGAAAGTACCATACATGAAAATCTTTGCTACCATCGCCATGATTCTCAATGCTAATGTCTCTGTTGACCTAAAAATATCCTATCTTAAAGTTCCTAATCATACCTTCTCACTTTAATTCACTTAGAAAAATGCTACTTTGAGTCTAGACATCTTAGATCAATACATAAATCTCTCAAACTTATGCTTTCATACATGTTTGTAACACCCTCAAATCTGGAAGAACGATATTTTAAAATTTTCAATAATATAACGAATAAGGAATTAGATCCTTTTCTAAAGTCAACAGTTGATTACCTACAATGGTAATTGTTATAACCGGGTTTTCAGCAGACCTGGGTCAAGGTAACCTATTATGTGATTATATGTGAATTACATGATGACGTGCATGTGTTTAATTAAATGCATGAAAAATATGCGAATAAGTGAAAACGGTGTTACTGTGCATACATGAAATATGTGTATGGTGTGAAGCTTACATGAGATGTTAATATTAAAATAAGAAGATATGCTATCTTCGTAGTTAAGAAAGGAAATTTTATAATAAAGTTTCCACTGCCCAAAGAATTTTATTTTAATAAAAACCCATCACCGCCTTTGTTAAAAGTGTATATATAAAGAAGGTAAAAAGATAAGATCTTATCTTATCTTCATTTTTGGGAAAGACACATTTTTGAGAGAAAAGAAAGTGTGTGTGGCGGTGAAAGTGTTATTGAGAAAGATTATTTGCACAAAAGTAATTTGAAGAATTTGTGTTTCTTTTTAACGGAATTCCTACATATTTCTACAAAATCTGATTGATAAGATGAGTTTTTGGTAACTAAAAACCTTTAGATTTGTTGTTATATAAATTGCTGAGTTTTTGTGTTAGTTTTGAAAAAAAGATGGTAAAACTGTTTTTGACAGTTTAAAGGTGTTATGGTTATAAATTTGAGTATAGAAAATTGTTTTGGAAAGATAAAGAAGAGATTGCTTCTTCAAAACAGTTTTGGAATTGATATCCTGCTTTGAAGATTTAAAGGGATTTGATGTCTTGAGAAATCATTTAAAGAACAGATTGTTCTTGATTTTGACGGTTTTAATGATAAAGCTGTTTTGGAAACCATTCCCGGTTGAAAACTATAGAGGACATTTCATCAAGACGGTTGTGACTTCGGTCTGTCTTCGTTTAGAATTAATCTATACATTTTGTGGAGAAAACTATGGAGGATGTTTCATCAAGACGGTTGTGACTTCGGTATGTCTTCGTTTAGAACTAATCCATAGATTTTGATGAGGAAATAAGGGTGGTATATCAAGGAGAGGTATACCATGGGATAATGGTGGCATATCAAGGAGAGGTGTACCTTCGGCTATAAGGGTGACATATCAAGGAGAGATGTACCTTTGGATATAAGGGTGGAAATTGTGTGTGGTTATTATAGCTCTAGCTATTATGTCTTTTAAGATTACAATAAATTTGAGTTCTTGCTTCTTTGTGATTTGAAGACTTAGAGATGTTGTTCTTATTAGAAATGATAGTATTGATGTTATTGAGAAGGGGAAAACTTGGCTTATGGACATTGGTTTTGGATATAAACTGTTTTGGATCAAGTGTTTGGATACAGAGGAACCAGAAAAGCTCTGGTTGTTTCTTGAAAGGAACCACAGGGGCTCTGGTTGGTCCTCTATGAAAAAGCTATTTTATTATCTATGAGATTGATTTATGAATTATCTGAGAATCTCTACTTGAGTAAGAGGCTCTGGTTGGCTTAACCAGAAGCTCTGATAGAGAAACTAGATGAGCTATGGTCCTCTTATTTGTTGAAATATTTTCTAAGTCTGTCTATGGAACCAGAGGTCCGATGGACCAAACAGAATGTGGTTTTACATGTTAAAATGTGAAATGACTTTATTTGAATAGTTGTTTAGGTGCTTATCACCCTGCAACTACATGGAAAAAGAGAATCTCATTAGACCTCTAGGTCTAACCCTCAACTTTTTGTTTTCAAATATGTGTTGCAGGAAATGCGGATTATAATGATAATAAAGGAAAAGGGAAAATGTTAATTATTTCCCTATATGCTTAGCTTTATGAAGATCATCTTTGGTTATGTTTTGGAGAATAGATATTATGATTACAAGAGCATGTATTTTGTGTTGTAGACTCTTGTATTATGGACCTTTGTAGGCTTGAACATGTATTTTATGAATGAAATATGTGTTTTATGCAATGTGAGTTTTGGGGGTGTTACAGAGTTGGTATCAGAGCCTGAGTTTAAGAGATTTAGGTATTCACATGCATAATGCCTAGACTTAAATTGTTTCATTGCATATTAGGGTACCAGACATAGTTAGCACCTTTGGAATAAATATGATAAAGTTAAGATATCAGTGTGTAAGGTATTTTCGGGTTACATCTGGCCAATGTAATTTTGAATCTACAAGTACATATATGAACTTGGACACTTCATTATATTTGGGAATGTGAAAATGTGTTTATTAACTTTGATATTTACAGATGACTAGTAGATCCAGAAGGTCTGAAAGGATCACCCGCCCCAATCCTAATGAAGAAGATGATTATTCTATTCTTGCCCCTGTTGGTCCATCTGAGGGCAGAGGCAGAGGCAGAGGCAGAGGCAAAAGCCAAAGCAGAGGACAGACTAGAGGCAGAGCTAGCCAGACAGATGTCAATACAGATCAAGGAGAATCAAATTCTGAGAATATGAACCAGGAACAGATACGTCAACCAGAATATGTGACTAGATATATGATGACTGAAGAAATGGGAAAGCTAAGAGAAATCTTGGCTTCCATTATGAGGATTCCAGCTAGATACAAGACTGGCAGAGTTGAGATTATTCCACCAATCTCGGTTGTCAATAATAAAGAAGGGGATATCAAGATGTTCTTGACTTGTAAACCACCAACCTTCTCGGGAGAAAGAGATCCAATTAAAGCTATGTGTTGGATCAAAGAGATAGAATCCGTGTTCAACACCATCCGATGTGCATAAACGGACATTCAAATTTGTAGTTTCTGTTTTAAAGTCAAATGCATTATTTTGGTGGAAAGTGGAATCTTTAGCTAGAACAGACATCATACAGACTATGACATGGCCAGAGTTTGTCAATAGATTCAAGAAGCAGTTTTGCCCAAAAGCTGTTGTTAGACAAATGGAAGAGAATTTCCTAAAACTAGAACAAGGAAACAGAACAGTAAGGGAATATACAAAAAAGTTCATCGAATACTCAAGGTTCGCAGAACACTACATCTCTTCCGAATCAAGGAAGATATAAAGGTACATTTTGGGGATTGAAACCATCAATTCGAGAATTTGTTATAGCCATGAATCCGGCTACCTTTGCATTAATTGTCGACGCAGCAGAGGTAACGGAAAGAAACAAGAATCGACAAGAAGAAGGGAAGGTGTTAGGGAAAAGAAAATGGGAAGGTTCAGCAATAGGATACAGAGGACCGAAAACCATGAAGTACGAAAATAGAACTGACCAGAAATCTGTATAGAGGTTCAATAAGAGGACTTGTCCCTGATGCCATCAAGTTCATCAGGGAGAATGTAGGATTGAGCCAAGGAAATGTTATAAATGTGTCGATACGGGCCATCTGTCGAATAACTGCCTAACGATAAAGAGGTGTTTTAATTGTAATTCTCTAGACCACATTAGGCCAAATTGCCCACAGTTGAAAGCTCCACAGTTAACTATGAGGATCAATACATCATCTGGTCGTGGAAGACCAAGTTTGGGTAGAGGAACATTGGGTGGGGCGCGGGGTCGATCGTTTCACATGACCAAACATGAAGCCGAAACTACACCTGATGTAGTTATAGGTACTTTTCTTGTGAACTCACTCTATGCTAAAGTGTTATTTGATTCGGGAGCAAACTTCTCGTTTGTTTCCCCATCATTTGCTCTATATGCTCATATGAATTCTGTGCCACTTGACGACAAGTTAGTAGTTGATACTACTAATGGTCAAATATCTGTAAATCATGTATTCGATAACTGCACTATTATGATTGAGGGTAGTAGGAATGAATTGGTGGCAGAAAATCAAGCCAGTATTGTTTGTGATAAAAAGATGATTAGAATAATACTGACAGATAAAGGGACAATTGTTATTCATGGTGATCATCAGGATATCGTACCAGTCTGTTATCAGTAATGAAAGCCAGAAAATGTATTCAAAAGAGATGCCAGAGATTTCTAGCCTATGTAATTGATGCCAAGAAAGAGAAGGGTAAGCAAGAATTAATCCCAATTATTAGTGACTATCCTGAAGTTTTTCCAGAAGATTTATCTGGATTGCCACCAGATAGAGTTGTTGAATTTGGGATTGATTTGATACTCGGAGCAGCTCCTATAGCCAAAACACCATACCGATTAGCTCCGTCAGAGTTAAAAGAATTGGTTACACAATTGAAGGATTTGATGGACAAAGAATTTATCAGACCAAGTACTTCACAATGGGGAGCCCCAGTTTTGTTTGTGAAAAAGAAAGACGGATCTATGCTTATGTGTATCGACTATCGGGAACTGAATAAATAGACCATAAAGAACAAATATCCATTGCTAAGAATTGATGATTTGTTTGATCAACTAGTGGGAGCTAGTAACTTCTTGAAAATTGATCTAAGATCAGGGTATCATCAACTGAAACTCAAAGAGGAAGATGTTGCTAAAACTGCTTTTCGAACCAGGTACGAACATCATGAATTTTTGATTATGCCATTCGATTTGACTAATGCACCTGTAGCTTTTATGGATTTGATGAATCGAGTGTGTAGGGAATACCTTGATAAATTTGTCATTGTATTTATCGATGATATTCTCATATACTCTAAAACCAAAGAAGAGCACGCAAAACACCTTCGATTGATACTTGAACTCTTGAAAAGAGAAAAGTTGTATGCAAAACAATCAAAGTGTGAATTTTGGTTGAGGGAAGTCCAATTTATGGGGCATGTTATATCAGAATAAGGTGTACAAGTAGATCCATCAAAGATCGAGGCAGTTGCAAAATGGGAAAGCACCAAAGACACCATCTGAAGTTCGAAGTTTCTTGGGATTGACAGACTATTACTGCAAGTTTAATCAAGATTTCTCCAAAATAGTCGTGCCTTTGACCAAGTTAACTCGGAAGAATGTCAAGTTTCAGTGGGAGGAAGAACAACAAAAAGCCTTTCAATTATTAAAGGACCACATTTGCAAATCCCCAATATTAACTTTACCCGACGGAACAGAAGATTTTGTAGTATACAGCGATGCGTCAAAACTTGGTCTAGGATGCGTCTTGATGCAAAGGGGAAAAGTTATATCATGTGCATCTCGGCAACTTAAAGATCATGAAAAACAGTACACGACTCACGATATGGAATTAGCAGCCATAGTCTTCGCATTGAAAAAATGGAGACATTACCTCTTGGGAACCAAATGCCAGATTTACACCGATCATAAGAGTTTGCAACACCTGTTCAACCAGAAGGAATTAAATATGAGACAACGTCAATGGATTGAACTCGTTAACGACTATGACTGTGAAATACTCTATCATCCGGGAAAAACAAATGTGGTGACCGATGCATTAAGCAGAAAAGAAAGAAGTGGAACCGCCAAGTCTGTAGCAATGAGAATAAATTTAACTTCAGATCTTCACAAAGAGATACAGAGGTGCCAAAAAGAGGCTATCAAAGAAGATCATTTAAAAGAAGAGAGACTAGGTAAGATGATTGCTACCCTGGAAAAGAATGATCAAGAGATTTTGTGCTTCCAAAACCGGATATGGGTACCAGTTTACGGAAATACACGGGAAACCATTCTGAAAGAAAGTCACAAGTCTAGTTATTCTATCCATCCAGGCACCAATAAGATGTATAAGGATTTGAAACCTTTTTATTGGTGGCCGGGTTTAAAGAAAGATATCGCAAAACATGTGGAACGATGCTTAACTGGTCTACAAGTTAAGATTGAGCACCAGAAACCTTGTGGAAATCTGCAATCTTTAGAAATTCTAGTCTGAAAATGGGATCACATTACAATGGACTTTATCATGAAATTACCCCGAACCCCGAAAGGTTATGATGCAATTTGGGTAATAGTGGATCGACTATCAAAATCTGCACATTTCCTACCGATGAAAGACACTTATTCTTTGGAAAGATTGGCTCAAATGTACATCAAGGAAGTTGTGACCAGACACGGGGTCCCATTATGCCCATTATCTATCATTTATAACAGAGACAATCGCTTTACTTCAAAATTTTGGGGAAGTCTATAAAGATCTTTGGGATCGCAAATCTGGTTGAGTACGACTTGTCATCCTCAAACGGATGGACAGAGCGAAAGAACCATAAAGACCCTCGAAGATATGTTGAGAACTTGTGTGATCGACTTCGGGGGATCATGGGTGGAACATTTACTGTTGATAGAATTTTCCTACAACAACATTTATCACTCCAGCATATAGGCGGCACCTTATGAAGTTCTATATCGAAGAAAATACCGAATGCCGTTGTGTTGGAATGAGGTAAGTGAAAAGCAATTGACAGGTCCTGAGATTGTGCAAACGACATCTATAAAGATTGAACAGATTCGAGTAAATCAAAACAGCTCAAGATCGACAGAAAAGTTATGTCGACAAACGAAAAAAGCCGATTGAATTCAACATAGGTGACTTTGTGATGTTAAAAGGTATCTCCGTGGAAGGGTGTTATGAGGTTTGGGAAGAAAGGTAAACTTAGTCCAAGGTATATTGGACCGTTCAAAATCTGCAAAAGGGTTGGGGCGGTAGCTTATCAATTGGAATTATCAGAAGAACTCAGTCAGATTCACAACACCTTTCATGTGTCAAATTTGTGCAAGTGTTTGGCAGATCCAAGCTTAGCAGTACCACTTCCAGAGATCAAGCTAGACAATAAGTTGAATTTTGTTGAAACACCAGAGGCAGTGACCGATAAAAAGATCAAGGTGTTGAGAAATAAAGAGATCAGTTTGGTGAAAGTTTAGTGAAAAATTCACAAGGGTTTAGAGGCTACGTGGGAATTAGAATCTGAAATGAGAACCCGTTACCCGAGCCTATTTGATTAAATGAATTCCAGGACAAAATTCTTTTGAGGAGGAGATAATGTTATAATCGGGTTTTCAGCAGAACTGGGTCAAGGTAACCTATTATGTGATTATATGTGAATTACATGATGACGTGCATGTGTTTAATTAAATGCATGAAAAATATATGGATAAGTGAAAACGGTGTTACTTGCATACATGAAATATGTGTACGGTGTTATATAAACTGCTGAGTTTTTATGTTGGTTTTGAAGAAAAGATGGTAAAACTGTTTTTGACAGTTTAAAGGTGTTATGGTTATAAATTTGAGTATAGAAAACTGTTTTGGAAAGATAAAGAAGAGATTGCTTCTTTAAAACAGTTTTGGAATTGATATCCTGCTTTGAAGATTTAAAGGGGATTTGATGTTTTGAGAAATCATTTAAAGAACAGATTGTTCTTGAGTTTGAAGGTTTTAATGATAAGGCTATTTTGGAAACCATTACCGGTTGAGAAATATAGAGAACATTTCATCAAGACGGTTGTGACTTCGTTCTGTCTTCGTTCGGGATTAATCTATAGATTTTGTGGAGAAAACTATGGAGGATGTTTCATCAAGACGGTTGTGACTTCGGTCTGTCTTCGTTTAGAACTAATCCATAGATTTTGATGAGGAAATAAGGGTGGCATATCAAGGAGAGGTGTATCATGGGACAAGGGTGGCATATCAAGGAGAGTTGTACCTTCAGCTATAAGGGTGGCATATCAAGTGTTTGGATACAGAGAAACCAGAGAAGCTCTGGTTGTTCCTTGAAAGGAACCAGAGGGGCTCTGGTTGGTCCTCATTATAGAACCAGAGGGGCTTCTGGACGATTGATTTAAGAATTTTGCAAATCGTGGCTAAAATGTTTTAGTTGAACCAAAGACTCTGTATCTATAGATAAGAGCTCTGTGTCAAAATCATATTTTAGAAGTTTTTCAGAAAGAGTTTTATGCTTGGAAAGTTTTCTTACAAAGTAAGACAAACCAGAAGCTCTGGTTGGCCTACGCAGGTTGGACCAGAAGCTCTGGTTGGTCTTGCATTTTGAACCAAAAGCTCTAGTTGGCCTACGCATGTTGGACCCAAAGCTCTGGTTGAGTTTTTGCAATTTGAGCCAGAAGCTCGGGCTAGAAGAACCAGAGCTCAGGCCATACAAGATCTTTTCAAAAATGTATTTTTATCTATGGAAAAGCTATTTTATTATCTATGAGATTGATTTATGAATTATTTGAGAATCTCTACTTGAGTAAGAAGCTCTGGTTGGCTTAACCAGAAGCTCTGATAGAGGAACCAAAGGAGCTCTGGTCCTCTTGTTTGTTGAAATATTTTCTAAGTTTGTCTATGGAACCAGCGGTCCGATGGACCAAACAAAATGTGGTTTTACATGTTAAAATGTGAAATGACTTTATTTGAATAACTGTTTTGGTGCTTATCACCCTTTAACTACATGAAAAAAGGGAATCTCACTAGACCTCTAGGTCTAACCCTCAACTTTGTGTTTTCAAATATGTGTTGCAGGAAATGCGGATTATAATGATAGTAAATGGAAAATGTAAATTATTTTCCTTGTGCTTAGCTTTATGAAGATCATCTTTGGTTATGTTTTGGAGAATAGATATTATGATTACAAGAGCATGTATTTTGGAATTTTCGAGTTGTGTATTTTGTATTGTAGACTCTTGTATCATGGACTTTTACGGGCTTGAACATGTATTCTATGAATGAAATATGTGTTTTATGCAATGTGAGTTTTGGGGGTGTTACAACAATCTACGTTTTAACATCAATACATAATATTCCAAAACCTTACACAAGACTATTTAAGGACGGGCGTTACTAAAATTCATTAGCCTTCACTATCTCCAAAGTATGCAAGACGTCACTAGTTAGCTAGATCCTACACGTGCCTCTTACTAGCACTTGAATCAACACAGTGTCACTAGTATCAATCCTAAACGAGGATCTAATGCATATGCCGACAAATAAAAAGAGTTAGGTTGAATTCCAAGTGAGTTCAAGCAGTTTTTATCTTTAATATAAGATAGAAAAACTGGGAAAAAATGTTACTTGAATCACAATTCCAAATGAAATATATTTAGTATAAAAACAACTTTTGTCTTAAAAACCATCATTATTAAAACTTGGTAACGAAAGCACTCATTTTTAACATGAAGTTAACAACCAATAGTCACAAAAATGTGAATAGGACTTAAAATCCAAATACTGAACATGGATAAAACTCTATTGTCCAAGACATCCAAAAAATATGGAAAAGGTTCAATTCCTAAAACAACAAAGTATGGATATGTTCCAAGATGCCAAAACCATAAAGTGTGGATACACATCATACGTAAAACAACATTAAAGACGTGGATAATACACTAACTAGAAATAACACTTTTTGGTGACGGGAGAAACTCGTTTCCATCAAGTGGCAGGACACTAAGTAAGTCTCATCGAGATGTTGACGAGCAAATCACCCCTAACATACAAGTCTTAGTAATTACTCCATTTTGGGGCTAAGATGACGACATAAAAACTCCTTACTTAGTCATTCCACCCGAGTTAAAGATGAGAACATCAGAATTTCTCATTTGCCTAAAATCAAAGGTTCTAAAATGAGGACATTAAAACTCCTCCTTTGTTCTGAACCACAGATATCAAGAATAGACCTCAAAACTTCACTTTTGTCACAACCAAAAGGGCCCAAGCCGAGAATATCAAAACTCCTCACTTGGATAAACCTTATGGCTTAAAACAAGAGCATCAAAACTTCTTGTTTGGCAAAAGACGACTTACACATATGGCTATGGATCCAATGCATTATAGTCTAAATTACACGACTCTAGATGAATGATGAACGCATTCAAAACATGTAATTCTCAACTAAAAATGCAATAAATGCACATCATGACCCAAACTCAACATAGAACAAATAAAACTGGACAAATGATCCTAAAGCTCATTTTAGTTGAAACCGAGCCAATAATGCGACAATTCAATTGATTATTCAATAAAAGTCAGTATAAACCAAATAAAATACATTCAAAGTTTATGCAACTTATGCCCAAAAGACAAGGATCTTTATTATCGACTAATAGGTTGGTTAAATTCTCAAAACATATCGTAAATTCAAGGAAACATTTCCAAGTACGCAATGACACTCAAAACATGCCCAACAACTCAACCATTTGTAGTTTTTGAATGATTTATAGAAATCAAAATACTGAAGTGTATAAACCACATATAATTTCATAAGAGGAATAAATCACCAAAAGAACACTCTTATGATTTATTTAACAAAATATACAAATATCCCAAATACATGCATATTTCACAATTTACTAACCAATTATATCATATATGCAAAGTCACCAAATAACCCACATATTCGATAAATATCAGTACAACACGTTAATACTTCAAAATGAACATTTTTGGCATGTACATAGTTTTCATCAAGGAACATGAACTCACGTTAAACCTAGTTTCCAAACCCATCTGTAGTTTCCCAAAGTGAAGCTTTGAACCCATATCTTCTCAAGATCACTTTCCGTGGCTAGAAATAAACAAAATATGAATACAAACTTTAGATCCACAAAAATCCCCAAAATGGAACTCAAAACACCCCAAGAAACTTACCTCATCTAGATCTTGAAGCATCCCATCATGGATCTTCAATCTCCAAGGTTCTCTTCTTTATTTGCTCCAAAAAGCATCCCAAACACATTTCCAAAGATCCAAAATCACCAAGGCAGAGAGGGGGAAGGAAGGTTGAAGAAATGGATGAAAAACCCAAAAACTTGGCCTTAAAAGATGTTACAGAGGCCGGTATATTAATCTATGAATATATGAAATATTATCTACAGTTTTTAACCTTGCAACGTTTAAGAATTAATCAATTTCTAGACTGTATGTTGATTCAACCATCAGCTCCATAGTCGATGTACTAGAATTGAAGCCAGCTATATCAGTTTGGAATATCAGCTTGCTAAAAAAGAGGGAATCGACAGAATTGACAGAGGGAGGATTTGGCCGTCTACCTTCGAAAGCGACATTGTATCACCAATTGAGATGGGGAATATTGAACGCGCAGAAATAGAACGTGATGAATCACCAGCACAGGAAACCAAACAAACAAAAGATATATGTAATGTTTATTTCATTATACTAAAACTCATGTATACTTGAATGACGGATTCATTAACTGTATACTATTCCATTATATTAAAGAAATCATGAAAAGATTTCCATGAAGGGAGAAATAGAAAAGAAAAATGAGGCGAGGCTGTTGTAGAAAGATTTCAGAATGTAGCAAAATGGACATGTTGAAATCCGAAATGGAAAACTTGTTCAACGCTTGATGTTGGAATGAAATGGTAACGCCAAATAGAGCAAATACGAATACCGGTGGATCACCATGTATTCTAAGCCAACAAAATGTTCATGTAGATCCACTATAACAAATATAGGATAGCCCAACTTTTGTGAGATGTTGTTGAGTTGGTACGAGTTTCCGAAGAGAACTCTAAGTTTAAGAAATCATTGCAAGTTATAAAACCTATGGATATGTAACAAATATGTTGGGGTAATAATTTACCGTAACTTATTTGAATTTAAATTATATTACATGAGCTAAAGTAACTGATAACATAATATGTGGACTTTTTATGCAGCAACTGCGAACAGTCGGTCATTCTGGTTCACAAGAAGTTGATGAAATAGGACAAAAGAGAATGCAAATGGAATGGAAGACTCAGATCTTTATGCGCCACATGGAAACTTATATGGGCGGAAGTCGAACATGGAAAACTGGATTCATAGAAGAAGGTCAAAGACAGGAAAACCAATTGCACGAACTGGAGAAGAAGTATGTGGCAAAGATAATAATGAACAATAACAACCGATTGAAAGAGAAGATGATGAAGGAGGTCGATCGGTTTCATTCAATTGATGCAAATATTAGAGCTCAAATACTTCGCTAAGCATATGATAGTTGTTGTGAACGACTAAACATTGGAACATAAATTGACCAAAGGGTATTGTTGATTAAGGATGCATAAACATCATATGATATTTTGATAGACTTCAAGTTTTCCTCGGTTTTTTTTTGCTAGATTTTAAGGTTTGTAGTGGTTCTTGCTAGACTTCAAGTTTTTCAGGGTTTTTAACTAGAAATTCAGTTTCATGTCTTCTTTGTTTAGACTTATTTGATGAAACTTGCAGTGCAGTGCAGTGGGTTGATGATTTGAAACTTGATTTTTGACCGGTTTGGTTAGCAGTTTTGTTTGGTTTCATTGTTTCGGTAAAATGAAACATTCTTAAATGGTAAGGAAAATTAATAATCGCCTAGTCTATAAACACGTGTGTTGAAATTTAATTACCCGTAAACTTAATTATTTAAATCAAGATAAAGTTGTTTACTTTTTTTAATCCAAGAAATTTTTCTTACTTTATACACAATTAATTCATTAAAAACATTTTAAATCCATCAAATTATCAAAAGTGGATGATTCACTGCGTCTGCATGCATGAAATACAACAATTTAGTAACACAAATGGAAATAAAAGAAATAAATCTTAAAGATGAAACAAAATAATATTCATTCATGTTAATGAAATTATAGACAACACCATCTCCGAAGGATTTAGTACATATATGCCTACACCCCAAAAGCATATCAAGCTAAACTTATAAACATTATGTAAGGAAAATATTTCCATGATCAACAAAAACCTTGTAACCCAAACCAAGACAAAATGACCAAAAATCATAACCAAGACCATGGAAGAACCCACTTACAACCTACTAGAAGATATATATATATATACACACACACAGGTATTGGAAAAGCATCAACAACCTGACAAGTGCATGCATCGGAAATGTATTTGGGATGCTTCAACGACTGATTTTCAATGAAGGAATTCATCATGTCTTCGGCCGCACGATCGTACTTCTCGAAATCTCCTTCTTGGGACGAGATTGTCAAAGTTGTTGCTCGAGGTCATGAATCTCGCGCAATAGACGCGTGTGATGACGAACAAGGATCTTGATGAATGATATCGAGCATGTTGCTTCAGGACCTTTGTAGGAAAGTGATGAAGAATTAAAGAGCGTCAGACATGGTAAACCAATGAGATGATAAAATGGATGCTTAACAAAGAAAAGTTCTAGAACGAGGAATAATATATCGAGATTTACATGGGGAAGGGAGTAGCCAACCGGTAGTTTAATAATAATCCGCAGATGAATCTATATGATATCATTAGTGAGATTTTTAAATATTAAAAAAAAAAACCATTTTAATCAATTATATTAATATTTTAATTTATTTGATAGAAGAACACTGGATTTAACAACTATAATTTTTGTATAAAAAACTAAAAAAATCAAAAATCTGCATACATTGTAAATAATAAATGAAAATGTCATAATTAATGGAAATCCTACAATACTCATATATACTTTTCTCACCCGCTACCATTAAAGAAAATAATAAAAGAATTCATGACTCTTTACTATAATTTATGGTAAAAAGTTAAACGCCCAATCTTTCTCAGTCAAAGTATGATACACTCGAAAAAAAGAAGAAGCAATTCCATGACAGAAAAGACCAAAACTAGGTAGATGATGATCAATCTTTGAGACCACACTCCGTACAATTGCGAGAATCATGTCTAGCAAGCTGCTTACAATTCTTGCACCGCCTTTTCAACTTCTTCGCATTTGTCACAGCCTTCTCATGAACACCAATTAAATTCTTCCCTATCCCATATCATTTCTTGTGAATTGCCCTAGGGGGAAATTTTCAAACTATGAGGCTGAGTTACCCCAAAGAATAAAAGCTTTTATGGATCGAAAACTTGAATTTCATTAAACGAGCTTGGTCCTTTAAATAGGAGTAACAATCCTAATTACAATCAAATAAGGAAACAATCTTAAATCAAATAAGCAAAACTCTCGAAGATAGAAACATAAAAAATAAGAGAAATAAAAGGTAAATAAGATAAGGATGATGAAAGAATATCAACAAAATCCTTTACTCCCCCCTCAAGTTGGAGCATGTAAGTCTTGAATGCCCAATTTGTCAAGTAGCTTGCGTAATTGATCTGCGCCCAATGCCTTAGTGAAGATGTCAGCCACTTGTACTTTCGTGTCAACAATGAGAGGTTTGATTTCCTGTGATTCAACACGCTCACGAACAAAGTACCGGTCCATTTCAACGTGTTTGGTCCTTTCATGAAAAACAAGATTATTAGCAATATGTCGAGCCGCCTGATTGTCACAGAAAAGAGGTGTAGCACTAGTTTGAGGTGCCTGCAGAATTCCAAGTAACCAACGAACCCACAAAACTTCACTAACAGTTGTTGCCATAGCCCTATACTCGGCTTTAGCGGAAGATCTCGAGACAACTGTTTGTTTCTTTGTTTTCCAAGAGATGGGTGCTCCATCTAGGAGTAGCAAGTAACCTGAAAGAGATCGTCGTGTAAAAGCACATCTAAGCCAATCCGAGTCACAATAGGCTATAAGATCAAGACCTCCTTTCTTTGGTATAAAAACTCCTTGACGCGGAGTGGTCTTTAGGTAACGTAGGATTCTAACTGCAGCATCCATGTGACATTGTCGAGGATCAGATACAAACTGACTAAGCATATTGACTGAATAAGCAATGTCTGGCCTGGTAGCTTGGAGATAAAGCATTCTACCAACAAGACGACGATATTGGCTAGCATCTGCCTTGGGACTGTCATGACCTTGATCCAACTGTAAATTTTGTTCCATCGAAAACAAGCTCGGACGACATCCCATTAAACCACTGTCTTCAAGAATATCAAGTGTGTACTTGCGTTACACAATACTATCAGGTGTACGTGCCACTTCTATTCCCAAGAAATATTTCAACGAACCCAAATCCTTAATGCTGAACTTTTGATCGAGAAAGGACTTTACTTCTTTTATCTTTGAGGCACTGTTAGCGACAATAATGACATCATCAACGTAAATCAAGGCAGCAACAAAAACATCATTATTGTTGAATATGAATAAAGAGGCATCAACATGGGTTTGTCGAAATCCCAATCCAGTAAGTGCCAAAGTGAACTTTTGGTACGAAGGCCATAAAGGGATTTTCACAATCTACAAACTCGTGTTTCTTCTTTTCTTGAAAAACCATATGGAATTTTCATATAAATTTCTTCTTTGAGGTCGTCATGCAAGAAGGCATTATTCACATCGAGTTGATGTGCAATCCAATCCTTATTGGTTGCAACAGCAAGGAGTGTTCTGACTGTTACCAATTTAGCAACAGGGGCAAAAGTGTCATGAAAATCGACCCCCTCCATTTGTGTGAATCCTTTTGCAACCAATCTCGCCTTATATCTTTCGATTTCACCATCTGGTTTGTATTTTATTTTATACACCCACTTGGAATCGATGGCTCGTTTACCCTTAGGCAAGTTTTCAAGGGTCCAGGTACCATTGTTTTCGAGGGCTTTGATTTCATCTTTCATTGCAGTAACCCATTTTTCATCTTGCATAGCCAGCTTAAAATGTTTTGGCTCACTGTTTGAGCTAATTGCCGATAAGAAATCGTTATGTTTATCAGAAAATTTGTCATAAGAAAGATAGTGGGTTAGGGAATGTACCGTCGAAGAAGCTTGATGGCTTGTGCGTCGTGCGTGGTCTATCGAAGGTGGTTGCTTGACGACGAAATCTTCAAAACATTTCGGTGGTGCTCTATTCCTTTTCTCTCTTTGAACTTGTGTAGTTGTTTCTGTGTCTTGGGTCACGGGGTCATTCACAGGATCTTCGAGTACAACTTGAGCATCTGTGGTCAACTCCTCATTAGTTTCTTCAATACTCTCCCTTGCTTCTTCAACTTCAATGCCATCATCGATATTTTTTTAGGTATGAAAGGCATCATCAGTGGTTGCATCTTTAATTTCCCAATCATTTTCCCTTATCTCTGCACAATCTTCTTTTTCTTTGTCTTTAGTCACCATAAAAGGGAACTCGTTTTCTACAAATTTTACATCCCTTGAGACAGTGATTTTATGTGTATCAATGTCATATATACGATATCCTTTCTGTCCTTGAGGGTATCCAATGAAGACCCCAGGCCTCCCCCTCACTTCAAACTTATCTCCCTTCGTTTCTATGTTTCTAGCATATACCAAACAACCAAAAATCCTCATGTGGTCATATGCTGGTTTTTGCTTAAAAAGAACCTCAAAAGGAGTTTTAAAGTTTATAACTTTGGAAGGAAGCCTATTTATGATGTAAGTGGCAGTTAAGATGCAATCTCCCCAAATTTTGATGGGTAAGTTAGCCTCAAATCTTAAGGCTCTAGCTATCTCAATAAGGTGTCTGTGTTTTTGTTCAGCGACACCATTTTGTTGCGGGGTGTTTGGGCAAGAAGTCTCAAGAATGATACCTTTGGAAGCATAAAAATCACTTATGAAGCCCGAGGTGAATTCTCCTTCGTTGTCGCTCCTTCTTCTTTTGACTTCTTTTTCAAATTGAGTCTTGATCATATTGCACAAGTTGATTAGATGATTGTTTGCTTCTGATTTGTGTTTAAGCAAAAACACCCAAAAAGCTCTACTAAAATCATCAACCACAGTCAAAAAATACCGTGCCCCTGTGAGCGAAGGAGTTCGATAATTTCCCCAGATATCACAATGAAGTAAATCAAAACATTCAATCGTTTTAATAGAACTTTTAGGAAAAGGAAGTCTGGTATGTTTTGTTTTTACACACGAATCGCAAACACTATTATTTGACCTAGGAACAAGATTTTCTAAAAACTCAGAATAACGTAACTTGGAGTCTGAAGTGTAACCAAGTCTTTTGTGCCAAACTTCAAATATCTGGTGCAACCATCATTGCCATTTTCTTTTCTGCCACTGAATCCATTCGATAGAGACCACCCTTGCACTTACCCATGCCAATCAAGTTCTTCTCGAGTAAGCCCTGTATAAGACAAAAATCAGGGTAAAAAGTTACTGCACAATTCAAATATGTGGTTATTCGACTGACAGAGAGTAAGTTGCATTTAAAATCAGGGATGAATAACACATTCCCAATTCTAATTCTGTTTGGCAAGTTGCAATTCCCTTTTCCATTAATTGGAATTGAATCTTCATTTGGTATGGTGACAGGTGCCTCATGATTGCAATCTACCCTTTTTTCAAGTAGATTAAGATCATAAGTCATGTGTTCTGTAGCACCTGTATCAATAATCCATGAATTGTTGCCAACATCCTTACCAGCCATGTTACCGACGGGTCCTACACCTTCTTTGTTAGTGTTCTTGAAGTGCTTGAGTAGCTCCTGATATTGTTCATTCGTCATGATGGGTACTTGTGTGGTTTCAGTGTTGGCAAACACAGCTTTCGGTCGACCTTTTTCTTTCTTTCCTTTTCCGGGCCACCATTCGGGATAGCCAATTCGCTTCAAGCAACCATCTTTATTATGTCTCGTTCTACCACAGAAGGTACAATTTTCAACTTCATCATTGCCGTTGCATCTTGCCTCCTTCGTACCGCCTTTATTATGCTGTGGTGTTGAGTCATTGGTTCCTTCCCTTATGTTCTGAGCAAATATTTGAAAGGCAGCAGCCTCATGTATGGGTCTTCTTGTGGCCGCTATAGCTCTTTGTTGTTCATCTTCTACGACTAGATGATAAGCAGTGCCAAGCGTAGGAGTTGGTTTCGAGGCAAGAATCTGAGTCTTAATCGTTGCAAACTCATTATCAAGTCCCATCAAAAACTCGTAGGGGCTCTCCTTTTCTTTTGCTTCGTTTAGTGTTTTTCCAACATCACATGTACAGCTTTCGTAGGTGCAATAAGGTGTTGGTGACATAGTTTGTATTTCGTCCCACAGTCCTCGCATCTTGGTGTAATAGGCTGAAACAAATGCACCATTCTGAGCCGTGGTGGTCAAGGTCTATTTTAGTTCGTATGCTCGAGGAGCACTTTCCTTGCCAAATCTTTCTTCAAGATCGGCCCATATCTCTGCAGCGATGTTGGCGTGTTTGACGCCTGATCTGATATCCTTCTCCATGGCTGTAGTCAACCATCCCTTTATCATAGCATCACATCTCATCCATAACATATATTGTGCCGATTCCTCTTCTGGTCTTTTAATTGAACCATTAATGAAACCGATTTTGTTCTTTGTGAACAAAAAAATTTTCATCTCTTGAACCCAATCTCCATAATTACTGTCAGAGAGAACATCGTTTACCTGCATCTGTCTTGGATAATCAGAGCAGTGAAGATAATATGGAGAATTAGGATCGATGGTGTTTCCATCGTTCTTCTGTGGCGGCGTCGCGTTATCTCCGGCCATGGCGTCGTTGATGTTTGAGATGGATTAATCAATCCTTGCTCTGATACCATAAAAACTTTTATGGATCGAAAACTTGAATTTCATTAAACGAGCTTGGTCCTTTAAATAGGAGTAACAATCCTAATTACAATCAAATAAGGAATCAATCCTAAATCAAATAAGGAAAACTCTCAAAGATGGAAACATAAAAAATAGGAGAAATAAAAGGTAAATAAGATAAGGATAATGAAAGAATATCAACAAAATCCTTTAAAGAATTCCTGCATGTTTTCATTCTTTTGTCCACGACTAGACCGAGGGAGTTATAACCTTAATCTGAGAATTCCATTTCTCCAACTGATCAACGAACTGCCAGAAGCGACTCCTTATCATTTCGTACGACCTCTAAGATACGTTAGACCAACGAATATTCATTAACTATTAACTTTTCCTTCTCGAAATCTACCTCACCATATATTTGGTTTTCACCTTGAAAGCTTTGTTTTTGTGGCTAATTGTGAAAACTCTCTTCCCGGCAACCTCAGTGACACCCTCCCATCCATATGACCATACAACCTCGCTCAACACTTTTTGTACCTCAAAAATTATTGTACATGTAATCGTGTATATACAACAAAGCAAACTCTTCAATCTTACTAGGAGAAACCCTACGTGGGACAGTAGACTTATTTTTCACCTCAAGCGCACGATGTTCTTTCCTCATAGTTTCTATAACATTATCAAAAGAATGAAGGAAGACATCAAGATCATTCCAAAAGGCAGCATATTCATTGAAGAATGCACTGATAACTTCGATCTGAAATTCGTTTTCATTTGCTCGGACATTGGGAAATCCTCGTAATAGGCAAGTAACCAAGAGTCTCTATTAGAATACATATATTCAAACCACCCCACCCCCGGGGGTAATTCATATATATCCATCATCTCCTTCCACTTAACCTCAAAAACAATTGGTTCTAAGTTGCCATTCGATGCCAACTTGTTCATGTCATCAATAAAAGAGGTATCATGGGCAAGGTGTACACCAATCTACAAACACGTTTGATAAACAAAAAATTTGCTATTATATAGTATGAAATATAAAAATTGAAATATACATGTATCATGAAGATCTATACGATACCTTGTTCTCCGCCTTCTTCATGATGTGCCATATACAAAAGCGACCTTGCTATTGTGAAACACTATCGGTATGGCTTGTTTCATTGCAGCACATTGGTCAGTAATAACAAACTTTGGTTGACGACCATGGGATTTCAAGAACGCCCTTAACGCCCAAGTGTAATCCACAACCATCTCTACTCGCAACAACATAGCCTCAACAACGACAATTCTTTTGTGATTGCTGATTGCAACAGAAGGCACAAAAACCACTGCATGTTTGTCATACATGTTGGATCAATCTCTTTAAAATATAATTATCACCGTTCAATTAACTAAACAGAAAGTTACATCATAGTATATATATATATATATATATATACACACATACACAAACTGCAGGATACCAAGGGATGCAACCCTTTGTCCAAACGACACCCGTGTTCGGTAGACAGTAAATAACTGTCAACAACCATTAACTAACTATTAAACAGTAAATTGACTACCAATTAACTAGCTTATATTTCAACACACCCCTTTAAGCTAGTAATGGTAGAATTCCCAATCTTTCTCTCATGATCATAAAGCTTCCAACTTGTAGGGCATTTGTAAAGCAATCTGCTAGTTGTTCCTTTGATCCACAAAAGTCAATGTTCACTTCACCATTAGTCACCAATTCACGAATAAAATGAAATTTTATTCTTATGTGCTTACTCTTCCCATGATACACATGATTCTTAGATAAAGCAATTGCATACCTGTTATAACAGTAGATAGTTGTAGGACAATCTTGTGAATGCTCTAATTCTTGCAGTAGAGATATTAACCATAAATCTTGGCAACCAGCCGTGGAAAGAGATATATATTTTTCCTCAGTAGAAGATAAGGCAACCACACTTTGTTTCTTGGATTGCCAAGATATAGCACCAGTCCCTAAACTAAAAAGATATCCTAATGTACTCCTTCCATCATCCAGATTCCCACCAAAATCACTATCACTATATTCTATTAGTTTGAAATTTTTGCTTTTGGAATAGGTAATGCCATAACCAAGAGTTCCTTTGACATATTTAAGAATTATTTTCCCTGCTTTCTAGTGACAGCTCTTTGGTGATTCCATGAATCTACTGATTATGCTAATTGAGAACACCATGTCAGGTCTAGTGGCAGTCAAATACATTAGACTTCCAACCAGAATTCTATAGATACTAGAATCAACTTCCTTATCCCTGCTCTCCTTTGACAACTTTAGTCCAAACTCCAGAGGAGTATTCACTGGATTGTATTGAAACATGTTAAATTTATCCAATAAGCCTTAAGCATACCTTTGTTGAGAGATTGTGATTTTCTCATCTTCTTGTTTGACTTCAATTCCCAGAAAGTAATGGAGCAATCCTATGTCTGTCATGTCAAATTTTCTGTTCATTGATGCTTTAAATTCCTCAATCATTTCTTGTGAGTTTTCTGTGAATACCAAGTCATCTACATATATGCATACTATGAGCATCATACCTTCAGCCATTTTTGTGAATAAAGTATGCTCCTGTGGGCATTTGTTGAATCCATTGGTCTGAAAATAACCTTCAATTCTGTTGTACCAAGCACGTGGTGCTTGTTTCAGCCCATACAAAGCCTTCTTTAGATGACAGACTTTGTGTTCCTCCTTTTTTTTCACACATCTCTCTGGTTGGTCTATATTCATATCCTCTTCTAAGCTTCCATTAAAGAAAGCTGATTTTACATCCATTTGATGTACCTTCCAACCACGTTGAGCAGCAATGGCTAACACCAATCTCACAGTTTCCAGCCTTATAACAGGTGCAAACACTTTCTGATAATCAATACCATATTTCTGTTTGTAACCTTTAACTACTAACCTTGCTTTGTGTCTATCAACTTCCCCTTTCTCATTCAATTTTGTCTTGTAAATCCATTTGACTACAATTGGTTTGTGATCCTTTGGAAGATCAACTAATTCCCAAGTATCATTCTTTAAGATAGCTTCAATCTCCTTATCCATGGCATCTACCCATTTCTTTTCTTGAACAACATCTTCAAATGATTTAGGATCTGCATCAGAAAATAATGCAAAGTATGGTGTCCTAAGGTACCCTTTAAGCTACAGAATTAGTCTTCTCGATGACTAAAGACTGCTACTTCATTGAGGTCTATCCTTTTTGTAGTGTTGTAAATGTCACTCAGATTTCTAAATCCTCTATTAGATGGACTTTCTGAGGAGGAGGCAGAGGAATCTGTTCCTTGGATAATAGATTCATTTGTTGGTGATGTTGGATTCTGATCAATATGACTTGAAGTTGCTGGTGATGTTGGATTCTGATCATTATGACTTGAAGTTTCTTCCTTAGGCACTTCTGCTTCATCAATGTCTTGAATGATATTGTCTTCTTGTCTTGAAGAATTAACCCAAGATTTTCCTTCCTCAAATATCACATCTCTTCTAATAATGGTTTTCTTAATGGTAGGATTGTAGAGTTTGTAGGCCTTTGACCTCTCACTGTACCCAATAAAGATGGTTTTTTCTGATTTGTCATCCAACTTGCTTCTCTTATGATATGGTATGTGGGAATATGTTATGCATCCAAATGTCCTTAAATGTGCAACAGTGGGTTTATGGCCACTCCATGCCTCTTGAGGTGTAATATTGGAGAGGCTCTTTGTAGTAGTCCTATTCAACAGATAGCATGCACATGCTACAACTTCTGCCCAAAAATGATTATCTAATCCTTTGCTTTTCATCATACTCCTAGCCTTTTCAATTAGAGTTTTATTTACTCTTTCTGCCACCCTATTTTGTTGGGGTGTGTACCTAGTAGTAACCTGATGGTGTATGCCATTTTCTTTTAAAAATTCCAAAAAATAAGTGGCATTTTATATTCACCACCCCCATCTGATTTGATCTTAGGGTCTTGATTTGATGCCCACTTTGTTTTTCAACAAACAATTTAAAGGTTCTAAAGATGTCAAATACTTCTGATTTTTCTTTTATAAAGTAAACCCAAAGTTTTCTACTAAAGTCATCCATGAAAGTAAGTAGGTACCTGTTCCCAATATAGAGGTTGTTTTCATAGGTCCACACACATCTATATGGATAAGTTCAAGCGGCTTAATGGCCCTCCATGCTTTCTCTTGAGGAAAGGGTTCTCTTGACTGCTTCCCAAGTATGCAAGCTTCACATGTTTCATCTAATTTGCTGATGTTAGGCAGTCCAATACCAAATTGTTCTTGTACATAAAGTTTAGATACCGAAGGTTAACATGACCAAATCTTTGATGCCATGGAAGGGAATTCTGCTTTATGGATATATTGAAGGAAAATAAGGTGTCTCCCTTAAAATTGAGAGGGAACATCTTATTTGTCGTCATATTGATCCCTCCAAGTAAATTTCCATTTGGATCTCTTATCTCACATGTACCATTCTTGAAGTGGATATCATACTTGTTTTGAAGGAGTTGTCTCACACTAAGTAGGCTATGCTTTAAACCAGGGACAAAATAAACACTTGATATTCTTTTTTGTCCTATTTTGGTATCAACCATAATTTCCCCAATCCCTTGAACAACCAATCTCTTGTCATATCCAATTCTTACTTCCCTTTTTTGAGTCTCATCCATCTGAGTGAAAAGTCTCCTATTACTAGTCATATGGTTGCTACATCCACTATCTATGTACCATATATCATCAGTTGATGCTTCTTGGATGTTAAATGTAAAACCCAAAATTTTTGAGGAATAAATAATTTATCTTCATTATTATTCTTTCCATTTTTTGAATTATAAAACACACATACACATGTACTTATATATATATATATATATATATATGTTAAATAAATAAAGAAATTAAAAAAAGTTTAGAAATCGGAGTAAAGGTGAAATAAAAAGTCAAGCCATTGGTGAAAATTGTAAATTTTGTTAAAGTAAGCAAGCCGGGGGTTGTAGGTCATTTCTCATAGTGCAGGGGTAATGTTTGGTGTAAAATGGTCCAAATATGAGGGACCTGTTTCATAAATAGGACAAACTCCAAAAATTTGAAAACGACTTTTCAATGAGAAGTTTAGAGAGCTCCTATTGGCTCGGTTGGTCAACGAATAAGCCAAACAAAACCATATTTAAGTAGGATTCTTTGTCCTCTTCATTGAGATTGAAACCACTCGGATTTTCATGGAGTTTTGAAGGAGAAAACCGGAGTTGAAGTTCAAGGTCAAAAATCCCCGTTTTTCGTCAATTAGAGGTAAAATACTCAACTAAAATTCATGTTCTTTATGTGGTTAGCTTCGTTTTTTAGTCCTCTATGGAACCCTAATAGCCTTATGTTTCAGATTTGGTGTTTTATAGTTCGATTTTGAAGTTTAAAGTTTCGTTCGGTTTAGTTTAAAACTAAAACTTTAAATAAGAAAATGGAACTCATTTCTTGACGAAAAATTATGTTCTTGACGTCAAAATGTTGGTAAAAATATTGCCAAGGTTTTAGTATAAAAAGAATGAAGAAAAAGGATCAAGAAAAGGGTCAAAATGAAGCTTAAATTGGTTAGAAACGTGCAGCCATGGCTGCTGTGTGTTCTGGGTTGCGATCGGGTCGGGCCCAGATCCGACCCATAAACCTGTGTTTTCGACCCATTAAAAATAAATATGGATATATGTTTAGAGGGGGAGTCAGAACCGTGACGTCCTGTTGATAAAGACAAGCCTTAACCACTCCGATAGGAGATCATTTCATGCTCTTTAGGATTAGAAATTCCTTACATTTAATAATTAACTGACTTTCTTTAATAAATTTCTATTATAACCCCAAGATTTAGGAAACTAAACTTACCTTTTAAAATTTTCTTAACTCCAGAAAGTTCCTTAAAAAAATTTAGATGTGTAGATTTCAACTTTATTTTATTATTTTTTTTGATTTTATGAAATTACCAAAATGCCTCTAAAATTAAAGGGTGTATATTTTGAGCAATACGTGACCTTTTTGCTTTATAAAAATACCATCAAGTTTGAAATTTACTACTTTAACTATGTAATTATTTGGGGATAATTAGAATGAATCATTTAAATAATTATATGATTTTTATTATGAGATTAAAGCGTAGCTCTTGAGTTATATATATATATATATATATAATATAGACTTGGGATCATGCGAGACCAAGGGTTTTTCGTGAGACCCGTAAGACCAATTCTCAACCCTTGGATTAGATCTACAATATGACCATTAGATCATTACCTTATAAAATTGTCACCGTGCAACTTTAGACCATTAGATCATTACCTTATAAAGTTGATCAATTAACATAAATTGGTCTTACGGGTCTCAGGAAAAACCTTTGGTCTCACGTGAACCCAACCCTATATATATATATATATATATATATATATANCCTATATATATATATATATATATATATATATATAGAGAGAGAGAGAGAGAGAGAGAGAGAGAAATGTTGTTTCAAATGTAACTCATCGCATTTGGACAACCATGCAACCCAATACATTGAAATATTTATGAAAATGATGAGAGTTCATTTATTATGATTTAAATATTTATGGAAAATGAATGCAGTTCATTAATTATGATCAATACTTTATATTAGGAAACAATCAAAACTTCTATAAAATTACATATTCATCAAATTAAATGGACGGTTGAGATTGAGTTGTATTGGTTGTACAAATGTAAGGGGTTGTATGATAATCAACCCCTCTCTCTCTCTCTCTCTCTCTATATATATATATATATATATATATATATATATCGTCTAGACATTTATTTTATAAAAGATGATTTATGGAGTTATAAAATGAATAATTGACTATACGAGGTGTTACTCGAGTTGTAAATTTATTATGACGCTTTTAACTCGAAATATGTCATTATTAACCTATGTACCATATAATAGATAACTTAATAATCACGTTTATGATGCCGTTTTAAGATCTATAGCTAGATGAGACACTTATGTCGGAACTCATGGTTCCTATAATTTTAATTGATGTGAGGAGCGTTCATAAGCATAGTTGATCAATGTTGACCCTAGTCGACGTAGTTGACCGTAAGCTGACTTTTATGTTGGCCTTTGGGAGAAATTAATCATTTATGCTCTATTCTTTATTATAAATTGTAGGTTACCAGTCACCGACATTAGTTAAGCAACCTACGTTATTAGGTGAATCTTCATGAGTTTTCACTGGGATGCATACCTAAGTACAAATTTATTTTTTGCATGATATGAATTGTTGATTATTTGTACGTATGGATGATATTTCAATTACATATATGTTATGATATACTTTACATGTATGTTATTTTGTGAATGGTTACATGCTATGTGTTTAATCAGTTTTTCGAATAACTCTAGCATGCTATTCCATATTAAAGTTTTATGATTCATTGGTGGGCATTTGACCAGTAAGTCACGACCAGTATAAAACACAACCCAGATAAGTGGGTGATCATTTAAGACTGATGTATCTACCCAGGGTGTGTTTGTGACTAAATGACCCATACCTGACTAAACATGAGATCTCTTATTTTCAATGTTTTAAATATATTTTTTAAAGCTGTGATTTTTATTATAAAGCATGCATATATGCCATATATATATGTCAAGATATGATTTTTTTCACGCAAACCATGAACTCGTTAAGCTTTATAAGTTGACTATAGTATGCATCTTAGGGCCAGGTAGTTCGAGGTTGGATAAGGGCAAAGGACACGCTTAGAGAATTGCTAATTATCATCTTATTTTAGTCTTTTGTCTAGCAGTGTTGTGCCGATCTTTTGTAACTTAACCTGGTATGAGGTGGGTTAGAACTTAAGTTAATTTCTGGTTGACTCAAAGACTTCCGCTATAAATGGTTTAAACGGTTTTATTTTAGCCGTCTTTTGGAGTATTTATTTAAGAATTCGTTTCAGATTACGTAACATTCTAGAAAAAAAGAGGGCGTTACATTAAACATCATAAACATAGAATTATCCTCGTTGCTAGCTTCTAGATTAATAACAGTGGATCCTCTTTTTTCTGCAATTCTTTTCCTGTAGTATTTGGCGATATGACCAAATTTCTGACAGTGATGACATTGAACTGGTGTTGTGTTTCTTCCCTTGAACCCTTCTTTATTTTCAAACTGTTGGATTCTATCAGATGGTCTGCCCTTTTCTTGTGTATTTGGCGATTGTAATTGGAAAGCTTGTTCAAAAGGCGAGGTATCGAATTGTCTCATTCTTAATTCGTGTGACTGTAATGTTCCAAGTAGATTCTCAAGAGACAAAATGACAGATCCTTGGATTCCTGATTGCTACCACTATATATTCGAATTTTATTGTTAGGCTTCTAAGGATCTTCTCGACCATCCTTCTGTCATCTATGTTTTCCCCATTCAATCTTAATTGATTGAGTATCAAAATTACACGGTTGTAGAATTCTTCTACTATTTCTGAAACCTTCATCTTGAGTGCATATAATTCACATATTAAGGTTTGCAATTTCACTATTTTTACTTTGTCTTATCCTCGATATGTTTTGTAAAGCATATCCCATGCTTCCTTTGCAGATTTCGAAGAGGTAATACGTTCAAAAATAATTTTGTCCACAACCTGGTAGATTATGTATAAGGCTTTTCTATCTTTCTTTCTTGAATTTCAGATTTCCTCATCTTATTCTTTCGACATCTCATTGAATTGATCAGAATCTTTGCACCCTTGATCAACCACATCCCATAATTCTTGTGATTCGAACAATACCTTCATTTGAACGCTCCAATGATAATAATATTTTCTATTTAATTTTGGGAGTTGAGGATGCAGAAAATTGATTGTTGTTGTCGAAGCCATTTGTGTGTATGGCTCTGATACCACAATGTTGGATCAATCTCTTTACAATACAATTATCACCATTGAATTAATTAAACAGAAAGTTACATCAGAGTATATATATATATATATATATAGACTGCAGGATACCAAGGGATGCAACCCTTTGACCAAACAACACCCATGTTCGGTTGACAGTTAAATAACTGTCAACAACCATTAACTAACTATTAAATAGAAAATTAACTACCAATTAACTGGCTTATATTTTAACAATACAACACAACACAAACACCTCAAATTATATATGAACTAAAATCGAAACTAGCAATGAAATTTACTTATTTATATGGGATGTAGCATCAAATGAGATGGCATCTCCAAACTCCTTCAAATTCAATCGCACTATTTCATCAGCTTAAAATTTAACATCCAACTCCTTCTCATTACACTTGTACTCATAAAAGTATCCCAAACATATTTTTTCCTACTAGTCATAGTGTTAATCAACATTTGGCATCCTTATTACCAACAAAAGTATTCATATCATGCCTATAGTTTTGATATTTCCAATCCGTCCCATCTGACGAATGAATTCCACCATCTAAAGCCTTGTGAATTCTATGCCCTTTTGTCACACCGATGTCGGAACTACAAGAATGGAATACGTTTCTCTGTTCTGAGTAATTTAACTGCCTTTTAGATCTAGACAACTGTTAAAAACAATAATCGTTCATTCCATGTTTATAACAACATTAAAAATTATTGAAAGAATAACCCTAGATCTATACAACATACAAAGCTAAAGTAGCTTAGAAAGAAGAAGAGCTAGAGATAAATGAAATCAAAAATGAAATGACAAAATGAACCAAATGACTCAAAAACTCGGTTAAAAGATCCTATAAATATGAATAAGGAAATGACAAAAATAGTCCTCCAAGATACTGAAAAAAATGCTCCACTACCCTTGATGTTTCCCAATAAGTGAGGCGCAGTCCTCCTACTTTAGAACTCTAGATTTATCAACTTTATGCCTTTGACATATTTTAGTCCCTCAAAATTGAAAAAGATTAACAAAAGTTAAGATCGTAAAATAACACATATTTTGACACTCTCCCTCAATCTTGATTTTTGAATAAATCAATCATTTGCAACTTAGAACACAAGTAATTATGATGATTTATACCAAGAGATTTTGTAAAGATATCGGCAGGTTGTTCAAAAGATAAAATTTTCACAATTTTTAACAATCCTTTACTGATGTTTTCTCTATTTTGATGAACATCTATTTCAATGTGTTTAGTATCATGAAAAATTGGGTTATTACCAATCTGAATGGTAGATTTATTATCAGGTAACAGTTCTGAAATATTTAAATCTTTAAGAATTTTTAGAACCCATAATACTTCACAGGCAGCTGAGGCCATAGCTCTGTATTCTGATTCTGTAGAAGAACGAGAAACTGTACTTTGTTTCTTGCTCTTCCAAGAGATCATAGCGTTCCCCAATAACAAACAAAACCCAGTTACTGAACGTTTAGAAGAGAGGCACTTACCCCATCAGCATCGACAAAGGCAGTTAAAGAAAACTATTATGACCTAGTAAAGCTAACACCTTTACCTGGACACAACTTCAAGTACCTGAGAACTCTAAGTGCAAGATTTAAATGAGACTGTTTAGGTGAATGCATAAATTGACTCAAACAGTGAACAACAAAAGCAATATATGGTCTAGTAGCAAGAAGATAGATCAATTTACCAATCAGTTTTTGATAACCAGTATAATCAGACAGTGGAGAATCTTTGTTATTACTAGAGTCAGATACAACTACATGCTTATCCATTAGAGTATTACAAGGCTTGCACCCTAAATATCCAAATTCATTAAGAAATTCTAAACAATACTTCATTTGAGTCATACAAATTCCATTCAGACAGTCTAAAATTTCAATACCTAGAAAGAATTTCAATTTTCCCAAATCTTTTATAAGAAATTTTCCTTTTAAGAAAACTTTAACCTTATCAATTTCATATTGATCATTACTAGTAATGACAATGTCATCAACATATACTAACAAGACAAGGAAAACAGATTCAGCTCTCTTTGTAAACAAAGAATAATAATTAATACTTTGGACAAAGTCGTGTTCGATTAGACAAGACGAAAGTTTAGCATACCACTGACGTGGAGCTTGCTTTAAACCATATAAGAATTTAACAAGTATACAAACAAATTTATGATTTGAATTATAGTAAGCTCATGTAAACTTCTTCAATTAAATCTCTATATAAAAAAACATTATTAACATCTAATTGATACAAATTCTACTTATTTTGAACAGCTAAAGATATAATGCAACAACGAGTTACCATTTTTACAACATGAGAGAAGGTTTCATCATAGTCAAGACCTTCTCTCTAACTATACCCTTTAGCTATAAGCCTAGCCTTGTATCTTTCTATTTCCCCAGTAGATTTGTACTTTATTTTATAGATCCATTTGCAACCTATAGGTTTTCTACCTTGAGGATAGTCTGTTATAATTCATGTATTATTTCTATGTAATGCTTCCATTCCATCATTCATAGCATTTATCCAATTAATATCAGTACAAGCTTCATGAATTTTTTTAGGTTCAATAGACTTGTTTAGATTAGACACAAAGCATAGGTTTTTAGAGGAAAGTCATCAAATTTTTGTGGAACATTGAGACTCTAGTAGACCTTCTACTAGGCTGACCTGAAGCAAAAGGTGTACTTCGAGTACCCTCAGGAATGAGACTTTCATAATTTCTTTGAGAACTGGCAGCCTCATCTACGCTACTTACGAGTTCCCATCTAGTAACTTTTCAAGATTATCTTCAACATTAGCTGAAGGACCTTGATTAAGAGGTTCATTTGAGCTTCCTAGAGGATCCTCATTGGCAGCTCTGGTTTAGCTACCTAGATATCTATTATTAGGGACATAATCAGATTGATTAATGGTGTTATCACCAGAATTGTCTCCATTATCATCACTGGGTAGTGAATCCACAATATCATTAGATGTACCATTCATGAAATCAAAGAAATTCAGTCTATTAACATCATCATTATGATCATCACCAAGCTTGTTTACAGTCATCTTAAAAGGAAAAACATTTTCATAAAATTTGACATCTCGTGAAATAACATACTTTCTAGACTCTAGACTAAAGAGTTTTTACCCTTTCTTTGAACTTGCATACCCTAATAAAACACATTTTTTGGACTTAGGAGAAAACTTATCTATGATGCTGGGTATGACAGCAAATGAAAGACACCCAAAATTCCTAAGATGAGCAAGAACAGGTTCGAATCCGTAAAAGTTCATAAGAACAATTATCATAAACAGAAGAAGATGGTGTCCTATTTACTAAGTAGGTAGTTGTGAGAATGCATTCAGTCCACATGTTTAAGGGAACTCCTCCCTGAAATATAAGAGCCCTAGCAACAATTAACAAGTAACAATGCTTTCTTTCATCAACCTCATTTTGTTGGGGTGTATAGGCACAAGAGGTTTGATGTATAACACCATTAGCTTTAGAAAACTCACTTAAGTTTTGACTTAAGAATTCAGAACCATTATCACTTCTAAACACTTTAACATTCTTGCCAAATTGATTAGTAAGTAAATTATAAAAGGTGATAATACTCTCTCCAACTTCATGTTTACCCTTTAACAAGAACACCCAAACAACACGAGTGAAATCATCGACAACAGTATGAAAATATTTATAGCCTTCCCTACTTTGGACACGATAAGGTCCCTAAAAATCTAGGTGAGTTCACCTAGATCGTTGGATTTATGGATACTAGACTCAAACTTTTCTCGAGTCTGTTTTGTCTTATGGCAGATTTTACAAGGCCCACAGTTATCATTATCAATATTGAGATTATGATTTAAAACATCTAAAACCTGACTAGCAGAATGACCAAGACGACCGTGTCATAATTGGGTAGAAGCTAAACAAGACACATTCATATTTTGAGAGCTATATAGTTAGACTCATAGTTTATATTTTGATCAAAGTAATACAAGTCCCCTTCTTGACTACTAGTCCCCACTGCATTCCTTCGTAGCAAATCCTGGACATAGCATTTGGATCCATCAAATCCCACAAACACCTTGTTGTCCCTAGCAAGTTTGTGAACAAATAACAGGTTGAAATTGAAGTCTGGGACAACCAACACATCATATAGAGTTACATTATTAGACAACTTGAAATCCCCAGTTTCCTTTATTTTAACTTTAGTTCCATTGGGATGACTAACTCTGAGGTCAAGTTCAGATATATCAACTACATTATTGAGAAAAACAGTATTGTAAGTCATGTGTTGGTTTGCACCAGACTCAATAATCCAACAAGATCTAAGAGACTTAAAATTACCTACCATATTAACAATGGCACCTTCAGAAGACTTATTTTTCTCAATTAAACCAAGAATCTTAGCAATCTGATCTTCAGAAAAAGAAAAGGAAGAGTTGGAAGCAACAGGCTTAGTAGGATTAATTTTAGAAGAAGTTGACTCAAAAACACATACATTATTAGCCGAATTCTTAAAAGATTGATTTTGAGGTCTGGATCGATTCTGGTAATTATTAGGGAACCCAATTAGCTTAAAACACCTCCCGGTAGTATGTCCAGAGGCCCCACAATGCTTACAACTTAGGGAGGTAACTTTACCCAGCCAACGTTTATTGTCATTGGTCTTACTAAAAGAGGATGCATTTTGAGGTCTGGATTAGATTGAGACACGTTTCCCTCTCGGTGAGATTCTTCCCTTGAAACCAGGAAAGGCAGTTTTTATAGAAGGAGGGGGATCACAAGTGAGAATATTACTTCTGATGGGTTGATATGTGTCATCAAGACCCATAAGAAATTACATGAGCTTAATAAGTTTGGTGTGTTCAAAAAATTCTTGAGAAGAATTACATGTGCGTGAGGGAAGTTTAACAAGAGCATCAAATTGCTTCCATAAGGAATTGAGTTTATAGTAATACTCAGGAACAGAAGTACCATTTTTGATGAAGCGATTAATTTTCTGATACAAGTTAAACATTATATATCCATCGAGCTTATCATAGGTTTCCTTTAACTCATCCCAAACCTTAGAGGCCTCTTTAGAGAACACTTGTCCTAGAAAGAGATCCTTGGTCATAAAACTCAGTATCCAAGAGAGGACAATAGAGTTACATCGATCCCATTGTCTTTCTAAGACAAGATCGTTTATTGGTAGAGGACATGACCCATTAATAAAGCTAATTTTGTTTTTAGTTTCTAAGGCCAATATCATGGCACAAGTCCAAACTTTATAGTTGTCAGTACCACTAAGTTTAACATTCAACAGAAGAGTTCCACTGGTATCACTTGGATGAAGGTACAATAGGTCTCCAAAGTCCAGACTAATGATCTTGGATTCCATCGACCTACCAGTGTCTAACTCAGAACCAGACACAAGCACACAAAAGAAGATTGAACAGATAGAAGCAGGATTCCTAAAACACTCGAGGTGCTGGGTCAAGCTAACTATTTAGCTCCAAAAAAATAACAAGAAAAGAAACAAACCACACCAGAACCATAAGGAGCAGACAATAAGAACAGAAGCACCTTACCACAATAACCAACACGACAAAAGCACAGAAAAGAAGGGAGATAGATACAACCTGAATACATGCAGTCCTATAACCAAAGGTTAAAACAAACGAATACAAGAAGCATGCAAAGGCCAAGAATAAGCCTGAACGTAAGGGAAATAGACTCCAACTTGGAACAAACACAGATCTGGAAACAAAAAGATCCTAATAGCACAATCAAAAGAAAAGAACAACAACATATCCAATTATAGTAGCAAGAAAGGGATAGGACAGATCAAACAAGATTTGTTAGGCCTGATCCTTACTATGCATTTACTCAGTTATAAGGCAACAAAGGAAACATATCTAAAGGAGGAGACAAAATGCAAGTACAGTAGAAAGGTAAGGAAAGAAAGATCAAGAATAGATCTGTTAAGCCGATCCTTAGTCTACACAGGCACTTGAAGAACCAGAAGAAAAGAGAAGATCTCTTATAGAAAAAACAAACAACCAAACATAAGGAATTATTTCGAGTATGGTAAGGAAAAAAGAAATCAGAAAGGCGAGATCTAGAAGATCTCCATATCTAGGTATTAAATAATTATTTACTTGAACCAAGAAAAGAAAGATCTAAACAAATCTAAAACAAAGAAAACCGGTGTTAACAGATCTTAAGGGGATCCTTGAGACCAAACCGATTCAACATGTGAGTATTTCAGTTGCGATTGGTGAACAAGATCTAAACAAATATTTGAGACCAAGCATGCAGAACCGAGCATTTACTCAAAAAGAAGATCTTAACAAATGTTTAAACCGAAAAACACAACCAGATCTTAAAACAAATTAGTAAACAAGATGTGAGTATTTCAGCTGCGATTGATTAACAAGATCTAAACAGATCTTTTGGGACCACGCAGAACCGAGCATTTACTCAAGAAAGGAGATCTTAACAGATGTTTAAACCGAACAACAAAACCATATCTTAAAGCAGATTGGTAAACAAGATGTGAGTATTTCAGCTGCGATTGGTGAACAAGATCTAAACAGATCTTTGAGACCAAACACACAGAACCGAGCATTTGCTCAAGAAAGGAGATCTTAACAGATGTTTAAACTGAATAACAAAACAGATCTAACCACAAACAAGTGTGCTATTTCAGCGATGATTGGAAGAACGAGATCTAAGAAGATCTTTAAATTCAAATCGATTTTCTGAGCATTTACTTCAAAAAAGAACACATTAAACCACAAAGCTTTAGCTAAAAAAGAAGAAGGACTTACTTGAGAAGATCTTTAAGTCCAAGAGCAACGATGAATGGAGAACCGTTCATAGTTTCAACAACCACATAATCCTTGATTCAGCTCTAATACCATGTTCAAAACAATAATCATTACATTCATTCCATGTTTATAACAACATTACAAAATATTGAAAGAATAACCCTAGATCTATACAACATACAAAGCTAAAGTAGCTTAGAAAGAAGAAGAGCTAGAGAGAATTGAAATCTAAAATGAAATGAGAAAATGAACCGAATGACTCAAAAACTCGGTTAAACGATCCTATAAATATGAATCAGGAAATGACAAAAATAGTCCTCCACGATACTGAAAAAAATGCTCCGCTACCCTTGATGTTTCCCAATAAGTGAGGCGCGATCCTCGTACTTTAGAACTCCAGATGCCTTTGACTGATTTAGTCCCTCAAAACGGAAAAAGATTAACAAAAGTTAAGATTGTAAAAGAACACATATTTTAACAAAAACATCATCTCTTCTTTACTTTATGCTTCTCTATGCACTTATAAACCTCATATTGGTTTATTTCATTAACATAACATACTTTAAAAAATGTTTTACATCCGGACCTTTTAAGATTCCTATTACGATGCGTATGTGCACAAGAAACAACTTCTAAGGTGTCAAAAGACTTCTGCGTTGGATTACCCTCTTTGCTACACACTAAATATCGATTTGTGATTCGACCATATTTATTCATTTTCTATTTGATAATGGAAAAATTGCATCAAAATTAAACAAACTTTCACTTGATTCCTATTTTGGGGAACCAACTTTTAAAATCATGTTATAACCAGGTCCGAGACAACCTAGGTTGAGGTAATTTATACATGTTTATTATGTGGATTACGTGAAATATGCATACCAAAGTAGAAATGCATGAAGTATATATGTGAACATGATATTGTGCATGCATATATGTGAAAAGGTGGCATGACACATATGATTTATACATGTATGCATGTGGTGTCAAGCATACATGAGGTGGTGCTTATTGTGATAAGCTAATCGGGTGAAATCATTATATCTTCATGGTTAAGAAATCATGAGTTTTATAACACAAAATCCACCGCCCAAAGTTATTTCTATTGGACAAAAGCTTTCACCGCCTTTGAAGTTTTATTATTAAAACCCTCCACCGCTTTGGTGAGAGTATTTAAAGAAGAGTTTGATAAGGTTATCCTTATCACTGTCACTCTTTTAGAAAAAGAACCTGTGTGTGAGTAARGTGTTCTTGAAGATTCTGTGTTAAGAATAAAGCTTTTGCTGTGTGATTTTCATCAAGAAAGCTGTTTGATAAGGTGAGTTTTAAACTACCGTTGAGTATAAACTGTGAGTTTTAAACTACAGTTGAGTATAAACTGTGAGTTTTAAACTACCGTTGAGTATAAACTGTGAGTTTTCTTTTAAACTACCTTTGTTTATAAACTGTGAGTTTTACTGTTGATTATATGCTATGAGTTTTGATGTTGGTTTTGAAGAAAAGATGGTAAAACTATTTTGATAGTTTTAAAGGTGTTAATGTTATTGTTTGAAAGATAAAGAAGAGTTTACTTCTTTAAAACAGTTTTGGAAATGATATCCTGTTCTGAGGATTTTAAAAGGGATATGAAGTTTTGGGAAACCTTCCTACCAAGCGTGGTGACGTAAGTCTGTTTTGGTATGGAAGTGGCTTTTGTAAATTGTTCCTACCAA
>NC_037528.1:19872693-19878913 GCF_001531365.2 Cynara cardunculus var. scolymus | reverse complement strand
TATTTTATATTACAGACTCTTGTATCGAGGACCTATGTGGGGAAAACATGTATTCTATATATGAAATATGTGGATTTGGGGTGTTACAGATGGTATCAGAGCCTGAGTTTAAGAGATTTAGGTATTCATATGCATGATGCCTAGACTTTAACTATTCTATTGCATATTAAGGTCCCAGATATAGTTAGAACCTTTGGAATAAATATAATAAGTTAAGAGGTCAGTGTGTAAGGTATTTTCAGATTACATCTGCCCAATGTAATTTTGAATCTACAGGTACATAACTGAACTTAGACACTTTATTATATTTGGGAATGTGAAAAATATGTTTTTTTAACTTTGATATCTACAGATGACTAGTAGATCAAGATGGTCAGAAAGGATCACCCGCCCCAATGAAGAAGAATCCCCTGTTGCTTTTATTGGCACCTCTGAGGGCAGAAGCAGAGGCAGAGGTAGAGGGAGAGGTAGAGGGCAGACCAGAGGCAGAATAAGTCAACCAGAAATCAATATGAATCAAGCAGAATCAAACTCTGAAAATATGAATCAAGAACAGATGTCTCACCCAGAATATATAACAAGAGACATATTAGCTGAAGAAATGGGAAGGCTAAGGGAAACCTTAACTTCTATTTTAAGGAATCCTGCCAGAATAGAGACAGACAGAATTGAAGTTACTCCATCGATTCCAATTATCAATAACAGGGAAGGAGATATAAAGATGTTTCTAACTTGTAAACCACTAACCTTCTCGGGAGAAAGAGATCCAATCAAGGCTATGTGTTGGATAAAGGAAATGGAGTCCGTATTCAATACCATCCGATGTGCAGAAGCAGATAAAGTGAGATTTGCAGTCTCAGTGATGAAATCAAATGCGTTATTTTGGTGGGAAGTAGAATCCTTAGCCAGAACAGATATTTTGCAGACTATGACATGGCTAGAGTTTGTCAACAGATTCAAGGAGCAGTTTTGCCCAAAAGCTGCCGTTAGACAAATGGAAGAAGACTTTCTAAAATTAGAACAAGGAAACAGAACGGTACGGGAATATACAGAGAAATTCATCGAATATTCAAGATTTGCAGAACATTATATTTYYTCRGAATCYARAAARGTKGAAAGDTAYATTTGGGGATTGAAACCATCAATCCGAGAATTTGTCATAGCCATGAATCCGGATACATTTTCATTGACCGTTGACGCAGCAGAAGTAACAGAAAGAAATAAGAACAGAGAAGAAGAAGGGAAAGCGATAGAAAAGAGGAAATGGGAAGGTCCATCAACCGGATACAAAGGACCAAAAGTTGTGAAGCATGGAAATAGGCCCATACAAAGATTCAATGAAAGGATTTATCCCCAATGTCATCAAGTTCATCAGGGAGAATGCAGAAGTGGGATAAGGAAATGTTATAGATGTGGTGAAACAGGTCATTTATCGAATGTTTGCCCAACAATTAAAAGGTGTTTTAATTGTAATTCTCCGGATCACCTCAGACCAAATTGTCCACAAATGAAAGCTCCACAGTTAGCTATGGAGAGCAATACATGGCTGGGTCGAGGAAGACCAAATATGGGCAGAGGAACAACGGGTGGGGCGCGGGGTCGATCTTTTCAAATGACCACACATGAAGCAGAAACTACACCCGATGTAGTAACAGGTACATTTTTTTATGAACTCCTTACATGCTAAAGTGTTATTTGACTCGGGTGCAAACTTCTCATTTGTATTCCCATCATTTGCCTCATATGCTCATATGAATTCTGTGCTACTTGACGATAAATTAGTAGTTGATACTGCTAACGGTCAAGTATTTGTAAGTTATATGTTTAAAAACTGCACTATCATGATTGAGGATTGTGAGATACCTATCCGATTGTTTCCCATGCCTATGAAGGAATTTGATGTGGTAGTAGGAATGGATTGGTTGGCAGAAAATAAGGCTAGCATCGTTTGCAGTGAAAAGATGATTAAAATTATGTTACCTAACAGAGGTACAGTCGTAATTTATGGTGATCATCAGGATCATCGTACCAGTTTACTATCTGTGATGGAATCCAGAAAATGTATCCAAAAGAAATGCCAAGGATTTTTAGCCTATATAATTGATGCTAAGAAAGAAAAGAATAAGCAAGAATTAATTCCGATTGTTAGTGATATCTTGAAGTCTTTCCAGAAGACTTGTTAAGGCTACCTCCAGATAGAGTTATTGAATTTAGGATTGATTTGATACTCGAAGCAACACCTGTAGCCAAACATCATATAGATTAGCCCCATCAGAATTGAAAGAATTGGTGACTCAACTAAAGGATCTACTTGACAAGGGTTTTGTTAGACCAAGTACTTCATCTTGGGGAGCTCCGGTTTTATTTATTAAAAAGAGGGACAGATCAATGAGAATGTGTATAGATTATCGAGAGCTTAACAAAATGACAGTTAAGAATAAATATCCATGGTTATTTGAATGAATTTCGGGACGAAATTCTTTTTAGGGGGGAAGAATGTTATAACCAGGTAATTTATACATGTTTATTATGTGGATTACGTGAAATATGCATACCAAAGTAGAAATGCAGGAACTATATATGTGAACATGATATTGTGCATGCATATATGTGAAAAGATGGCATGATACATATGATTTATACATGTATGCTTGTGGTGTGAAGCATACATGAGGTGGTGCTTATTGTGATAAGCTAATCGGGTGAAATCATTATATCTTCATGGTTAAGAAATCATGAATTTTATAATACAAAATCCACCGCCCAAAGTTATTTCTATTGGACAAAAGCTTTTACCGCCTTTGAAGTTTTATTATTATTATCCTCCATCGCTTTGGTGAGAGTATTTAAAGAAGAGTTTGATAAGGTTATCCTTATCAGTGTCACTCTTTTAGAAAAAGAACCTGTGTGTGAGTAAGGTGTTCTTGAAGATTCTGTGTTAAGAATAAAGCTTTTGCTGTGTGATTTTCATCAAGAAAGCTGTTTGATAAGGTGAGTTTTAAACTACCATTGAGTATAAACTGTAAGTTTTCTTTTAAACTACCTTTGTTTATAAACTGTGAGTTTTACTGTTGATTATATTTTATGAGTTTTGATGTTGGCTTTGAAGAAAAGATGGTAAAACTATTTTGATAGTTTTAAAGGTGTTAATGTTATTGTTGGAAAGATAAAGAAGAGTTTACTTCTTTAAAACAGTTTTGGAAATGATATCCTGTTCTGAGGATTTTAAAAGGAATATGAAGTTTTGGGAAACCTTCCTACCAAGCTTGGTGATGTAAGTCTGTTTTGGTATGGAAGTGGCTTTTGTAAATTGTTCCTACCAAGCGTGGTGACGTAAGTCWRTTTTGGTATGGAAGTGGCTTTTGTAAATTGTTCCTACCAAGCGTGGTGACGTAAGTCTGTTTTGGTATGGAAGTGGTTTTTGTAAATTGTTTCTACCAAGCGTTGTGACGTAAGTCTGTTTTGGTATGAAACTTATTTTTAGTTCCCCCAGACGTGGTGACTTTTGTCTGTTCTGGTTTGGAACTAGGAATGGGTACTTTCAGACGTGGTGACTTATGTTTGTTCTGATAAGTAGCCCTGTTTGATGGAGGAATAAGGGTGGTATATTAAGGAGGGGTGTCTTTTGGAATAAGAGTGTCAATTGTGTGTGAATATTATAGCTCTTACTATTATGTCTTTTAAGACTACAATAGATTTGAGTCCTTACTTCTTTGTGATTTGAGAACTCAAAGATATTGTTCTTCTTAGAAATAATGGTATTGATGTTCTTGAGAAAGGGAAAACTTGGCCTATGGCCATTGGTATTGGTTAAAAGTGTTTTGAAACAGAATGGTTATTTTCATGAGGAATTAGAGGGGCTCTGGTTGGTCCTCATCGTTGGAACAGAGGATTCTGGTTATTGATTTGAAGGATGAACAAGTTTTTACTAAAGGTCTTATTTGGATTAAAGGTTTTGTATCTTTTGATAAGAGCTTCTATGTCAAAATCATGCTTTTGAAGTTTTAAGAAAAGGAGTTTTATACTTAGTCTTNAGACCAGAGAAACTCTGGTTAAGCGTTGAACCAGAGGGGCTCTGGTTGGTCATGTCTTTGGAACCAGAAGCTCTGGTTAGTACAACCAGAGGCTCTGGTCGAACATGAACTTTTTATAATTGCTCGTTTTATGAAAAGGCTATCTTATTGGTTGAAGGTTTATCTAAAATCATTTATATGTGTCAGAGGTGCTGGTTAGTACAACCAGAGGCTCTGGTCGTTAAGACCAGAAGCTCTGGAAGAGAGACCAGAGGGGCTCTGGTCCTAAATGTCGAATTATATTCTAAGTGTTTTGTGAAACCAGCGGCTCTGGTCGTGAAGACCAGAAGCTCTGGAAGAGAGACCAGAGGGCTCTGGTCCTGAATGTCGAATTATATTCTAAGTCTGGTTAGTGAAACCAGAGGCTCTGTTCGTGAAGACCAGAAGCTCTGGAAGAGAGACCAGAGGGGTTCTGGTCCTGCTTGTTGGAATATTTTTTAAGTGTTGTTTGAAACAAGAGGTCCGATGGACCGAAGCAGTATGTTTTTGATTTTGTTTCATAAGATGAATGATTTGAAATAAATATTTTGGTGATCTTCACCCTGCATTACATAGAAGGGAACCTCACTAGACATTCATGTCTAACCCTCATTTTCATGTTTTCAAATTATGTGTGCAGGTAATGATTATAAGGGAAAGAGTGTTATGTGAATTATTTCTCTATATGCTTAGCTGTTTTGGAAGCATAGATGCTAGGATGCAAGAGCATGTACTTTTGGAATTTTTGGGTTGTGTATTTTATATTACAGACTCTTGTATCGAGGACCTATGTAGGGAAAACATGTATTCTATATATGAAATATGTGTTGTATGCAATAAGTGGATTTGGGGTGTTACAAATCATTTAGGAGTTTCTATCAAACTTTTTGTTTATTTAAGGGTTTGGTTAACTTATCTTGTTAATGCTGACGTCATCTAGATATTTTGCCAACTATGATATTCCACGTCATCATTTTGATTATAAATATACATCTAAAATGCTGACATACCATATTAATTTATTATTTTAAAACTAATACTCCACGTCATAATTTAAAATTACAAAATAATTACAGAAAATTAACTAAAATTCGTTTTTTTTTCAAAAAATAATTATAAAAAATTAATGTAGTAAAAATCTATTTTTCATTCCAAATCTAGTTTTTCAAAAAAAAAAATTTAAATATCAAATTAAAGATTTAAAAAAAATCCAAATTTCCAAAATAAAATTTGTTTTTTTACCAATGCAATAAAAATATAACGGTCCTAAGGTAGCGAAATTCCTTGCAGGGTAAGTTCCGACCTGTAATCGCAACGACCCAATTGCATTTTCATTTAATAGAAAAATTAATTGATGCAATAAAAAATAAATATTGAATATCAAATTCAAGATTTTTATAATCCAACCAATTCGTATCAGTTTTAAAGTCTAAATCAAATTTGGCAAATCAAACTAAAAGAAAAGTTTGTTCACAATGTTCAAATCATTAAGATTAGAATAAAGTCGATGACAAGACATTGTTACAAAAAAATGATTGAAAATCTTCAATCTTCGACTGCTTGAATCATCCTTATTAAACTTAACCATCAACTATAAATTATGGAACTGTTCGAACTTCATCAGGATATTGTGCGTCACCAATATCAACTTGCCCTATGTAAACATATGCTAGTTAGTGCAAATTTGTAAGTTATATGCAAACAAAGTGTGATTATACATATTGAAAATACCTTCCCCAGCAGTAATTGGTACATTCGCAAAAACTAACATGTGAACTCTGCAAAATAAACATACTTTTAGCTATAATATTTGATATATATATATATATATAGAGAGAGAGAGAGAGAGAGAGTTTGTTTCAAATACAACCCATCGCATTTGTACAACCAATGCAACCCAATAAATTGAGATATTTATATAAATAATGAGAGTTCATTTATCATGATTTTAATATTTACGGAAAGGTGAATATGGTTCATTAATTATGATCAATACTTTATATTATGAAACAATCAAAACTTCTATGAAATCACATATTAATCAAATGAAATGGACGGTTGAGATTGGGTTGTAATGGTTGTACAAATGCCAAGAGTTGTATAATAACCAAGCTCTCTCTCTCTCTCTCTCTCTATATATATATATATATATATATATATATATATAT
>NC_037528.1:19853124-19872681 GCF_001531365.2 Cynara cardunculus var. scolymus | reverse complement strand
ATATATATAGAAACATATATATATATATATATCCATACACACAGCTCTCTCTCTCTCTCTCTCTATATATATATATATATATATATATATATATATCCATTCAAACACAATGTGAATCACAATTATTATACTTACTCCTATAATCGTATTTCGTGCACTAGTACCTCTTGAACCCCTTCCTCTTATATTGCTTCCAATAAGCAAATCCTCCTCTTTTATGTTGTTTTTTCTCGGTCTACCAACTGGATTTTTTGGCCGTGTCCTACCTCCAAACAATTTATGCAAGTCATCTTTCTCCCTGATTTGGCTAGAAGTTCATGGCCCTATGCATTTCTTCTATTGTGACTACTTCCTTCACTTGCATATTTCCTTCTGGCTATTATAGGCCTGCCGGCATGCATCTAGACTTTGGGGGCAGATGTTTGGCAAAATCTGTTCTTGGCTAAAGTTTGATTTTATTCAAAGGGTTGATCTTGTGATTATATGTATTATTGAACTTTATTTTTGAGAACAGGGGAGACATAAACTTAGCTTGATCTTGGTGAATGAAGTATATGGCTGCAACAACATGCGAACAAGGAATTCAAGAAACTTGCCAAATTATGCAAGTGCATATTCTACATTGAGTGTCTACAACAAAACCCTCTAGTCCTTGTCTTACTTCAAAAAGATTCCCTCCATTGGGAGCAACACGCCAAAACCTGCAAAAAGATATTAGCAAACCATAATGTAATATTTATGAAACAAATTACCTTATATGCATAAAGCATAATAATCATAAACAACCACATTAGCTCCTTATTTTGCTCAACTTTCTTTCTCATATTTGGACATATTTCATCATCCCAGTTGCATGCTTTGTTGCTCATCCTAACCATTCTTTCCATCACAAGATCTCTAATCTCCTCCAGCAATGTTATTATAGGTTTTCTCCTAGATGAGACAATCAAAGAGCTAAAACACTCACTTGCTTTGTTTTCTACAACATCACATGATGTGTCGATCTTGAAGAAAGCCCTTGACCATGTTGACGGTTGTCTTTCCATCAAATGTTCATAAGCATGGGGAGACAAACTTTTAATTTCTTGCATAATTCCTTCAAATTCTTGTGGTGTCCCTGACTTAGATGCAACCCAAAACAAAGATCTGAATTGGATACCAGTGTACTTATTCCAAAAATTGGCGTATATGTGTCTAGTACATTGACGATGCTCGGCAAGTGGGAATACATCTTTAACAGCTTCAACAAGTCCCTGTATTAACATAATGCAATCAACTAATTAGGATATCACATTCATAACACATTAGCAAGTGTGTGTAGTTAATTATTAGTATAATATTACCTTATGTTGATCTGACATCAATGTTATCCCTAACCCATCGGACAATCCAATGTCCTCTATTAGAAAATTTAAAAACCACTTCCAACTGTCTTTATTTTCAACCTCCACCACTGCCCATGCAAGAGAATATATTTGGTTGTTATCATCTTTCCCTATTGCACTTAACAACTCTCCCTTGCATACGGTTTTTAGAAACCATCCATCCAAGCCAATGGATCCCCTACACCCTAACAATCAACCTTCTTTAATACCCTTAAAACACACATAAAATCTTTGAAAATAATTTCTATTATTTGGTCCTACCTCGACACTTATATTAACCGATGATTTTGGATTACTCCTTCTAATCTCATCACTGTAGTCCCATAACTTTCTGTAATGCTCAATTAGAGTCGTTTATACTTTCCCCAATGCCTTGGCCTTAGCCCTTTGGCATTGAATCAACTAAATAATGTACTTGTATTTTCTTATAATGGATTCCTTCAAATCTAGTAACTTGATAGATGGGATTTATATAATCTTTCTTCCATATTGTTTAACAATCTACTTGAAATTCACAAGTGAACCTAACATATAAATTCTCCCATACTTGTGCTCATCATTTAGTGACTTGACTTGGAATAATTTTTCATCCTTCATCCAAGATGTCCACAATCTCGTAGACAACTACGTTCATATCCTTTTTATGCGGCCCACGCACAACATGTAACTTGTCTTTGTTGTTTTTTTAGATACCTTTATTGATAACAATATGTCAGAAAAGTGTTAGTAATCACATAATAGATGTATGTAAGTAAATAAGATAAGTAACATACGTAAGTTGAAGGCCATTCGAATGCACATAATTTGTCAAGCAATTCTTTAACTCCAAGGCTGACGCATATCATTCACCAACTTGAGGTTTCATTAAGTTCCAAGGAACATTTGGATTGTGAATTGGAAGTTCATTGGTTTTAGCCTCATCGTCTTCAACCATTTCATTCATTTTCAGAATTAACGACGTCTTCAACAAACCTATCCGTATCGTACTCATCACACAATTCTGTCAAAAAACCATCATGTTGATATGGTTGTGGTTGTACCTCATTTTCTTTTTCCATGTTATCATCTGTAGGGACTCAAACATTTACATTACAAGAATGTATTGCATGTTCAACATTCACATCTTCCATTTCCCTATTGATTTTTCTCATTCTAACCTCTCTAATCTAATCATCCTCTTCCGATAAATGATCTACACTAGCAGTCTCGTCATCATCAACATCGGAAAAAACTAATCTCATCATCACTACCGGTAACATAATCCTCTTCAATGGTATCATCATAATTACTATTCAAGAACTCACTAATATCAATATTAAAATGATCTACAAAAATTTCCAATTGTGCTGACAACATACAATAACTAAAATCTTTCAACATATGCGTCACTATCAAGGGGTTTCAATCCTTTTCCCTAATTTGTGTTAGGAACCCTATAGTACTTTCGACTAACTTCAAATGAAGTAAAATCTTCAACGCATTGTCTTAGGCTTCTAATACCCATGTTACTTGCATCAAAATATTTAAAATATGCAACTTTACCTCCATAATAGAATGGATTTGTTTGAAACATGCCACCATGATTTATAGCCAGATTGATCTTCATATTGGTTCTCTTCAAACCTGAAAATAAACTTTTTGAAAATCTCAATATGAAAATAATTGTAGCAACATAAAATTGCTAGGAACATACCAACTAAAATGCAAGACCTGAATTCTGCATAGAGAGAGTTAGATGGGAGACTATTTATTAAACATGAGGCACTACTTTCTTGGTGCTAGTTGTAACTAAAAATGTTTCTAAACTTTATTTTGCATATATAAACAAGATAAAGCCGAATGAATCATAGTCCACTCTTAGTCTCTAATATAGTGACATATGTATATTCTTGTGGTATTTGCAGACTCACATATGTATATTCTTGTGGTATTTGCAGACTCTTGGACCAATAACTTCTAAGATCTAGGATGACATGATAAACCATGCTCAGAAGTCCGATGGGATGTTTTTGTACCTTGATCCAAGTAATGAATGAAATGTTGTGGTTCTCAATGTCAACTAATATGACTTCGAGTTGATGAAACATCAATCAAAACCCCACGGCATAGTTGTAGATGGAAGAAAATATTATGCATAAAATATATCGCTCAAACATTCGAAATCATCTTCTTTCATAACTCCAATATAATCATCTAAATCTTCACTACTACTTTGTTCATTGATCTCTACATCATCATTCTCACACACATTAATGGACGAACCAACAATTTCAACAGCTTCAAAGGCATCGCTGGAATAAAACTTAAACCTCACAACATAAATTTTACGAATTAGAAACAATAAAGCACCACGATGAACAATTAACATTGATACAATACAAACAATAAAAATATAAAGAAAATTGTCATCTAATTATTAACAAAAATAGATAACCATTAACATAATGAAGATCCCTTTAAAATCGGTAACTACAAAATATAGAGGAAAAAGTTAAAAAATAATTAAAATAAATATGAACTAGATGAAGTAAATACTTGTCCGGTATTAATTAATGGTGCGGAATTAAACGAAGAGAACTTCGAGAATCTACCCAATATTTGTGAAAAGAACATCAAGTTGTATTTTAATTCAATTGGAGGTTTAAATTCACAATATGAGTTAAATTCACGAGTTGGAGATTTTTGTATGATTTCGCAATCAAACCAATTTAGTTGAAGATCAAAATTTCATTGCTTTCTTAGGTTTTTGTTCACTAGGTTTTGAGGCCTCACTTGAGGTCGTTTTTACCGGGTTTGAGCTTAGATTTAATTGATAGATTTATTAGTTTTCCTTTCTAATTTCAAGATAAGCATAGATTAGATGAGCAAGTGGGAACTAGAGTCCTCCCCATGTATGGTTTCTTTTTTATTATTCTTTTTACCCTATTTAAGCACATGTACTTTAATGAAATAAATTCAGTTTCTTTTAATGAATCAAAACGTTTTTTTATTGTTTTGCATAAAAAAATCTTATTAATTCGGGTGAACTTGTTATTATAAGCGAGGGATCGTTTGCAAGTTTGAGAGATTGTCTTTGTGGGTGGTGCGTCCAGTAAACAGAGTCAATTGTTCACGGTATCCCGATAGCGTTCTTGGTGATTCAACAAATAGAGAAGTAATTGGAGGTTTTCAATTGTGTGTGTTAAGTTTCGGCTTTTCATGCACATCAAGTTCGGTATCAGAGTTGTGTTAGGATATCCTTGAAGATTTGCGCATTCAAGAAACCTGCAAGATCGAATTTCTTTTTATAGATATTGTTTTTTTTCTCTGAAAAGATTTCATCATATTGAAGGAGTTGGTGGATTCCAGAATTCCAAACTTGATTCAAGATTAAATCTTGTTCTGATTTCTAGTTTTCTCTTGAAGTTTTGATTGGACAAGATGAGTAGCGAAGATGAATCGGATGGCACAAGACTACGTATTCCAAGGGGTCTTACACTAGAATAAGCCAAGAACTTGCGTAGATATCGCCAAATTGAAGAACTAGAAACAAGACTAGATGAGGTGTCAATATTACTTGACAAACAAGGAAGACCATCAAGGAAAAGGTACAACTCATAAATTGAATCAAAGTCATCCAGTGAAGGGAGTTCTCGAAGATTTAAACCAAGGAGACATAGAAGAGACCATTCAAGCAGTGAAGAATCTTCATGACCAAGGAGACATAATAAAAGGAAGGACAATGGTCGAAACTTGACACTAGATGTATCGGAGATTCAGGGAAGCATGACGGCGCCAGAAAAATGTTTTGAATGGGTTAGGAGAGCAGAAACCTTGTTTAATTTCAAGGGTTACGACGAGAGGATGTGCTGCAAGATTGCGGAATGTAAGTTGGTCGGTTACGCAAGCCTATGGTACGATAACTTGAAGAACAAACAATCTAAAGAATGGCGCAGCAAGATCCGAACTTGGGAGCATCTTAAAATATATATGAAAAAGAAGTTTGTACCAAAAGATTTTATTCAAGATCTTTTTATCAAGTTACAAACTTTTAAACAAGGTATGTTAACTGTCGAAGCTTATATTTATGAATTTGAGAAATTAAACATGCTTTGCGATTTGGATGAAAAATCGAACAAAAGATGGCAAGGTTTATTGCTAGATTGAACGAAAAAAATTCAAGAAAAAGGTTGAGATTCAGTCTTATTGGAGCTTCGAAGAATTGTGCAAGGTGGCTTTTAAGGATTTAAAAACAAGAAAAGAACAAGAAATCGAATTCTTACAACAAACTGATTTCTAGAACTTACGAGAAACCTCAGTTTGAGAAGGGCATTTCTAGTTTGAATTTTAAGCAAGATAAGCCAAAAACAGAATCTAGGCCTGTATGCAAGTGCTTCAAGTGCCAAGGATGGGGTCATATCTCGAGTACTTGTCCTTCTAAACGAGTCATGGCTGCCCAAGAGGTACTAGAAATTGAAGAAGAGGAGCTTGAAAAAGAAATCAATGAAGAAGAAGATGAGGATGGACATATTAGTGAAGTTGAACCATAAAGTAATGGTCAAGTACTTGTCATAAGAAGATCGTTACATACAAAACTGATACGATTGGAGGAGACTAATGAGAGAAGATTTTTCTTACGCGATGCAAGGTGAATGACAGGCTCTATGACATGATAATCGACACGGGGAGTTGCACAAACCTGGTGGAAACAACTTTGGTGGAGAAATTGAAGCACCATTGAGCCAACACTCTAATCCTTTCAAGCTTCACCGGCTTAGCAATTCAAGTGACGTCAAGGTAACTAAACAAAGCCTAATCTCATTTTTAATTGGCAACTTTCAGGATGAGGTTTTGTGTGATGTTTGTCCTATGGATGCGTGTCATATTTTATTGGGTAGACCATGGCAATATGATAGATATGTCAAGTATGATGGTACAACAAATATATATATATATATATATATATATATGTTGTGAAAAGGAGAAGTATGTTGCCTTGAAACCGTTAGATTCAAATATGTCCATTAAAGCTACTTCTAATATTAAGGGCGTGATGTTAATTAATGAAAAGGAGATAGAGAGAGAACTTGGTTGCAATGAGCTGTTATATGTATTTGTTTCTAAGGAGGCTGAAGAAGGGAACTAGTCCAAAATAACCTTTTAGAATATCAAATTTACAATTTTAACCCTAAAATTAAAAATTCTAACAAAATGATCATATGTTACCCTGTTAGCACCGTTTGGTGCATACAAGGACTAAAACGTAAATAAAAGAGTTGATGTGACTTGCTTCTGACCGGTTTGACCATGCACGGCTCGGTGGGTCCACCCTTACGCACCGACCGGTGCGCAGTGCGTAAGGGCCCCATCCGACCTATTTTTTTTCTTTTTTCTCATTCCAAAAACAAAACACTATTCAATTTCCTCCTTTCCAGTACAACATTCTTTATTTTCCTCCTTCCTTAATACAACACTATTTATTTTCCTCTTTCCACATACAACATTATTCAATTTTGTCTTTTTCCTCTTCAACCCTATATATAAACAATTCAAATTTCATATTACCAACACAAAACCAACACTTCAATCTCCATTACCTTAATACATTCTTCATTACCCTAATACAATCTTCATTACCCTAATACAATCTTCATTACCGACATTTAACTATCTACATCATGGTAAGCTTACTTATTTGATTTTTTTATATAATCTCATTTTTACAATGTATTAATTTTAATAAAATCTCGTATTTACAATTTAATTTTTTTTACAATGTATTAATTTCAATATAATCCGGTTTTTATTATATAGTTTTTATATAATATCATTTTTACAATGTATTTTTATATAATCTTATTTTTACAATGTATCATTTTTATATAATCTCGTTTTTACAATGTATTTTTAATATAATCTCATTTTTACAATGTATTTTTTAATATAATCTCGCTTTTACAATGTAGTTTTTTATATGATATTTTTGTAACTTATTTTTATTGTATCTATCAAAGGGATTATTATAAAGCATTTGTTAACATAAAATTAAGTATTGAAATTTCAAATACATTTGAGGGCATTGCGGAGGTCAGGAAACCTACTAGAAATGATTAAAAATACTTGATTTGGTCATTGGCTCGATACTCGATCAACACATTAAGGTCCGATGCTCGTGCATTTGATGTTATAAATGCAGGTGCTACCACTTGAGCAAGACCATAAAGAGACATTGTATTTCAATGTCGGAGGGTGTCTTTTACGTTTCGGGCGATAAAATTTATGTCTCGTTACTGGTATGAAATTTGGTCCGAACAAGCCTTTGTTACCAGAGATAACAGAGCTGTCCTTTAGATCTCGGGTTTTAGATCTTGACAAAAATCGTCCGGTACACAGGAGTGACCTTACCCGAGTTTTTGAGCAACAAAAATTCGGAACAGTAATAGACATTGATGCAGTACGCCTATGTCTTTTGCTTCTAGTTTCCATCAAATTTATCGGTCAACAAACAAACCATATAGTCTCTGATGACTATTTACGGTTAGTCAAAAACCTGGACGCATGGAACAGGTGATTTTTTAAATATGGTATATTTTTAAACTATTTTGTTATATAGTTTTATTACGTATATTGCATTACTGATCAATAATACTTTTACGACACAAGTATCCATGGGGTAATAATTTTTGGGAGTCGCTATACTCTCAATTTAATGATGCGTTACCAAAACGCGAAAAAACTCACGTTCAAAAACGTGAGTTGTCTGAACGCAAATGCGATTTACAAATTGTCTGGATTCGTGTTGCATTCAAGGTAACTTTTAATAATTCTTTACTAACCGTAAAATAACGAAGTCGTATTTAAATTAAATTGTTTACTAACTATAAAATAAATAAAATGTAGACATGGATATTGGAAGCATTTCCACATGCTTCGTTTTCTTATGATTTACGGACCGATGGAGTCATCCCTAGCGCATGTACCTGGCAATGCACGAAACAGTTACTGTGGCATGATTGTCATAGATACATACATGTCGATGATATTGAGGATGTGAGTTTGACCAACTTATCTAAGAAAATCAACTTTATTAACTGTAACCCACGTACTATGTTAACACCTACTGATGTGGAGCTACAATGTCTATGGTGGAGGTCAAGTTCTCGTTATTTTCAAAGGGTTGCAAAGAAAAAGACCGGTGCATCGAGTTCGTCGGCGTCGCAATCATTTGATGATTCGACGGAATAATATTGAAAACCCGAATCGAAATATTCAAGAGACCGTTGAACTTGTTCACAACGGGGCCGTCGATCCAATGGTTTCTCAAACGCATATAAATACCCTCTTAGAGCAAATTCAGCGCTCAAATGATGCCATGAAGGTATATATTTTTAATTTTTACTTATATATTATTGGACATGATTTAAATAATCAATAGTTTCAGATGCTTGGACAGTGTCAACATTTTCAATAGACCAAACAGTATCAACAATTTCAACAGCCTAAAATCAATCAAGGCTTTGAACATGAAAATAATTTCTTTCAACCGAATACAACTCTTGTAGATGATGATTGTTATCAACCGAATTTTACTTTCGAACAAAATTTTGTTGATAACACTGCATCGTCTATGATACCGGAGCAGACGTCACCTTTGGCGAGAAACACATCAGACACTCGGATCCGATGGTCAGATCTCTGTATATGTTGATAAATAATTCAATACCTATGTATAAAGCCCCTAAACAGAGGATTGAGTCTGACATCTTGGAGTTATATACAAATAATATGCTAGAAGAACTCAGAATACCTCCTTTCGAATGTAAACCATAGGGTATGCCCTATTGGAGGACCTTGTTGGAGGACAATTGGTTAGATACAATTGTAAGCAATATTTATTGTTTTTATGTACGATAATGTTTATTTACTAGTTATTATTTTATTTTTCTGAGTCAAGTGTTATTTTAACAACATGTGGATACATGGGCACATTTGTGTGATAACCGGATTCTGGATATCACCCGAGGTAATTAATATGTGATTATTTGTTAAATGMTTATGTGACARYATGATAAATTGTTATATTTGATCATGCTAGTATGTGAAATTATATGCATAAATGAGTATGCATTAAATATGTGGATATTTATATACATAATGAAGTACATGCATAGGTGTATATGTATGTGTGTGTACAAGAGTTGCATATATGCATGGTTTATGTGTGCATGCATGTGAAGGGGGGGGGGAAGAGGGCTATAGTAGCCTACTTTCCTGAAAAGGAAAGTATAAAAGGAGGAGTTAAGCCTCCTTTACATTTTTCTATCCATTGTGAGAAAGTTGAGTGATTTAAGTGAATAGTGTTGACATGATTGTGCTTGACCGGAATACAAGTTGATTTTCAAATGATTGATTTTCAAAAGAAATTCAAGGTGAGTGGTTTAACATTTTGAACTCAATTCCTTTGGTTTGATTATAATGTATTTTGAAAACTTGTTGATTACTCGGTTTATACTTAAACCGGACAAGGCATGAGCGGTTTAAGGATAAATCGCCTAAGGGTTAACCGGTGTAGCCTTAAATCGGACAAAGGCTGACCGGATTAGAAATAAACCGGATATTGTCTCAACCGGTTTAAGGGTAATCCAATCAAAGTGTTGGCCGGTTTATGTGTTTGAGCGATTTATGAAATTTTGAAATTATGTTAAGTGTTTTAAACGGAGAAGTATGAATACGACCAAATGGTGACCGGTTTATTTATAAGTCAATAAAGATGTGATAACGGGATCCTGGTTATCACCCAAGGTAAGTAATATGTGATTATTTGATAAGTGATTACATGATAGCATGATAAATTTGTTATATTTGATCATGCTAGTATGTGGAAATTATGTGCATAATATAGATGCATGTAGGTGATTATGTGTATATATAGATACACACACATGCATGTTATGAAGTGCATGGTGTGTGTGTGTGTGTATTCATGTGGCCGACCTTTCCTATTTTGGAAAGGTATAAAAGAAGGGTTCAACCTGCATTTGCATTTTCTGCTGCTATTTGTGAGAAGTGTTTGTGCGATTTAAGTTGACCGGATTCAAGATCAAGTTGATTTCAAGTATCTGATTTCAAAAGGTTTTTCAAGGTAAGTGATTTCTAAACCTTTTGCATAAAACTTGTTACTGGTTTTATTGGACAAGTCTTGAGAAGTGTTGTCCGGATTAGTAATCCGGACAAAGTTTTGTGAATTAATCGAAGTTTTAAATCGGACACAATGAGAAGTGTTGTCTGGATTAGTAATCCGACCAAGGTTTGACCAGATTATGTGTTGACTTATCATTTTGTTGATTCTTTTAACAAGAAATGGGAATTTTGTTAAAGATGATTTTGAACTGATAATATTCTATTAACTGCGGTATATTCTATATGGAATTGTTTTATGAAATATTTTGATGAGGAAATATGGGTGGCATATCAAGGAGAGGTATACCATGAGATAAGGGTGGCATATCAAGGAGAGGTGTACCATGGGATAAGGGTGGCATTTCAAAGAGAGGTGTATATTTGGATATAAGGGTGGCATTTGCATGTGTGTTATGTGATATAACTATTACTATTATATCCTTTAAGATTACCGTAATCTGGAATCTTTATTTCTTTGTGATTTAAAGGTTTAAGATCGGGGTTCTTATTGGAAATTATAGTCTGGATGTTATTGGGAAGGAAATAACAGGTTTGACCTGAAACTTTAAATAAACCTTATTCAATTAAAAAGATTTAAAAGTGGCACTATGATATACATGTTTAGTGCAAACCTATTTGGGGTTTTGATGTATTATTTGGAAGCAGAAAGTTTGGCTTGTAAAGTGGAAAGGGAAATATGATAATTCCCTATATGTATATCTGCATGAAGATTTGCTGATGATATGTATAGTTTTGGTAGATGAAACTTGATTAGTACAAGAATAGTATTTTGAATTTTTGGACCATATATTCTGTAATGGTAGATTCTTGAACTAAGGGACCTATGTGGTATATAAATATGTATCACTTGTGTATGAAATATATGTTACATGCAATGTGTGGATTGGGGTGTTACAGAAAGTGGTATCAGAGCCTGATTTTAAGGGATTTAGGTATTTAACAGCATGATATCTAGACTTAATCTATTCTATTGCATGTTAAGGGTCCCAGACATAGTTAGCACCATTGGAAATAAATATGATGATTTGAAAGAACAATGTGTAAGGTAAATTTTAATTACATCTGGCCAGTGTAATTATGAATTTACAGGYACATATCTGAACTTGAATACTTCATTATATTTGGGAACGTGAATACGTGACTATTAACACTAAAATCTGCAGATGTCTAGCCGAACTCGGAGATTTGAAAGAACGGCTCATCCAAACTCTGAGGAAAAGGAAGAATCACATGTTAATCTTCCAACAAGTACTTCTGGAAATAGAGGTCGGGGGAGAACCAGAGGAAGAGGCAGGGGGAGAAGTCAGTCACAGGGAAGGGGTCGGACTGAAATACACTCTGAACATGAAGAATCCTATCCTGGGAATGTTTAGGAAAGATCAGTGCCACACCAAGAGTATGTAACCCGAAATATGTTGGCAAAGGAAATGGGGAAGTTGCGGCAAACTTTAACATCCATTATGGGAATACCGGCTAGGGTGGAAACGAAAAGAGTGGAAGTTCATCCCACTGTTTCGGTCACCCACAACAAAGAAGGAGACATCAAGATGTTCTTGGCATGCAAACCACCAACCTTTTCTGGGGAGAGAGATCTAGTGAAAGCTATATGCTGGATCAAGAAGATTGAATCTGTGTTCAACACCATCAGGTGTCCAGAAACAGATAAAGTCTGATTTGTTGTATTAGTGTTAAAATCAAATGCTCTGTTTTGGTGGGAAGTTGAATCGTTGGCCAGAACAGATGTCTTACAAACATTATCCTGGACAGAATTTGTGAATCGATTCAATGATCAGTTTTGCCCTAAGACAACGGTACGACAAATGGAAGAAGACTTTCTGAAATTGGAACAGGGAAACGGAACAGTTCGAGAGTACACTGAGAAGTTTATTGAATACTCTCGATTTGCGGAACATTATATTTCATCGGAATCCAGGAAGGTGGAAAGGTATATCTAGGGGTTGAAACCCTCAATCAGAGAATTTGTAATTGCTATGAACCCCAATACCTTCTCACTAACCGTGGATGCGGCCGAAGTAACAGAACGAAATAAGAATCGGCAATCAGAGGGAAAATTATGGAGAAAAGAAAATGAGAAGGGCCTTCATCTAATTTTTGAAGGCCAAAAGCAGTAAAATACGATAACAGATCCAAACAGAAGATTGGTGAAAAAGTCCATACACAATGCCGACAGGTTCATCAGGGTGAATGTAAGATGGACCCAAGAAAGTGTTATAAGTGTGGCGAAGCAGGCCATTTATCAAGAAGTTGTCCAGCCAACCGAAGGTGTTTCAATTGTAATTCCCCGAATCATATACAACCAAATTGTCCGTTACTGAGAACTCCACAATTGACAATGGGGAGTAATGTGTCGGGTACTCGGGGAAGTCCTACTGTGTCAAGAGGAGGGCAAGGAGGGGCACAGGGACGGTCCTTCCAGCTGACAAAGAATGAGGTCGAGGCGTCGCCAGATGTAGTAACCGGTACTTTCCTTCTGAATTCTATACGTGCTAAGTTTATTTGACTCTGGTTCAAACTTTTCGTTTGTGTCACCATGTTTGCTCAAATTGCATGTTTGAATTATGTGTTACTTGATGACAAATTACTAGTTGATACTGCTAATAGTCAGGAATCTGTTACTAGTGTATTCAATAACTGCACTATTATTATTGAGGGGTGTGAACTACCGATTCGGTTATTTCCTATGCCGATGAAGGAATTTGATGTAGTAGTGGGTATGGACTGGTTGGCAGAATATCAAGCCAATATTGTTTGCAATAAGAAAATGACCAGAATCATTTTGCCAGACTAAGTGTAACACCCCATTCCACATATTGCATATAACATATACTTCATACATAAGAAATACATGTTTGTACACCACATAGGTCCCTTAGTACAAGAATCTACCATTACAAAGTATACGGTCCGAAAATTTAAAATACAATTCTTGCACTAATCCAGTTTCATCTTATCAAAACTATACTTATCATCAACCATTCTTCATGCAGATAAACATATAAGGAAGTTATCACATTTTCCCTTTTCCCTTACCTTATGCACTTCCTGCAATACATATTTAAAATCACAAAACGAGGGTTAGACCGAAAGATCTAGTGATGTAAAATAATTCTTCATATATATAACAAATATATGAACAAGTAAGAACATGATACCAATACCTTTCACTTTTCAAGCCAAATTCTCTCCTTGCAAACAATACACCAAATCCAAACAGGTTTGTACTAACTAGATTATCATAATGCCACTTTTAAACCTTTCAAGTTAAATAAGGTTTATTCAAAGTTTCAGGCCAAACCTCTTATCTCTTCCTTAATAACTCTAGATTATGATTTTCAATAAGAACCTTGATCTTAAACCTATAAATCACAAAGAAATAAAGATTACAGACCACATTAATCTTAAAGGATATAATAGTAAGAGTTATGTTACATAACACATACAAATGCCACCCTTATATCCAAATGAACACCTCTCCTTGATATGCCACCCTTATCCCATGGTACACTTCTCCTTGATATGCCACCCTTATTCCACAGTACACCTCTCCTTGATATGCCACCCTTATATTCTCATCAAAATAATTCACAAACAATTCCATATAGAATATGTAACGCCCCAACCCACACATTGCATGTAACACATATTTCATACCAAAGAAATACATATTCGTATACATCTGGGTCCCTTAGTACAAGAATCTACCATCACGACCAAATACAAGGTCCAAAAATTCAAAATACATATCTTGTATTAAACAACAAAAGCAGTTCTGCAGCTGAATGCACATAAGAAAAGCATTACATCTTTTCCTTTCCTTTACCTTCTATACTTCCAGTAATACATATTTTAAAATCACAAAAACGAGGGTTAGACTAAAAAGTCTAGTGAGTTACCCTAATCATGTAATTGCAGGGTGAAGGATCACCAAAACTTTTATAAAACAGTTATTCATATATATCACGAATATATGAATACAAAAAGGTAATACCAATTCAATTTCCATATTCAAGCTAACCACGTAGCTATCTAAATTCCATACCTTTGAACCAATCGGGTTTCATTTAATACCATTTTAAACCTTTTCTTTATCAATTAAGGTTTAAACAAAGATTCAAGTCAAACCTGACGTTTCCTTCTCAATAACATCCAAACTATGATTTCCAATAAGAACCTTGATCCTAAATTCTTAAATCACAAAGAAATAAAGATTCTAGACCACGGTAGTCTTAAAGGATATAATAGAAAGTGTTATATAATACCACACACAGACAATGCCACCCTTATAACAAATGGACACCTCTCCTTGATATGCCACCCTTATATCAAATGGACACCTCTCCTTGATATGCCACTCTTATATCAAATGGACACCTCTCCTTGATATGCCACCCTTATAACAAATGGACGCCTCTCCTTGATATGTCACCCTTATAACAAATGGACACCTCTCCTTGATATGCCACCGTTATCACTTCATCAAAACTTTTATAAAATACTTCCAAATAGACCGCACTCATTGGAATTATTGTCAGTCTGAAAATATTTAAATCAAAACTTCATTTTTATGATAAAATAATTATTTCTTTCAAAAACACAAGACATCATCACAAATCCGGTCAACAATCATTCGGTCAACAAATCCAGTCAACAAATCCGGTTAATAATCGTCCGGTTTAACACTTGGACCAAAGTCCCGGATATCAAGTCCGGTCAACACATCACACACTTGTTGAACGGTTTAACACTTAGAACAATCTCATATTGAACGAATATCAAATCCGGACAATAGTCCGCTCAAAACGTATCCGGTTTAAAATAAACCGCTCAACACTCAACCGGTTTACCAACTCCGGACAACAAACCGCTCATGGTTTGTCCGGTTTAAAACTAGTCCGATCACTAAACTGTTTAAAGCTTGTCCGGTTTAAAACAATCCAGACAATAAACCTTTCAAGGCTTGTCCGGTTTAAAACAATCCGGACACTAAGCCGCTCAAGGCTTGTCCGGTTTAAAACAATCCGGACAATAAACCTTTCAAGGCTTGTCCGGTTTAAAATAATCCGGACAATAAACCTTTCAAGGCTTGTCCGGTTTAAGACAATCCAGGCAATAAACCGTCTAAGACTTGTCCGGGTTAAATGCTTTGTCCGGATAAACACTTAGACAATATAATCAAGGTTTCTTTTCAAATAAGAACCATACTAAACATGCAAATAAAACTAGTAGAATGTTTATACAAAAGATTTAGAAACCTCTAACTTTGTAAAGCTTTTGAAATCAAACGCTTGAAATCAATCCCTTTTTGAAACTTGACACTTGCAAATCAGCTTAAAATCTCTTCCTTATAGCAAACCGGACAACAATCTTCTCAAAACCTCTCAACTTTCTTAAAATGGATGGGAAAAGAAAATGAGGAGGTGAAGCCCCCTTTTATACCTTCCAAATAGGGTAAGGTGGCTTAAACCGCCTTCCCTCCTTTCCACCTCATGCTACTCACATGCATCCATGCATACACACATGCATACATACCCATGTATAACTTGCATGCATAAATACATATATACATTTATATTTTATGCATACATATATATATATATATATTTATCCACTTAAATGCACAAACTTGCATACCAGCATGTATCAAACATATCAGTTTATCATGCTATCACACAATTATTAAATCAGATAATCACATATTTAAATACCTTGGGTAATAACCAGGATCTGGTTATCACATTATCCACCTCTCAAGAGAATTCTGTCCCGAAATTCCTTTAATAAAAAGCCACGGGTGTTCCGATCTCATCTTTGACTCCAATTCCCATGTCGCTTCTGGTCCTTTGTGAAACTTCCACTGTACTTTAACCAGACTTATCTCTTTGTTTCTCAATACTCTGATCTTTCTATCTACCACGGCTTCTGGTGTCTCTACAAAATTCAATTTACTGTCTAACTGAATTTCCGGCAAAGGTACAGCTAGATTCGGATCAGCCAAACATTTCCGTAGATTCGACACATGAAAAGTGTTGTGAATCCGATTTAGTTCTTCTGGTAGCTCTAACTGATACGCCACTGGCCCAATTCACTTACAGATTCTGAATGGCCCAACATATCTTGGACTGAGCTTTCCTTTCTTTCCGAATCTGATAACACCCTTCCATGGTGAAACCTTTAACATTACAAAATCGCCTACATCAAATTCAATGGATTTTCGAYGATTGTCTGCATAACTTTTCTGGCGATCCTGTGCTGTTTTGATTCTTTCGCGAATCTGTTCAATCTTTTCGGAAGTTTCTTGAACAATTTCAGGACCTGTCAGCTGTTTCTCACCCACTTCATTCCAACACAACGGCGTTCTGCATTTACGTCCGTACAATACTTCATATGGTGCCGCTTGAATACTGGAATGATAATTGTTGTTATATTGTTAGGACTGAGAAATCAGTATTAATTGTATTCGTCTTGAAAGGTTTAATATAGTCTATAATTGTAAAAGTCAGCGTGTTTGACTTTTCTTTAGAGGTTTGACTTTGACTTTGTCTTTGTATGTTTGACCATATAAATATGGTTTAGTCTTTGTAATTAGTTAGAGAAGAGCTTAATTGTAATATTCATACGTGTAATGAGAGTTTGACCATAATGAATACATTGACTTTTTCTCTCAAAGTTCATCAAGTGTTCTTAATGATAAATCTATGAATCTGCCATTGTTATTATGAAGAATTGAAGATTGATCAGATATTCTGGACACACAATTGGTATCAAAGCAAGTTTGCAAGAAATCAGAGAAAAGATCAACGAATTTGAAGATTGTTTGAAGATTTTATTTTCTGGATTTTTTTTGAGTTCTTCGTGTTCTTCAGTGTTTGATCCGATTTTGTTTAATTTTTTTGTGTTTTCGTGTTAAGATCATGATCAAAATGTGCGTTTTAGAATGGTGAATCTTTGTTATTCACGCGAATTCTTGATCTGATCAATCGTTTTCAAGTTTTTGGTGAATTTTTGTGTTTTTTAAATTTTTTTGTGTTCTTGAATTTTTTTTAAACCAGTGTTTTTGATCCAATTTTTTTGTTAATTTTTTTTGTTTCTGTGTTTTTGTTAGTTTTTGATCTGGTTTTATTTTGAATTTGGTTTTAAATTTTGTTAATCCGTCTAGGTCAAAGGCCCATCTGCAAAGCCCATCAGGTTTATTCCTTAGTTTCTGTTCATGATTCATCTTCATCACACAGATATCTAGATCGCGGGCTTAAGAGACTGATTTTTGAGCTGATAAGGGTAAACCGAAGGAGCCTTAACCGGATTTTGAGCGGTGTTCATCTACACCGCACACTACTTAAGCGGTGTTCATCTATACCGTAGAAGCTTTCACCGGATTTCTTGAACGGATTCCTAAACCAGACGTTTTGCACAAATCAGAATCTTGAACGGATTACTCATCAGATAAGCATCAAGATTGATCAGACTCTAAATCTCCTACAGGTATGTTACATCAATCGATTTACTTTTGATGTGAATCCAAAATTGACAGGAGAGTTGAGCGGATAAGAAATTTAAGCTAAATAGTTCATATCAATCGGATAAGATTGTTTTTGTAGCTTCATTGAGCGGAGAGGTAAACCGCACAATCCTTTCTTCATTGAGCGGAGAGGTAAACCGCACAATCCTTTTGACCGGATTGTTTACCGGTTGAAACATTGCAGAGGCTGAGCAAAGCTTGAATGGATTAGGTTTAGTGGTGAGTGATTTAGTCAATTATTTGACTGTTTTAGCTAAATCGCACGAGAGGGTTTGTCATCTAATCATCTACTTGATCTTTTTGATTATACTTCATGTATTAGCTGTTATAAATAGTCAACAGCAGCCTTATTCATCATTGTTGAAGCTGTGTTTCATACATTCATAGTATTGTTCGGTTTATCTTTGAAATTGTGACAGTGTGCAGATTTGACAGTGACTGTGTCCGTGTGCGTTTTTAAGCATCAAGCTGTGTTCGATTTAAACCTCAAACTTTGACAACTGTTGGTGACGAAGGATGTGAATTCGGGAGTAAAGGAGATGCATGTGACAGCAGCAGCATCAAACAAGTAACAAAACAACAACAGCATACAGGTTTCAAGGTTGCAAGGGTACAACGTTGCTTTGCTGTCATAAGTAACAGCAGGAAGTGCATTGACACACTTAACCAGAGATTTGCTGTTTTGTTAGCCATAAACGCAACAGTGGATAGCTTAGTCCTTTGTTCTTGATTTTTGACAGCAATTAAACAGTGCACAAAATATAGGTAACAGCAGGTTCTTCACAGAAATTGACAGGTTGTTTAGACAGAACAAGAACAGCAGCAGTGTGCAGGTTTCTGGTTAGATAGTGTGGCGACTTTGTGAGCATTGGTTTACTGCATTTTGATTCATTGCTGTTTACTTTTACTCATACTAATTTGGGTTCAAGTTTGTCTTGATAACAATAGTCTGACAGCAGGTTTAGTAGCACACATTTCAGCTACACAGGACCGGAACAACAGTGCACTGTGGACATTATCAAGCTATACAGTTCACTTTGGTTACCAGATTTGAAAGCCTGTTGAAGTGGATTTGCTTTTTGGGATTAAGATCAAGTCACGGCAGTCCAAGTGTAGCAATCGATAAGAAAAGCATTCACGAGGATTTTTAGATACACTTCAGAGAGCAGATAGATCATTTTCTTCAAAGTGTAATATTTGTATTGTAAAGTGTTGATACTGTGTGATTTGGACTTAGACTCAGTTTTTGGACTTGGAGATAAAAAAAATTTGGACTGTTTTTTTGTTTATTAGTTTGTTTGTTTTTAGATTTTCTTTTGGATCATTGTCTATTTGTTTGTGTGTGAAGTTTTTCAGTGTTTGTGTTTTTCTGTTCTTTTTGAGCTTAACTGTTCATATCTCTTTTATCTGATTTCACTGCATAGATCCTTAACTGATCAATCTATTTTTTTAAAT
>NC_037528.1:19848343-19850109 GCF_001531365.2 Cynara cardunculus var. scolymus | reverse complement strand
ACATTACAAAATCGCCTACATCAAATTCAATGGATTTTCGATGATTGTCTGCATAACTTTTCTGGCGATCCTGTGCTGTTTTGATTCTTTCGCGAATCTGTTCAATCTTTTCGGAAGTTTCTTGAACAATTTCAGGACCTGTCAGCTGTTTCTCACCCACTTCATTCCAACACAACGGCGTTCTGCATTTACGTCCGTACAATACTTCATATGGTGCCGCTTGAATACTGGAATGATAATTGTTGTTATATTGTTAGGACTGAGAAATCAGTATTAATTGTATTCGTCTTGAAAGGTTTAATATAGTCTATAATTGTAAAAGTCAGCGTGTTTGACTTTTCTTTAGAGGTTTGACTTTGACTTTGTCTTTGTATGTTTGACCATATAAATATGGTTTAGTCTTTGTAATTAGTTAGAGAAGAGCTTAATTGTAATATTCATACGTGTAATGAGAGTTTGACCATAATGAATACATTGACTTTTTCTCTCAAAGTTCATCAAGTGTTCTTAATGATAAATCTATGAATCTGCCATTGTTATTATGAAGAATTGAAGATTGATCAGATATTCTGGACACACATATATGCAAACTCTATTAATGGTAAGTGGTCTTCCCATGATCCTCCGAAGTCAATAATACAACTTCTCAACATATTTTCAAGAGTTTGGATAGTTCTTTCACTTTGCCTGTCAGTCTGTGGATGATACGCTGTACTTAGTCGAATTTCGGACCCCAGAGCTTTTTGTAATCCTTCCCAAAATTTTGAAGTAATCCGACTGTCTCTATCAGAGATAATAGACAAAGGAACCCCGTGTCTGGTAACAATTTCTTTAATGTAGATCTGCGCTAACTTTTCTAAAGAGTATATCTCTCTTATCGGTAGAAAATGTACAGATTTAGATAAACGATCCACAATTACCCAAATCGCATCATATCCTTTTGGTGTTCGTGGTAATTTCATAACGAAATCCATGGTAATGTGATCCCATTTTCATACAGGTATTTCCAAAGATTGAAGGTTTCCATAAGGTCTTTGATGTTCAATCTTGACCTGTAAACACGTTAAACACTGTTCCACATATCATGCTATATCTCTTTTCAATCCTGGCCACCAATAAAAAGGTTTTAAATCTCGATACATCTTATTGGTACCTGGATGGATAGAGTATCGGGATTTATGACTTTCGTCTAATATTCTGCTTCGGATATCTCCAAAATGTGGCACCCAAATTCGCCCTTGAAAGCACATCAGTCCTTCATCATTCTGCTCTAAAGTTGAGATCATTTTACCCAACTTTTCTGTCTTTATAAATTCTGCTTTCACAGCTTTTTGTTGACATTGCTGAATTTCTTTACGAATATCAGGAATCACATTCATTCTTATTGCCACAGTCTTGATAGTTCCACTTCTTTCCTTCCTGCTCAAAGCATTAGCCACCACATTAGCTTTTCCTGGATGATAAAGAATCTCACAGTCATAATCATTGACTAACTCGATCCATCGACGTTGTCACATATTCAAATCTTTCTGGTTGAACAAATGTTGTAAACTTTTATGGTCAGTGTAAATCTGACATTTTGTTCCCAGAAGATAGTGTCTCCAAATTTTCAATGCAAAAACAACTGCAGTTAACTCCATGTCATGAGTTGGATATTGCTTTTCATGCTCTTTCAGTTGTCTGGATGCATAAGAGATTATTTTTCCTCTTTGCATTAAAACACATCCCAATCCCAACTTCGAAACATCACTGTATACTACAAAATC
>NC_037528.1:19845455-19846110 GCF_001531365.2 Cynara cardunculus var. scolymus | reverse complement strand
ACCCTTATAACAAATGGACACCTCTTATTGATATGCCACCCTTATAACAAATGGACACCTCTCCTTGATATGCCACCCTTATAACAAATGGACACCTCTCCTTGATATGCCACTGTTATCACTTCATCAAAACTTTTATAAAGTACTTCCAAATAGACCACAGTCATTGGAATTATTGTCAGTCTAAAAATATTTAAATCAAAACTTCATTTTTATGATAAAATAATAATTTCTTTCAAAAACACAAGACATCATCACAAATCCGGTCAACAATCATCCAGTCAACAAATCCAGTCAACAAATCCGGTCAATAATCATCCGGTTTAACACTTGGACCAAAGTCCACTTTGTCCGGATATCAAGTCCGGTCAACACATCACACACTTATTGAACGGTTTAACACTTAGAACAATCTCATATTGAACGGATATCAAATCCGGACAATAGTCCGCTCAAAACGTATCCAGTTTAAAATATACCGCTCAACACTCAACTGGTTTACCAACTCCGGACAACAAACCGCTCATGGTTTGTCCGGTTTAAAACTAGTCCGATCACTAAACCGTTTAAAGCTTGTCCGGTTTAAAACAATCCGGACAATAAACCTTTCAAGGCTTGTCCGGTTTAAAACAATCCGGACAATAAACCTTTCAAG
>NC_037528.1:19817269-19845385 GCF_001531365.2 Cynara cardunculus var. scolymus | reverse complement strand
GCTTGTCCGGTTTAAAACAATCCGGACAATAAACCTTTCAAGGCTTGTCCGGTTTAAAACAATCCGGACAATAAACCTTTCAAGTCTTGTCCGGTTTAAGACAATCTGGGCAATAAACCGCCTAAGACTTGTCCGGTTTAAATGCTTATCCGGTCACCTTTTGTCCGGATAAACACTTAGACAATAAAATCAAGGTTTCTTTTCAAATAAGAACCATACTAAACATGCAAATAAAACTAGTAGAATCTTTATACAAAAGATTTAGAAACCACTCACTTTGTAAAGCTTTTGAAATCAAACGCTTGAAATCATTCCCTTTTTGAAACTTGACACTTGCAAATCAGCTTGAAATCTCTTCCTTATAGCAAACCGGACAACACTCTTCTTAAAACCTCTCAACTTTCTTAAAATGGCTGGGAAAAGAAAATGAGGAGGTGAAGCCCCCTTTTATACCTTCCAAATAGGGTAAGGTGGCTTAAACCGCCTTCTCTCCTTTCCACCTCATGCTACTCACATGCATCCATGCATACACACATGCATACATACCCATGTATAACTTGCATGCATAAATACATATATACATTTATATTTTATGCATACATAAATATATATATATATATATATATATATTTATCCACTTAAATGCACAAACTTGCATACCAACATGTATCAAACATATCAGTTTATCATGCTATCACACAATTATTAAATCAGATAATCACGTATTTAAATACCTTGGGTAATAACCAGGATCTGGTTATCACAGAATAGACCGCAGTCAATGGAATTATTATCAATTCAAATTCATTTTATCAAAAATTCCCATTTCCCTATAAAATAAAAACAAAATAAATAGTCATTACATAATCCGGTCAAAACCTTGGCCGGATTACAAATCCGGACAATACTTCACATTATAACCGGGTTAACACTTGAAATAAATCTCAACATTTTGTCCGGATTACTAATCCAGACAACACTATTCGTGTTTTGTCCGATTTAACAATCTGGTCAACCTCATAGTTGTATTCCTACTTCTCCGATTTAAACATTAATCATAACTCAAAGTTCATAAACCGCTCATTACTTAAACCGAATAACATAATTTGATCGATTTATCTTTAAACCGATTAAGACATATCCGGTTTAAGCCTAATCCGCTCAACCCTCGTCCGGTTTAAAACTAAACCGGTTGACTACATCAAGCGATTTAGTCCTTATTTGCTTACCTTTTGTCCAGTTTATATTTAAATCGCTCAATACATGGCCGGTTTACTCTTAATCCAGATAACACTCATACGGTTAATCTTTAAAGCAGTTGAGAAGTTTATACAAACAATTTTTATGCATTTCAAATAGATTATAACATTCAATTTACTCACCTTATGAATTTCCTTGGAAATCAGATGAATCCTTCTTCAAAATAAGCAATCCGGACGATGCTTCTCTTAACTCACTCTCAAGTTAATGTGGCAAGAAGCTTCATTAGAAACCCTTACTTCCTATTTATACTCTTTCTAAAAAGAGCATGGCGGCTAAACCGCTTCCAACCATGCATCCAAACATGCATATATTTATGCATACATATTCATCACCTTATGCATGCATACAATTACATCTTCACATATATTAACCCATGCATGCCTATTTAAATCATGTATACATAAAATATGTTATGCATACATATAAAATCATGCCTATTCACATACATATCATCTCATCCATGCATTCACATTATGCATATAAATCGCATACTCGCATGATCAAATGTAACAATTTATCATGCATCCACGTAACCATATATCAAATAATCATATATTAATTACCTCTGGTGATAACCAAGACCTGGTTATCACACCAAGGAACAGTTGTTATATATGGTGATCATCAGAGTCACCATACTAATCTTTTAACTATGATAAAAGCCCGAAAATGTATCCGAAAGAAGTGTTAGAGATGTTTGGCATATGTGATTAATGTGAAGAAAGAAAAATGAAAAGAGGAATTAATTCCAATTGTTAATGAATACCTGGAATTCTTTCTAGATGATTTATTTGGGTTACCGCCAGACCGAGTTATCGAATTCCGAATTGAACTTATACCAGGGGCTATACCTGTAGCAAAGGCATCGTACCGGTTAGCCCCGTCAAAACTAAAGGAATTAGTTGCTCAACTAAAGGATTTAATAGATAAAGGATTTATTAGACCCATCACTTCACCTTGGGGTGCTCCGGTCCAATTTTTTAAGAAGAAAGATGGATCTATGCTAATGTGTATAGACTATTGAGAATTAAACAAGTTACCAATCAAGAACAAGTATCTTTTGCCAAGGATTGATGACTTGTTTGATCAACTCGTAGGAGCGAGTTATTTCTCCAAAATCGACTTAAGATCGGGGTATCACCAGCTAAAGGTCAGGGAGGAAGACATTGCTACAACAGCTTTCCGAACTAGGTACGGGCATCATGAATTCTTAGTTATGCCATTCGACTTAACTAATGCACCCGCAACCTTTATGGATTTGATGAATAGGGTATGTAAGGAATATCTTGATAAATTTGTTATTGTATTTATCGATGATATCCTTATATACTCTAAGACCGAAGAGGAGCACGCAGAACATCTTCGTCTGATATTGGAACTGTTGAAAAGAGAAAAATTGTACACAAAGTTATCCAAGTGTGGGTTTTGGTTAAGGGAAGTTCAATTTTTGGGTCAAGTTATATCGGAAGAAGGAGTGAAGGTAGATCCAGCTAAAATAGAAGCAGTTGAAAAGTGGGAAACCCCAAAAACTCCTTCTGAAGTCCGAAGCTTTTTGGGATTGGCAGGTTATTATCGTAAGTTCATTCAGGACTTTTCTAAGATAGTTGTGCCATTGACCAAATTGACTCGGAAGAACATCAAATTTTAGTTGGAAAAATAAAAGCAAAAGGCTTTCCAACTGTTAAAAGATCATCTCTGCAGTATGCTGGTGTTAACTCTACCAGAGGGATCAGAAGATTTTGTGGTGTACAGTCATGCTTCGAAGCTGGGATTGGGATGTGTTTTGATGCAGAGAGGAAAGGTAATTTCTTATGTGTCAAGGCAATTGAAAGATCATGAGAAGCAGTATCCAACTCATGATATGGATTTAGCTGCAGTGGTGTTTGATTTGAAAATCTGGAGGCATTATCTTCTGGGGACAAAATGCCATGATTTATACTGATCATAAGAGTCTGCAACATTTGTTCAGCCAGAAAGATTTGAATATGTGACAACGTCGGTGGATTGAACTTGTAAATGACTATGATTTTGAAACCCTCTACCACCCGGGAAAAACCAATGTGGTAGCTGACACTCTGAGCAGGAAAGAAAAGAGTGGAACTATCAAAGCTATAGCAATGAGAATAAACTTAATCCCTGATATTCGTAAAGAAATTCTGAGATGTCAGAAGGAAGCTATGAAGGAAGATTTTGTCAAAATATAGAGGTTGGATAAGATGATTTCAACTCTAAAACCGAACAACGAAGAAATTTTGTGCTTTCGAGGGAGAATTTGGTTACCGTATTTCGGGGATATCCGGAAAGCTATACTAAATGAAAGCCATAAGTCCCGATACCAACAAAATGTACAAGGATTTGAAATCATTTTATTGGTGGCCCGGATTGAAGAAGGACATATCCAGATATGTGGAACAGTGTATAACGTCTCTACAGGTTAAGATTGAGCATCAGAAGCCGTATGGAAATCTTCAATCTTTGGAGATTCCTGTATGAAAATGGGATCACATTACAATGGATTTCGTCATGAAGTTACCTCAAACTCCAAAAGGATATCACGCGATCTGGGTAATTGTTGATCGTCTATCTAAATTTGCGCATTTTCTACCTATAAGAGAGAATTATTCTTTAGAAAAGTTGGCTCAGGTTTATATCAAAGAGATTGTAACTAGGCACGGTGTTCCACTATCTATTATCTCTAATACAGATAGTCGTTTCACTTCAAGGTTTTGGGAAAGTTTGCAAAAAGCTTCAGGTCTGAAATCCGACTAAGCACAGCCTATCATCTGCAAACTGACAGACAAAGTGAAAGGACTATCCAGACTCTTGAAGATATGTTGAGAAGTTGTGTCATAGACTTTGAGGGATCATGGGAAGATCATTTGCCACTGATAGAGTTTGCGTACAATAACAGTTACCATTCCAGCATCTAAGCGGCACCATATGAAGTGTTGTATGGACGTAAATGTCGAACGCCATTGTGTTGGAACGAGGTAGGTGAGAGACAGTTGACGGGTCCTAAGATTGTTCAATAAACTTCAGAAAAGATTGAACAAATCCATGAAGTAATTAAAACTGCACAAGACCGCCAGAAAAGTTATGCTAATAATCGTCGAAAGCCGATTGAGTTTTGTGTAGGTGATCTTGTGATGTTGAAAGTGTCTCCCTTGAAAGGTGTTATCAGATTCGGGAAGAAAGGTAAGCTTAGCCCGAGGTATGTTGGGCCATTCAGAATATGTAAGTGAATTGGGCCAGTAGCGTATCAGTTAGAGTTACCAGAAGAATTAAGTTTGATTCACAACACTTTTCATGTATCGAACCTACGAAAATGTTTAGTTGATCCGAGTCTCACTGTACCGCTACCAGAAATTAAACTGGATAGTAAACTGAACTTTGTGGAAACACCAGAACCTGTGATTAACCAAAAGATAAGGGTGTTGAGAAACAAAGAGATAAGTCTGGTTAAAGTACAGTGGAAGTTTCACAAAGGACCAGAAGCAACTTGGGAATTGGAATCGAAAATAAAATCAGAATACCCGTGGCTGTCTGATTAAAGGAATTCCAGGACGAAATTCTTTTGAGGGGTGGATAATGTGATAACCGGATTCTGGATATCATCCGAGGTAATATATATGTGATTATTTGTTAAATGGCTATGTGACAGCATGATAAATTGTTATATTTGATCATGCTATGTTAGGATCAAGCGCTTACCCACTACACCAAAAACAATTGCCTTGGTGAAGGCGCAACCTTATTTCCCTTATAGCGTAGCAGCCAGCGCCACGTTTCGATTTAGAAAGATGCTGGAACCGTGACCAACAATCCCCCCTCAGTATCTGCCGGTACTAATAAGAGCTTCGTTAGAAGTTAATGGCCACGTAACATGCCTTTCTCATAATTATGCACTCCTTGCATATTATGCACACCATGGGATTCGAACCCATGACCTGCTCTGATACCAATTGTTAGGATCAAACGCTTACCCACTACACCAAAAGCAATTGCCTTGGTGAAGGCGCAACCTTATTTCCCTTATAGCGTAGCAGCCAGCGCCACATTTCGATTTAGAAAGATGCTGGAACCGTGACCAACATGCTAGTATGTCAAATTATATGCATAAATGAGTATGCATTAAATATGTGGATATTTATATACATAATGAAGTACATGCATAGGTGTATATGTATGTGTGTGTGTACAAGAGTTGCATATATGCATGGTTTATGTGTGCATGTATGTGAAGGGGGGGGGGGAAGAGGGCTATAGTAGCCGACTATCCTAAAAAGGAGGAGTTAAGCCTCCTTTACATTTTTCTGTCCTTTGTGAGAAAGTTGAGCGATTTAAGTGAAGAGTGTTGACCGGATTGTGCTTGAACGGAATACAAGTTGATTTTCAAGTGATTGATTTTCAAAAGGAATTCAAGGTGAGTGGTTTAACATTTTTGAACTCAATTCCTTTGGTTTGATTATTATGTATTTTGAAAACTTGTTGATTAACCGGTTTATACTTAAACCGGACAAGGCGTGAGCAGTTTAAGGATAAATCGCCTAAGGATTAATCGATGTAGCCTTAAATCGGACAAAGGCTGATCGGATTAGAAATAAACCGAATATTTTCTCAACCGGCTTAAGGGTAATCCGATCAAAGTGTTGGCTGGTTTATGTGTTTGAGCGATTTATGAAATTTTGAAATTATGTTAAGTGTTTTAAATGGAGAAGTATGAATACGACCAAAAGGTGACCAGTTTATTTATAAGTCAATAAAGATCAAGTCTATGTTCATCGGTTTAGCAGTAAATCGGCAAGTCTTGAGAAGTGTTGTCCGGATTAGTAATCGGGACAAAGCTTTGTGAATTAATCGAAGTGCTAAATCGGACACAATGAGAAGTGTTGTCCGGATTAGTAATCTGGCCAAGGCTTCACCAGATTATATATTGACTTATCATTTTGTTGATTCTTTTAACAAGAAATGGGAATTTTGTTAAAGATGATTTTGAACTGATAATATTTCATTGAATGCGGTCTATTCTATATGGAATTCTTTTATGAAATATTTTGATGATGAAATAAGGGTGGCATATCAAGGAGAGGTGTACCATGGGATAAGGGTGGCATATCAAGGAGAGGTGTACCATGAGGAAATATTTTGTTCATATATTTGTCATATATATGAAAAGTTGTTTTACATAAAAGTTTTCGTGATTTTCACCCTGCAATAGCATAAAAAGGGAATTCACTAGATCTTTTGGTCTAACCCTCGTTTTGTGATTTTAAATATGTATTGCAGGATGGGCAGACGTTAAAGGAAAAGGGAAAATATGATAATTCCCTATATGTATATCTACATGAAGATTTGATGATGATATGTACAGTTTTGGTAGATGAAACTTGATTAGTACAAGAATAGTATTTTGAATGTTTGGACCATGTATTCTGTAATGGTAGATTCTTGTACTAAGGGACCTATGTGGTATATAAACATGTATCCCTTGTGTATGAAATATATGTTACATGCAATGTGTGGAATGGGGTGTTACAATTTGCAAATAAAAATGAGACCTGACGGGTTACAATGTACGATATTATGGTCTCAGGCATTACAATTTATGTCACAACCTGGATTATAATACTTAATTTGGTGGATGGCACAAAAAATTACTATATGCGTTGGTGGTTAGTTTACAAGGTAAGAAATAGTTAATATATGAAGCATTTTCAAATAAATATTGATTTATAATGATCCATTAATTTTTTTTATAGGTCATCATCCCGATTCATGTAAACGAATGTCATTGGATCACGACTGTTCTAGAATTAGAGACGTGGGTGATCTGCATATATGATAGCATGATTGGTCACATCTCTTTAGATGGTTGCCTACAAATAACTGAACTTTTGAAATATAATCTCCCAAAATACTTACATAAGATCAATTTTTGGCGTCAAAGAGGAAAATATATGCCTCAAGACTGGAACTTAGACATGTTTATATCTCCAACGTCCCTCAACAAGCACCAAACTCGGGAGATTGTGGCGCTTTTGCTTGCTGGTTTATGGCAGAAATCATGGCAACTGGTGATATAAATTATATTCATAGTAACCCTGCTTAAGACCCTAAGGTTCTTAATAGAGCATCTAGGATGTATCTTGCTAATGAGTTCTACAAAAACCGTGCTCGGTAATATATGAGAAAGTTGTGTATTGAGTATAAAGTTATACTTTTTCTTACATTTTTCTGTACATTTATCTAGTCACGAAACAATAAATATAACATAATACAAAACTAAAAACACAACATGATCATAAAATACTTAATAAAAATTTATCACCCCAGTGTTGAGTTGTCACCTCAATATTGAGTTGTCAACTCGGTATTTAGTTGTCACCTAGGTATTGAGTTGAAACCTTGGTAATTTGTTATATATACCCCCCATAATCTTAGAAAAAGTTACAACAACACAAACTATCAAACTCTCTCTACCAAGCATCATCATCATCATCGTTATGGCTGGAATTGCATCATCGTCAAACCCTTCGCTTTCTCAAATAATCCCTACTAGGATGAAGCGGTCCATTGAAGAAGCCGAAGCTGAAATCAAAGAGATATTTGACAAATGACATAGTAACAAGGCATTGCAGGATCAAATCCTCCAAGGGATTGAAGAGAAGAAGAAAGCAGTAAAGCAACTACAAAAGAAGATTCAAGCTGATAATGCTCATGCCACTGAACTCGGTGAGACATTTGAAGTAATGAAAGACTTGTTTGACGAAAAACATTTCTGGATTGCTGAGTGTAAAGCACTTCATCCATAAGAGAATTAACGTATATGTTTAGTTTTGTTTTGCATCGTACACTTGTGTTGTTGTTTTCGAGTCGGGCTATTTAGTAATGATTAATGTTTATGTTTTGAAAGTATACTTCACATTTAATCTATAAAACTCAACATGAAAAATATCCACACAAAAAAACACATATGCAATGTAGTTGTAACACCGCAAATTTAATACTTAGATAAAAAACAAAAATGAAACTTAGTTACCTACTAGGTTTATTTAAATCAAATTTGTGCGCTGTTAATTTCTTCATGCTACCGCATGCCCTCCTATCTTCTATCATAGTCTCTTCATCTGCTGGTAATGTACTTGGACAATCATGATGATTTTGTCCCTTCTGACCGATCTACTACATTGTTTTTCATATACGACCTCTCCTTAGGAAGGAATGCGTTCAAGGGTACCTTATCGATGTCCTCGGTTATTTATCCACAAGGGGTGGTTTCACGGTCATATATTCAGCGGGATATTCCCAGGCCACATGAGGATTAATAGGATTTACTACTTCTAACTATGTAGCTCGATAAATTTGCGTCGTGTAGTATTTTGTCGCCCAAAAATTTGTTTATGTCATTCCAGTCCTCCTACAAACTGCTATTATATGGTCACATGGTAAACCAGACAGTTCTCATTGCCTACAACTACAAGTCTGCTGCAGTAGATCAACAACATCATTCCTATGGCCATCTCTTACTTCAAACACGGTGCTTGTAACATTGTGTGGTGTCCATGTTGCACTTTTGTTAATTCTTTTAATCACTTTTTCCTCCGCCCACGGGGTAAGCTCCTATTCAAGTGAGGCTGCATAATGTATAACTCATTAAGGTTAAAAACATTTATGTAAAACAAATATGTATTTGTTTATATATTTACCTCCAACTTCGTGATGGTCATAATACCGTTGCTGCAGTGAGATGAGAAAAAATCAATCAACATCAAGATCGGAAGGAGTCGTGCATACCTTGACAATGCATTTACGGACTCCGCACTATTGGATGTTATGACATTGTAACACATTCCAGTGACATGTGCTCTTGACCACTTCATTTTGACGGCATCGTCAAGTGTTTTTCTTGCACTGACTGGTAGAGCTTGGCGAAGTTCAGCTAACTTTTGTTCAAAATCTTCCACCGTATAAGCTTTGCAGGTCCTCTAAAACATCTCTCCCAACAACTTGTCTTTTTTTATGCTAAATCGTAAATTCATTTTGTGACACCCCAATCTCCACACATTGCATATTACATAGAATTCATTCATAGAATACATAGATTCCCACATAGGTCCAAAATTGCTAGAGTCTGTGCTACAGGTTACAATACAAATTTGCATAACTTAAAAATTTCAAAATACATGCATTTGTAAACTAGCATCGCTCTTCTCCAAAACACATCTAGATATGGTCTTCAACATTTAAGCACATAAGTGAAGTAATCATATAATGCTTTTTCCCTTATCGATATTATAATTGGTATTACCTGCACACATATTTTTGAAAACACAAAATGAGGGTTAGACAAAAGTCTAGTGAGATTCCCTTTTTCATGTTATGCAGAGTGAGATCACCAAAAACATTTATCAAAGAATCTCTCAATCATAATGAAGAATAATAAAAGAATTGCATCATGTTTAAGTCCATCGGGCCTCTAGTTCCAAGCCATACTTAGAATATTTTTCAATATTCATGACCAGAGCTCCTCTGGTCTTTCTACCAGATCTTCTGGTTAGTCGACCAGAGCCTCTGGTTCCTCGACCAGAGCTTCTGGTTGTACTTATGAAAGCCAACCAGAGCCCTTCTGGTTTGTTTTATAGAAATTTCTAAGTATAGAGACTCTTTTGAAATATCATTTTAAAACTATAAATATAACATTAAGCTTGTTTCTAAAAGATATAAAGCTTATTTTCAACTAATAATTTATAAAAGATTTTGCATCATTTTTAAATCAATATCCAGAATYCTCTRKTTCTATTATGAGGGTCAATCAGAGCCCCTCTGGTTCCTTGCAAGGTACAACCAGAGCTCCTCTGTTTCCTCATAATCAATGCTTTTATCCAAAGCATATTACTCACAACCAACAGTCATGAACTATATTATCTCCAATCCCATAACATCATTACCATCATTTCTACTAAAGACAACATCTCTAAATCCTCAAATCACCAAGAAATGAGAACTTAAATCTGTTGTAACTTTAATAAATATCATAATAAGAGTTAGGCCACGCAGACGACGACCAACCTTATATCCTCCCAATAATCCCCTTTTTATGATGTTCCACCCTTATATCCTCCCATTAATTCATATGAAGTAGTTCATCCAAAGACAGACCTCAGTCATATATGTCATAGTGAACCTGTTCATAATTTCCAAACCAAATCATGGTTTCAACATAGGTTTATACTCAAAACCTTCAATTCTCAAGAACAACTTGTTCTCCAAAACAGTTTAAAACTCTGTTTTTCCGTAAAACTCTTTCAAACTGTTTAAAAACCCATATACTATTTAATTCTTTCCAAAACAATCCCAAAAATATATTCGAACAACAACTTCTCAAAGGTTGTTGACGAACACAACTTTGTTTCATATTTATCCAGAAACATATTCCAAAACAATAACATCATAAAAACTGTTAAAGACAATTTATCATCTTAACCTCAAAACCAATATCAAAACTCAACAGTTGATACACAAATATATGAAGATTTTAGTTTCAAAAACTTTACACACACAGGTTTCTTGAAGATAAACACACAGCAAAAACTTTACTTTAACACATAATATTCAAGTACTTTTGAAGCAACAATTCTTGAAGAACACCTTATCTAACACACACAGGTTCTTTTCTAAAAGAATGATAGTGATAAGGATAACCTTATCCAAACTTTTCTTTAAATATCCTCACCTAGGCGGTGGAGGATTTTAATAATATAAAATTGGATATGACGATGTGGATTTGATTATTTTAAAGACCTATTTGCTTCATTACTAAGGTATCACTATCTCAATAAAATATTCATATTATCCAAACATGTATGCACTTATTTCATGTATCATGTATTGTTGTCACATTCATGCATACCATCTTATAATTTATCAAATAATCACGTAAAATTTACCTTGACCCAGGTTATCTGAAACCAGGTTATAACACATTTCGAGATGTCGACAAAAAAGCTCGTGATTCGCGGTAGGAATACAGATCTAATCGCCATGTTGAGGGAAGCAGTATAACACCTCAAGATCACATTTGCATATAACCATATATTTTATATATGAATTACTCATAAAGTACACATTCGATCCAAATAAGTACAATAAGCTATAATACAAAATTGACAACCAAATTTTTCTATAACATGAGTACATAACTTCCATATATAACAAGACATAAAAGGAAAATTCACATTTTTTTCCTTTCCCTTGAACTTACCCGACCTGTAATGCATATTTTAAACATAAAATAAGGGTTAGATCTTGAGGTCTAGTGAGAAATCCCTTTTTATGCAATTATAGGATGAAAAATCAACAAAAACTTGTTTTAAAACCATATTTGTAATTTGACAAATATATATAACCTTTTTATAAAATCTGAACTCAAATATCACATTCCAATAGAGATTTATAAATCTTCCTCACACATGGCGCATGACCACTTAGGTCCTCGTATCACTCTATGTGAAATCACCCAGAGCTCCTCTGGCTCTTAAGGACCAGAGCTCATCTGGATCTTAAGCCAGAGTAAAGCTAAACAAAACAAGGTCACTAAAGACTTAATCTTGAAGTCTAGATCAAATTGAAAATGATATAAACACATAATATAATCAATCAGAGCTCCTCTGGTCATTTAACTAAGAAAAGGAATCTCGAGTCAAGCCAACCAGAGCTCCTCTGGTCGACCAGAGCCTCTGGTCTTACTAACCAGAGCTTCTGGTCTTAAACTTTTAAAAACATCTAACAATACATGACCAACCAGAGGCCTTCTAGATGATCAAAGCCTATGATCTGTCTAACTAGAACTTATGAGAAAATAAGAAATTGAGTTACTTGAAAGAAAAATATATTTTAAAAGATAACCATAGGCCCTCTGTTAAACATGAAGGTCAATCAAAGCCTATTTGGTCCTTTACCAAAGATTAGATTATTTTGTCAAGGACTTTAACAATAATTTAGAAATAATTTTCCCAGAGGCCAAGCCAACTAGAGGTCCTCCAGATCCCCTTCTGGTTGAACTATGATCTGGGTTCTAAATGCCAATAAAGAAACGAAGTTGAAAATCATTCAAGTCCAAAAGGTTTTAAATACAGAGCTCGGAAACAAAGCTTGGACTTAGCATTAAATTCCAAGATACATAAACTCTGTATAGCACATACAGAGCCTCTAGATATGATGCACAAATTATCTGGCTCACTGATGCATTCTTTCAACCTGGATAAAAACCATGTCTAGGACTCCCCACTCTCTGTCTTTTCTACCCCGTAAGCAATAGGCAAATTATGATTGTCTCCGTCCATGCCAACCGCCAAAAACATGGTACCTAAGTAAGGACTTTGTAAATGAGCACCGTCTATTATAATCAGGGGTCGTAAGTGATTCACAAACGATCGAATGTGTAAAAAAGAAAAAGAACAAACAAAATGAGTATATATATATATATATAATAGTGTATATATATACATATAATTTCAATGAAAATATTCTTACCACACAACCAATGGCGACAAATAAACGTTCAAACCATGCAAGTTCATCTGTCTCGATCTTCGTCACGGTCCCTGGATTAGCCTTTTCCAAATTGTAGCAGTATACTGGGAGTAAAGGAAAATGATAACGTCGGGTCACCTCTTAGGAGGAGAATGGCATAACACTTTGCACACAAAGCTTGCATATAGGTAACTGCGATTTTGTAGTTATTCTTGATATTGACGATGATGTCATGGATCTTGTATACTCTACTTGTGTCATTCATTGCATCTTTCAGTATATGACCTAACACCTTCTTGTTTGCTTGACGGTGATTGGGATACACTTGCATTTGTGAACATGTGTGTAAGTCCTTAAATGTATGAACATGATACAATGACGTACCGTTAATTACGGTTGTTCTTATTCGTCATTCACACTTTTTCTAATATATATATATATATATATATATATAGCTTCGAACCTAGATCGCATGGAGTGGGTGGTTTTCATCTGGTAACCCTCTTCAAGACATTTCAGTCCTAGGGCTAGTTTCAAGTCTTCATTACTCTTGAAAATATGCCCAACTTTCACTCGTTTAGAACGTTGATATTTGACAGAAAATAAAAACAGTGAAAATGATGACTCATTCATATGCACATACAATCCAGAAAAATGAAAAACAAAAGTAACGGTTGTGAAATATTTTTTTTAGATTGTGAAATATATATATATATATATATATATTTTGTAAACTTTTTTTAAGTTGTAGAGTTTTTTTTAACACTAGGGAAGATTTCCAATAATTTTGGTAACTTTTCCTTATTTAATGAATTGTATCTATGTTGATGAAGATTGATGAAATATACTAAAATACCTTTTTCATTAAAATATATTAGTTTTTTTTAGTAATATTACTAATCATTGGATTAGAGTTGATCAATTTTTATTAAAGTGTTCTTCTTATTTTTTTATGATTTTCTCCGAACTGGACTTTATATATATATAACTAGGTTCGATCCCGTTTATTACACGAGGTAATTTGAAAAAATTAAATCATGTCAGAAACTTATCTTACAGATATGAATTATCATCAAAAATATGATGTTACTTCAGACTAGTACTATTGAAATAATTTTGAAATATAATTCTGAAAAATGACACTTCAGACTTAAATTTAGAAATGATACTATATCAATAATTAGTTAAAATGAAGTTAACCCTAGAATAAACATAAACTTAGAAATGAAACTATATCAGTAAATTGAATTTAAACTTAGAAGTAAATTTAGAATAACTCTTCAGACTTGTACTCTTGAAATAACTCTGAAGTGTAACTCTGAAGAATGACTTCAAACTTATATTCTAGATATAACTTTGAAGTAAAACTCTTCAGACTTCAGAGCTCTGTATAGGCAAGCTAGAAGCTCTGCATTCACTATGCAGAGGCTCTACATGCACTATGCAAAGGCTCTGCATGGTTCTCCGTCTGGAACAGAAGACTTCAGAGTTCGGATAAGCTAATTTTGAAGAATGACTCTTCATACTTGTATTTTAGAAATAACTCTGAAGTAAAGCTTTGAAGAATGAATCTCCAGACTTGTACTCTTGAAATAACTTTGAACTATAAAATCAATCCACTAAATTAGAGTTCAGACTTCCAAGTCTGAAAAAAAAAGGACTTCAGAGTTCGGGTGAGTTAAGGCTGAAAAAGAAGACTTCAAAATTCGGGTGAGCTTAACTCTGAAGAATGACTCTTCAGACTTGTAGAACACTTCAGAGTTCAGACTTCTATGTCTGAAAAAGAAGACTTCAGACTTCTTTTTCTAAGTCTAAAAAAAGACTTCAAAAAAAAAGACTTCAGACTTCTTTTTCTAAGTCTAAAAAAAGACTTCAGAATTCAGACTTCTAAGTCTGAAAAAGAAGACTTTAGAGTTCATACTCCAAAGTTCGAGTGAGCTAAGTCTGAAAACGCAGACTTTAGAGTTCGGGTAAGCTAAGTCTAAAAGCAGACTTCAGAGTTCGGGTGAGCTAACTCTTCATAACGACTCTTCAGGCTTGTACTATTGAAATAACTTTGAAGTACTATAACACCCCATTCCACACATTACATGTAACATATACTTCATATATAAGAAATACATGTTTGTACATCACATTGGTCCGTTATCACAACAATCTACCAATACAAAATACATGATCCAAAAATTCAAAATACATTTCTTGTACTAATCAACWTTCATCAATCAAAACTATACATCAGAGACAAATCTTCATGTAGAAATGTAAATAGGAAAATATCACATTTTCCCCTTCCCCTTACCATCTGTACCTCTTGCAATACATATTTAAAATCACAAAATGAGGGTTAGACCGAAAGGTCTAGTGAGTTACCATATTCATGTTATTCCAGGGTGATAATCACCAAAACTTTGTACAAAATAACCTTTTCATATATTGAACAAATAGGAATATATTACCAGTACCTTTTCACTTTTCAATCCAAGCATACAGCTATTCAAATAACATATCCCAAACCCTTATAGGTATGAATCATCCAGGTACCATATAATGCCACTTTTAAACCTTTTATATTCATATAAAGTTTATTCAATGTTTCAGGCCCAAACTTGTTATTTTCTACTCAATAACATTCTAACTATGATTTCCCATAAGAACCTTGATCCTAAATCTTTAAATCACAAAGAAATAAAGATTCTAGACCACGGTAATCTTAAGGGATATAATAGAAAGAGTTATATCATATAACACACATACAAATGCCACCCTTATATCCAAATGTACACCTCTCCTTGATATGCCACCCTTATCCCATGGTATACCTCTCCTTGATATGCCACCCTTATCCCATGGTACACATCTCCTTGATATGCCACTCTTATTTCCTCATCAAAACATTTTTACAAAAATAATTTCAAATAGACCGCAATCAATGGAATTATTATCAGTTCAAAGCTATCTTTATTAAAATTCCCTTTTTATGATAAAATAAAAATTTGTACCAACTATGCACACGGCATAATGCAAATCCGGTCAATATGGCTTGGCTGGACTTCATCTCCGGTCAAGTCTTAGCCGGTTTACCAAATCCGAACAACCCATCGCCCAAGACTTGTTCGATTTAACACTTGGAATAAATTCTAACACTTTTGTCCGGATAACAAATCCGGACAACACTGTCCTCTTTTTGTCCGATTTAAAATATTCCGGTCAACATTTAGTCGTATTCCTACTTCTCCGTTCAAAATGTTTAACATACTCAACATTCACAAATCGTTCAATGCTTGACCGGTTTAAAAATAAACTGCTTAACACTTGTCCGGTTTAGGGCTTAATCACCCAACCCTTGTTCGGTTTAAGACTTAAACCGTTCAACACCTATCCGGTTTTAAGACTAATCCGGATAACACTCTTACGATTTAAACTTCCAACTATATGAAAAGATTTTATACAACAAATTATGCATTCCAAAGAGAAGTTAAGCATTTAAAACCACTCACCTTGAAATTCTTTTGAAATGAGTTTGAATTCACTTTGCTCCAAAAAGAATCCGGTCAAATCTCCTTTCTCTTAAATCGGTCAGTGAGGGTCTCAAAATAGTAAAAGGTTTCAATGGAGGCTCAACCTCCCTTTTATATTTTCCAAATAAAGTAAGGCGGTTATCACAGCCTTCACTCATGTATGCATAATCATGCACATGCACACACACATACACACACACACACACATATATATATATATATATATATATATATCAACTCCATGCATACTAACACATTTTAGTTATGTATTTTCACATACAAACATGATCAAATATATCACTTTATCAAGCTATCATGAAATCATTTAATCAGATAATCATGTATTTTATTACCTCAGGTGATAACCAAAAGCCAGTTATCACATTCTCCACCCCTCAAAAATCCAAGGGTATTCTGATCTCATCTTTGGCTCTAATTCTCATGTTGCTTCCGGTTCTTTGTGAAACTTCCACTGAACCTTAACCAGACTTATCTCTTTGTTTCTCAATACCCTGATCTTTCGGTCAATTACAGCTTCTGCTGTTTACACAAAATTCAGCTTACTGTCTAATTTAATTTCTGGCATTGGTATAGCTAGATTCGGATCAGCCAAACATTTCTGCAAATTCAACACGTGGAAAGTATTGTGAATCAAACTCAGTTCTTTTGGCAATTCTAACTGATATGCTACTGGCCCAATTCGCTTGCATATTCTGAACGGTCCCACATACCTCGGACTGAGTTTACCCTTCTTTCCAAATCTAATGACACCCTGCCATGGCGAGACTTTTAACATCACAAAATCACCTACGCATAATTCAATCAGCTTTCGACGATTATCAGCATAACTTTTCTGGCGATCTTGTGTTGTTTTGATTCTTTTGCAGATCTGTTCGATCTTCTCAGAAGTTTCTTATACAATTTTAGGACCCGTCAGCTGTCTTTCACCAACCTCATTCCAACACAAAGGCATTCGGCATTTACGTCCATACAATACTTCATACGGTGCCGCTTGGATGCTGGAATGGTAACTATTGTTATATGCAAACTCTATCAATGGCAAGAGATATTCTCACGATCCCCCGAAATCAATAATACAACTTCTCAACATATCTTCGAGAGTCTGGATAGTTCTTTCACTCTGCCCATCAGTCTGCGGATGATAGGCTGTACTTAGTCGGATTTCAGATCCCAAAGCTTTCTGCAGCCCTTCCCAGAACTTCGAAGTAAACCGACTATCTCTGTCAGAAATAATAGATAATGGGACACCATGTCGGGTAACAATTTATTTGATGTAAATCTGTGCTAGCTTTTCTAAAGAGTACTTCTCTCTTATTGGCAGAAAATACGCAGATTTAGACAGACGATCAACAATTACCTAGATCGCGTCATATCCTATTGAAGTTCAAGGCAATTTCATGACGAAATCCATAGTAATGTGATCCCATTTTCATATAGGTATCTCTAAATATTAAAGACTTCCATATGGCTTCTGATGTTCAATTTTAACCTGTAAATATGTCAGACATTGTTCCACATATCCAGCTATGTCTCTCTTCAATCCTGGCCACCAATAAAAAGGTTTCAAATCTCTATACATCTTATTGATGCCTGGATGAATAGAGTATCAGGACTTATGGCTTTCATTTAATACAGTGTTTCGGATATCTCCAAAACATGGTACCCAAATTCGCCCTTGAAAACACATTAGTCCTTCGTCATTTTGTTCCAAGGTTGAAATTATTTTACCCAACTTTTCTGCTTTAACAAATTCTTCTTTCATTGCTTCTTGTTGACATCCGTGAATCTCCTTACGAATGTCAGGGACCAAATTCATTCTTATTGCCAAAGCTTTAATAGTTCCACTTCTTTCTTTTCTGCTCGCGTCAGCCACCACATTAACTTTTCCCGGGTGGTAGAGGATTTCACAATCATAGTCATTAACCAGTTCAATCCACCGACGTTGTCACATATTTAATTCTTTCTGGCTGAACAAATGTTGTAAACTCTTATGATCAGTATAAATCTGACACTTTGTTCCCAGAAGATAATGTCTCCAAATTTTCAGAGCAAACACCACTGCAGCTAATTTCATGTCATGGGTTGGATACTGTTTCTCATGATCTTGTAATTGTCTTGACGCATAAGAAATCACTTTTCCTCTTTGCATCAGAACACATCCTAACCCTAACTTTGAAGCATCGCTGTAAACCACAAATTCTTCAGATCCATCTGGTAGAGTCAATATTGGTGCACTGCAAAGATGATCTTTTAATAATTGAAAGGCTTCCTGCTGTTCTCCTTCCGACTGGAATTTAATGTTCTTCCAAGTCAATTTAGTCAATGGCACAGCTATTTTGGAAAAGTCCTGAATGAACTTTCGATAATAACCGGCTAATCCCAAAAAGCTTCGGACTTCAGAAGGATTTTTCGGAGCTTCCCATCTTGCAATTGCTTCTATCTTTGTTGGATCTACTTTTACGCCTGTTTCTGAATGATGTGACCCAAAAATTGAACTTCTCTCAACTAGAACTCACATTTAGACAATTTTGCGTATAGCTTTTCTTTTCTCAACAATTCCAATATCAGACGAAGATGTTCCGCGTGTTCTTTTTCGGTTTTAGATTATATAAGAATATCATCGATAAATACAATGACGAGTTTATCAAGATATTCCTTACATACCCTATTCATTAAATCCATAAAGGCTGCGGGCGCATTAGTTAAGCCAAGCGGCATAACTAAGAATTCATGATGCGCGTACCTAGTTCTGAATGTTGTTGTGGCAACATCTTCTTCCTTGACTTTGAGCTGATGATACCCTGACCTTAAATCAATCTTGGAGAAATAACTTGTTCCCACCAATTGATCAAATAAATCATCAATCCTTGGCAAAGGATATTTGTTCTTGATTGTCAACTTGTTCAATTCATGATAATCTATACATATTCGCATAGATTCATCTTTCTTCTTGACAAATAAGACCGGAGTACCCCAAGGTGAAGTGTTGGGTCTAGTAAATCCCTTGTCAGTTAAATCTTTCAACTGTGCCACCATTTCCTTTAATTCAGATGGAGCTAACCAGTACGGTGCCTTTGCTACTGGTGCAGCCTCTGGTACTAAATCAATTCGAAATTCTATAACTCTGTCTAGTGGTAATCCAGATAAGTCTTCTGGAAAGACTTCTGGATATTCACTAACAATTGGAATCGATTCTTCTTTTTTCCTTTTTCTTTCTTAATATCAATTACGTAAGCCAAATATCCCTGGCACCTCTTCCAAACGCTTTTCTGAGCTTTCATTACTGTCAAAATATTGGTATGGTGATTCTGGCGATCACCATAAATAACAACTGTTCCTTGGTCTGGCAGAGTAATTTTGATCATTTTCTAATTACAAACAATACTAATCTGATACTTTGCCAACCAGTCCATACCCACCACTACATCAAATTCCTTCATCGGCATGGGAAATAACCGAATTGGAAGTTCATAACCCTCAATAACAATAATACAATTATTGAACACACTAGTAACAGTTTATTGACTATTAGCAGTATCAACTACTAATTCATCATCAATTATCACAGATTTCAGACATGCAGTTTGAGCAAACAATGGTGATACAAACAAAAAGTTTGCACCATAGTCAAATAACACCTTAGCACGTATTAAATTCAGAAGGAAAGTACCTGTTACTACATTCGGTGATACTTCTGCCTCATTCTTAGTCATCTGGAAGGACCGTCCACGCGTCCCTCCTTGCCCTCCTCTATTAACCGTAGGCCTTCCCCGTGTACTCGACGCGTTACTCCCCATTGTTAACTATGGAGTTCTTAACAAGGGATAATTCAGTCGAATATGATCCGGAGAATTGCAGTTAAAACACTTTCGATTAGCCAGACAACTTCTGGACAGATGACCTGCTTCACCACACTTATAACATTTTCTTGGGTCCATCTTACATTCACCCTGATGAAGTTGTCGGCATTGTGAGCAGACTTTCTCACTTATCTTTTGTTCAGATCTGTTATCATATCTTACACGTTTCGGTCATCAGAAAGATGAAGGCCCCTCCCATTTTCTTTTCTCTATAATCTTTCCTTCCGGTTGTTGGTTCTTATTTCCTTTAGTCACTTCAGCCGCATCTACCGTCAATGAAAATGTATTGGGGTTCATAGCAATGACAAACTCTATAATTGAGGGTTTCAAACCCCAAATGTACCTTTCTATTTTCTTGGATTCGGTTGAAACATAATGTTCACAAAGCAAAAGTATTCAATAAATCTTTCGGTATACTCCCAAACTGTTCCATTTCCTTGTTCCAACTTTAGAAAATCTTCTTCCATTTGTCTAACAGCAATTTTAGGACAAAACTGATTCTTGAATCGGTCCACGAATTCTGCCCAAGACAACAATTGTAAAACATCTGTTCTAGCCGACGATTCAACTTCCCACCAGAATAAAGCATTTGATTTTAATACAGAAACAGCAAATCAAACTTTATCTGTTTTCGGACATCGAATGGTATTGAACACATATTCCATTTCTTTGATCCAGCACACAGCTTTCACTGGATCTCTTTCCCCAGAAAATGTTGGTAGCTTACATGCCAAAAACATTTTAATATCTCCCTTCTTGTTGTGAGTAACTGGTACCGAGGGACGAACTTCTATTCTCTCCATTTCTACCCTGGCTGGTATTCCCATGATAGAAGTCAGAGTTTCCCGCAACTTACCTATTTCTTCAGCCAACATATCTTTAGTTATATATTCAGGGTGTGGCACCGATCTCTCCTTAACATTCCCAGAATGAGATTCTTCATGTTCAGGATGAAATTCAGTCCGACCCCTTCCCTGAGACTGACTTCTTCCTCTACCTCATCCCCTTGGTCTTCCCCAACCTCTAATTCCAGATGTGCTAGTCGGAAGATTAATAAGAGATTCTTCCCTTTCGTTAGATTCTGGATGAGCCACTCTTTCAGATCTTCGGGTTCGGCTAGACATCTGCAGGTTTTAGTGTTAATAATCACATATTCACATTCCCAAATATAATGAAGTATTCAAGTTCAGATGCGTACCTGTAAATTCATAATTACACTGGCCAGAAGTAATTAAAATTTACCTTACACACTGTTCTTTCAACCCATCGTATTTATTTCCAGTGGTGCTAACTATGTCCGGAACCCTTAACATGCAATAAAACAGTTTAAGTCTAGGTATCATGCTATTAAATACCTAAATCCCATAAACTCAGGCTCTAATACCACTTTCTGTAACACCCCATTCCACACATTACATGTAACATATACTTCATATATAAGAAATACATGTTTGTACATTACATTGGTCCCTTAGTACAAGAATCTACCAATACAAAATACATGATCCAAAAATTCAAAATACATTTCTTATACTAATCAACATTCATCAATCAAAACTATACATCAGAGAGAAATCTTCATGTAGAAATGTAAATAGGAAAATATCACATTCTCCCCTTCCCCTTACCATCTGTACCTCCTGCAAAACATATTTAAAATCACAAAATGAGGGTTAGACCGAAAGGTCTAGTGAGTTACCCTATTCATGTTATTGCAGGGTGATAATCACCAAAACTTTGTACAAAATAACCTTTTCATATATTGAACAAATAGGAATATATTACCAGTACCTTTCCACTTTTCAATCCAAGCATTCAGCTATTCAAATAACATATCCCAAACCCTTATAGGTTTGAATCATCCAGGTATCATATAATGCCACTTTTAGACCTTTTCTATTCATATAAGGTTTATTCAAAGTTTCAGGCCCAAACTTGTTATTTTCTCCTCAATAACATTCTAACTATGATTTTCCATAAGAAACTTGATCCTAAATCTTTAAATCACAAAGAAATAAAGATTCCAGACCACGGTAATCTTAAGGGATATAATAGAAAGAGTTATATCATATAACACACATACAAATGCCACCCTTATATCCAAATGTACACCACTCCTTGATATGCCACCCTTATCCCATGGTATACCTCTCCTTGATATGCCACCCTTATCCCATGGTACACCTCTCCTTGATATGCCATCCTTATTTCCTCATCAAAATATTTTTACAAAAATAATTCCAAATAGACCGCAGTCAATGGAATTATTATCACTTCAAAGCTATCTTTATTAAAATTCCCTTTTTACGATAAAATAACAATTTATACCAACTATGCACAAGGCATAATGCAAATCCGATCAATATGGCTTGGCCGGACTTCATCTTCAGTCAAGTTTTAGCCGATTTACCAAATCAGGACAACACATCGCCCAAGACTTGTCCGATTTCACACTTGGAATAAATTCTAACACTTTTGTCCGGATAACAAATCCGGACAACATTGTCCTCTTTTTGTCCGATTTAAAATAATCCGGTCAACATTTAGTCGTATTCCTACTTCTCCGTTCAAAATGTTTAACATACTCAACATTCATAAATCCTCAATGCTTGACCGGTTTAAAAATAAACTTCTTAACACTTGTCCGGTTTAGGGCTTAATAGCCCAACCGTTATCCAGTTTAAGACTTAAACCGTTCAACACCTATCCGGTTTTAAGACTAATCCGGACAACAGTCTAACGATTTAAACTTCCAACTATACGAAAAGATTTTATACAACAAATTATGCATTCCAAAGAGAAGTTAAGCATTTAAAACCACTCCCCTTGAAATTCTTTTGAAATGAGTTTGAATTCACTTTGCTCCAAAAATAATCCGGTCAAATCTCCTTTCTCTTAAATCGGTCAGTGAGGGTCTCAAAATAGTAAAAGGTTTCAATGGAGGCTCAACCTCCCTTTTATATTTTATAAATAAAGTAAGGCGGTTATCACATCCTTCACTCATGTATGCATAATCATGTACATGCACACACACACACACACATATATATATATATCAACTCCATGCATACTAACACATTTTAGTTATGTATTTTCCTATACAAACATGATCAAATATATCACTTTATCATGCTACCACGAAATCATTTAATCAGATAATCATATATTTATTACCTCGGGTGATAACCAAGATCCAGTTATCACAAGTACAACTCTAAAGATTGACTTCAGACTTGTAATCTTGAAATAACTCTGAAGTAAAACTCTGAAGAATGACTTCAGACTTGTACTCTTGAAATAACTCTGAAGTAAAACTCTGAAGAATGACTTCAGACTTGTACTATTGAAATAACTCTGAAGTATAACTCTAAAGAATGACTCTTCATACTTGAATTTAGAAATGAAACTAAGTCAATAATTAGTTAAAATGAAGTTAACCCTATAATAAAATTGAATTTAGAACTGAAACTATATCAGTAAATTGAATTTAAACTTATAAGAGCGCCTATGTCAAATTTGAAGACATTGAGTTCAGAGTTATTCAAATAGCCAATTTCTTTCAAAAAGACCCCATGGTAAAATTTGCATCATACAGAGCAAGACTAACCAGAGCTCCTCTAGTCCTTAAGAACCAGAGCCCTTGTGAACTCACCAACCAAAAGCAAGTCCAACCCAAAAGCAAGGCCAACCAAAGGCCCTCTGGTCAACCAGAGCCTCTGGCTCGTCTATCCAGAGCCTCTAGGTCAAAAAAATGTTAAATACTTAAAGAATTTGAGCTCCAATTAGAACTAGAGACCCTCTGGTTAAACATGAAGATCAACCAGAGCCCCCCTGGTTCCTTTATTATGGATTGGAATATTTTTCCAAGATTCAAATAAATAACCAAAAGCAAAGCCATCCAGAAGCCAGAGCAACCAGAGGGGCTCTGACTTACAAGACTTTCTAAGTCTTAAAGACTTGTCTTCAAAGTCTAGATAAGTTTATTACAAGACTTGTACTCTTGAAATTATTCTTAAGTAAAACTCTTAAGACTTCAGAGCTATGCATGCATTATGCAGAGGCTCTGCATGGTGCTCCCTCTGGAAAATAAGACTACATAGTTCGGGTGAGCTAACTCTGAAGAATGACTCTTCAGACTTGTACTTTCGAAATAACTCTGAAATAAAACTCTAAAGAATGACTCTTCATACTTGTACTCTTGAAATAACTATGAAGTATAAAATCAATCCCATTAAATCAGAGTTCAGACTTCTAAGTCTGGAAAAAAAAGACTTCAGAGTTCAGGTGAGCTATGTCTGGAAAAGAACACTTCATGAATTTGGGTGAGATAACTCTGAAAAATGACTCTTCAGACTTGTACTCTTCATAATTGTAGAAGACTTCGGATTTCAAAATTGTAAGTCTTAAAAAGAAGACTTTAGACTTCTTTTTCTAAGTATAAAAAAAAGACTTCAGAGTTCAAACTCCTAAATCTGAAAAAGAAGACTTTAGAGTTCGAGTGAGCTAACTCTGAAGAATGACTTCAGACTTGTTCTCTTGCAATAACAAATAAGTAAAATATTTCAGTAATTTGAATTTGGAATAAAATGAAGTTAACCCTAAAATAAAATTGAATTTAGAAATGAAAACATATCAGTAAATTGAACTTAAACTTAAAAGTAAATACCATTTTTTTCAGCAATCAGTTACCACACGAATTAATTAACCCAAGAATAAAATCAATTGCATTCTAAATTAGTGGGATTGATTGAATAAGAGGACACATGTCAATCAAATGAGAATAATTGAACTGTTAATGTAAATTGTGTCTAGATACGTTAAAATGAGTCTAATTGAACCACTAATATAAATTGTGTCTAGATACAGGTTTAGGCGGGAAAACAAGGAAACTGACTCACTAGAAGATGACACGTGTCACCCAAGTTACTTATTTATTAGAAGTATATATATAGGGGCTTAATCTATTAAGAACTCTAAAATTTAGGAGATATGTGAGAACTTCTATCTTAATGTTTTATTTTATGAGATAACTGCATATTGGTTATCACCTGAGGTAAATAATATGTGATTATTTGTTATGTGTTTACCTGACAGTATGATAAATTATTATGTTTAATCATGCTAGTATGTGAAATGTGTATGCATTAAGTATGTGGGTATAATTTTATACATGATAAAATACATGCATAAGGTGTGTATATGCATATATGAAGATGCATGTGTATGTGTATATGGGTTACATGCATGCATGATTTATATGAAAGCATGCATGTGGGTGAAGGCTACATGTGGTAGCCGACCTTCCTGTTTGGGAAAGGTATATATAAAAAGGAGGTTAAGCCTCCATTAAATCTTCTTGCTATTTTGAGAAAAGTTGAGCGATTTAGAAGAAAAAGAGTTGACCGGATTATTTCTTGACTAGAGATCAAGTTGGTTTTCAAAAGGAAGTTGCATAAGGTGAGTAATTCTTACTACTTTTAAACTCTTCATAATTGTATAATTGAGTATAAAACTTTACCTTTGATTTAAAAGTTATCCGCTGGAGTGTTGTCCGGATTAGTCTTAAACCGGACAAGTGTTAGGCGGATTAGCTTTAAACCGGTTACGGCTTAAGCGATTTATAAATAAACCGCTTGATGAGTATTGTCCAATTTGGACTTAAATCGGTCAAGGCATAAGCGGTTTAACCTTAAACCAGTCAAGTGATAATCGATTTATAAATATTCAGTTTATGTTTTGAACGAAGAAGTATGAATACGACCATGTGTTGTCCGAATTTGTTATCTGGACAAAAGTGTTGGAATTTTCTTAAGTGTTAAATTGGACAAAGTTTTGAGAGAGCTGACCGGATTAGTAATCGGACAAGGGTCTTGTATTGAACGGATTAGTAAACCGGCCAAGACTTGACCGGAGATAAAGTCCGGCCAGGTTTGTGTTGACCGGATTTATGCCTTAACTTATGTATTGTTTATACAGTTGTCATTTTTAGTATTCTTGTATAAAATGGGAATTTTGGATAAAGAATGATTTTCAACTAATGATATTCCATTAGAACATTTATGGTTGCGGTCTGTTCTAATTGGAATTGTTATAGTGAAATATTTTAAATAAGAAAATAAGGGTGGCATATCAAGGAGAGGTGTACCATGGGATAAGGGTGGCATAACAAGGAGAGGTGTACTATGGGATAAGGGTGGCATATCAAGGAGAGGTGTACCTTTGGATATAAGGGTGGCATTTGTATGTGTGTTATGATATATAACTCTTACTATTATATCCTTTAAAATTACCATGGTCTGGAATCTTTATTTCTTTGTGATTTAAAGGTTTAAGATCAGGGTTTTATTGAAAATCGTAGTCTGGATGTTATTGAGGAGAAAATAACAAGTTTGACCTGAAACTTTAAATAAACCTTGTTAAATGGAAAAAGTTTAAAAGTGGCATTATATGAAACCTGGTTAGTTCAAACCTATAAAGGTTTGAAGTATGTTATTTAAATAGCTGAATGTTTGGCTTGAAAAGTAGAAAGGTGCTTGTAATATGTTCCTATTTGTTCATATATTTGTTATATATATGAAAAAGTTATTTTGTACAAAGTTTTGGTGATTTTCACCCTACAATGACATAAATAGGGTAACTCACTAGACCTTTCGGTCTAACCCTTGTTTTGTGATTTTTAATATGTATTGCAGGAGGTACGGACGGTAAGGGAAAGGGGAAAATGTGATATTTTCCTATATGCATATCTACATGAAGATTTGTCTATGATGTATAGTTTGATTGATGAACGATGATTAGTACAAGAAATGTATTTTGAATTTTTGAGTCATGTATTCTGTATGGTAAATTCTTGTACTAAGGGACCTGAATGGTATATAAACATGTATTTCTTTCGTATGAAGTATGTGTTACATGCAAAGTGTGGTATGGGGTGTTACAGAAAGTGATATCAGAGCCTGAATTTAGGAGATTTAGGTATTCAATAGCATGATACCTAGACTTAAACTGTTTTATTGCATGTTAAGGGTCCCGGRCATAGTTAGCTCCATTGGAAATAAATATGATGGGTTGAAAGAATAGTGTGTAAGGTAAATTTTAATTACATATGGCCAGTGTAATTATGAATTTACAGGTACACATCTGAACTTAAATACTTCATTATATTTGGGAATGTGAATACGTGATTATTAACACTAAAATTTGCAGATGTCTAACTGAACTAGAAGATCTAAAAGAACGGCTCGTCCAGAATCTGAAGAAAGGGAATAATCATTTGTTAATCTTCCGACTGACACATCTGGAATTAGAGGTAGAGGAAGACCAAGGGGACGAGGCAGAGGAAGAAGCCAGTCTCAAGGAAGAGGTCAAACTGGAATTCATTCTGCACCTAAAGAATCCCATTCTGGGAATGTTCAGGAGAGATCGGTGCCACATCTTGAATATGTAACCAGGGACATGTTGGCTGAAGAAATGGGGAAGTTACGGGAAACTCTAACTTCTATCATGGGAGTACCAGCCAGGGTAGAAACAGAAAGAATAGAAATTTGTCCCTCGATACCGGTTACTCACAACAAAGAGGGAGATATTAAAATGTTTTTGGCATGTAAGCCACCAACATTTTCTAGAGAAAGGGATCCAGTGAAAGCCGTGTGCTGGATCAAAGAAATGGAATATGTGTTCAACACCATTCGGTGTCTGGAAACAGATAAAGTTTGATTTGTTGTTTCGGTATTATAATCAAATGCTTTGTTCTGGTGGGAAGTTGAATCATCGGCCAGGACAGACGTTTTACAGTCATTGTCTGGGGCATAATTTGTGGACCGATTCAAGAATCAGTTTTGTCCTAAAACCGCAGTTAGACAAATGGAAGAAGATTTTTTAAAGTTGGAACAAGGAAATGGAACAGTTCGGGAGTATAC
>NC_037528.1:19816578-19816754 GCF_001531365.2 Cynara cardunculus var. scolymus | reverse complement strand
CTAAATGTGACACGCCTTCAAACAAATGTCACCGAAAATCTTTCTTACCCTGAAAAAGCATGTCAAACAAGTGTCAACTACAAAAGTTGGTGAGTTCACAGGTTTTATATGCATAAATTGATTTTAAATGCAGCAATCTCAGTTATAAATTTATGAGCAATATCTTAAAAACAACG
>NC_037528.1:19815769-19816061 GCF_001531365.2 Cynara cardunculus var. scolymus | reverse complement strand
TTGTTGAGCCACTACTAAACCTAGAAACGCCCCACGAACTACCTCAGAGGTGGTAGCGAACCACATGTGTAGAACATTCTTACGAACTACTTCATCGGTGGGGAATCGAACCCCACATGTGTAGAACTCATGCCGAACTACCTCAGCGGTGACCACTTCGTGCCACATGGGTTGCACTCCTAACGGACTACCTCAAAGGTGACCGCTTCGTGTCACATGGGTAGAGCAAATTTAATGACCAAGTGCACTCCTACTCAACGGCAACAAGGTGGGTATGCTCGAAAGAGTTAAT
>NC_037528.1:19809751-19815669 GCF_001531365.2 Cynara cardunculus var. scolymus | reverse complement strand
ATGGCTTTAAGTATGTACCAAGACACCAACTTACAAAGAACCAATAACTACTAAGTGTTGCTTAAGGTAGAGGAACAGATCAGTGGGTCATCACCAAATCAATAGGTGACCCAACAGTACTATTAGGTAGCGTTTGGTACGCATACATAATTGGACAGGACATGATAAGAGGGTAGGACTGGACGGGAAATGATTGGACATAACATGAGTATGTTTGGTATTTGGTACGACTAGGACTGGACGAGACAGAATTAGACAAGCTACCCTCAAAAGTTATTTGATGATTTTTAAACATTATATAATAGTTATAATTAACACAAATAAAGTAAATAGTTAAAGAGTTTAATTTATAAATATTTGTACATAATTTTCATATTTGTACCAAACTTGAATGAAAATTTTGATATAATTGATGGTAGTGGTGGTGGTGGAGGTGGTTTTGGTTATGGTGGAGGTGGTGGTAGCCGACGGTAGTAGTGGCAACGGACAGTGATGGTCGGTGGCCGATAGTGGTTATGGAGGTAGACACAGTGGTGCTTGGTAGACGACGGTGGTTATAGAGGACATGAAGATGGTAGATTGTGGTGGTGGTGGCGGTTGACAACGATGGAGGAAGTAGTTGTGGTTGATGTAGCGAAGATAGTGGTGGTGGTGGTTATGGTGGAGGTGAGGTGGCAATAAATGGTGGTGGTCGTGGATGAGGTTGGTGCAGTAGAGGAGGAGTTGAAGGTGGCAAACGACGGTAGTGGTGGTGACAATAGACAGTGGTGGTTGGTGGTCGACTATGGTAGAGGTGGCAATGGACTTGGTGGACGGTGGTTGTGGAGGCGGTGGAGGATGTTGTTGTAGTGGAAGAGAAGGTGGTCGAAACTAGCGGTCGTTAGTAAGATCCCCAATCCCATCACTTCCTGATCGAAGGAAACTTCAATTATTGGGGTCTATAGCTGATAAGTTCGGCACTTTCTAACAGGCTTCGTTGTTATTTTCTTGTTTCAAAAAAGAAGTTGTTACTTGATTCAGCCAGATTGCACATACTTGTTGGGTTTCATCATTCACTACTGTAATTTTTAGTATATTATGTTTCTGCACTTGAGATCAAGCCACGACTCACTAGAGTTCCAAAGGCAACAAGATTAAAGAACCCGTATTGTTGGTTCTTTTTTGTCGTTACTTTTTGGCTCTTTTCCTTCTTAAAAATGGAAATACGACTCCATCCATGTAACTAATGTGAATCTATGGTACTATTAATTTCATGCAGCTTCCCTGGTAAAGCTGTTGGGGTGAGCATTTCTTCCCAAGCTCGATTAGCAGAAGTTGCTCTTGTCAAGAAAGCTACCAAGGTGTGTATGGTTGTTTGCTTATTTCTATTTTAATTTTATGATTCATATTATCTTAAAATAGGAATGACAACGAGCCGGGTTCGGGTCGGGTATTGGTATCCCCGTTCCCGAAACCGATAGTTAAAACCGTCCTCGTAACCGCCCCGATCCCCGTTGGGGATCTTATCCGGGAGCCCCATCGGGTCCCCGCTGTTTCCGCGATCCCCGTTGGGGAACTCGTTAAGGGTGCGTTTGGTGCGCAGACAGGACTGGATAGGACAGGACGGGACAGGACAGGACAGAACAGTTGTTCAGCATTTGGTAAGACAGGACAGGACATGACAGAACTGGTTAAAATGACCAATTTACCCCCGTCAGCTGTTTAGTGTTTTTTCACTACGAAATCAAGTAAACTCTCATAATCAATTCAGCAATCATAATCAATGTAAACCAATTCATCAACAACAACATTCAACAATCATAATCAATGTAAACTCTCATAAATAATCAATCACTAATAAGTACTTCGATTAATCAAGTTGTTGGCGAAATCGAGTACGAAACCACCATCAAACAAGCTGGTAAAAATGTAGTTGCTGTAATCCTCTTAGCATAAACCCTAATTAACGAGCTTTTGCATCTAAATCGATTCAAACCTAGCAAATCCGAAATCGATTCAAACATAGCGATGGAGAAGGAGAAGGTTAGGCCAATCATGTACCTGATGATGAAGGAGAAGGTAATGCGATGGAGGCGGACTGTGTGTATGGACTAGAACTCCCATCGCCGTCGAGATGGCGATGGAGGATGTCGTCGCCGATTGAGGGTGTGCGATGGAGGCAGTCTGAGCATGGAGGAGCGATAGGGAAGGACGCACGATGAGTGAGGAGGGTAGATTAGTCGCAGATCAGGACGGCGCATGTCGAAATCCATGGATGGGGAAGGAACCGGGTGTTGAGACTAGACGACGGTTGTCGGAGAACGGAGATCGGCACATCTCCGGGAGACGAGATTGAGAGGTTATGTGAGAGGAGAGATCGATGGAGGGACGGTGGAAGGGATTGAGGGTAAAATGGTAAAAAATTCCTTGTTTTAGTTAGTTCCAGGGGTAAAGGGTGGACTCCTGTGTCCCACCTTTGTTCTACTTAGTTATAGTTAGTCCCATATAAAGCCATACCAAACATAGAACAATTGTGTTCTGTTCTGTCCTGTTCCACCCTGTTCCACGTACCAAACACACCCTAAAGGGTAAAAATCCTCCTTTTCACCGTTGGTTATAACTGAACTCAAACTCGCAACCCGATCTGAAAAGAAATTACAATATGCTAATTTTCACAATTAAAAATAAATTACAATTTTTTTAAAGATGTAAGTTTAAATGTCTCAAACATAATCGAACCATTACAAACAATGTATTAGATTACAATATAAAACTAAACAGAAATTCAAACATCATACAACTGAAATTACGATTTTAAACAAATAAACTAGACTTTTTTTCGTAAGCTTTATTTGGGTTCGAGTTAAAGTGGATAAAAGTCTTTTAAATTTTAATGATATTATTTTCTTTTAATGATTATATATATATATATATATATATATATATACATACATACATATATACCTATATACATATCGGGTAGGTGATCACCATCCCCATCCCCGTTAAAATCCCCGAATTTGTCCCCGATTCCCTTCCCGTCCCCGATAAGATCTCCCCGAACCCGGCTCAAAAGTTTCAGTTTTCACCATCGGTTTCGGTTTTTTTTTGCCATCCCTATCTTAAAAGGATCCTGATTTAACCTAGCATGGCAAGCGCCCTTTATACATACATTTTGTTAAATTGTTGACATGTTCCCTAGGTTGCTTTTTGATATCTGATATTTTTGCATTTGATTATTTGATAAGTATCTTATTACAATGGGTTTGTTCTACTCCAATCTTTTGGTTTTCTCACCAACACATTACTTGACATGTAATCTGTTTTTGGAAGGGTGCTTTTGCTTTGGTTTTCCTCCAGGGTTTATAAGTCGATAAATCTTTCGTCTTTGACAACTTCCTTATAATTAAAAGGGTTTTCGATTTCATGATTCTTTCTATTTGCATGGTTCATGGAGCAGCTGGGGTGAAATTTGCAGAATTGCTACTTGCTTGCTTATTGTTCGTTACCCACTTGCTTGCTTATTGTTCGTTCGAGAATTCAATTTACAGTCAAGATTTCAAGCGTTCGATTATAGGACGGAATGTGGCCTTGATAATCAATAATTCCTATAATCGAACGCCACCAATTATACGGAATGTGGCCTTGATCACTCTTAAGATAAGTCACGTCATGCTTTCTATTGAGATCGATAGATAATTCAATAATTCGACATCTCATGCATAACCAAATTATAATCAATCAGATTGTTTAAATTTCAACATCAAATAGATTATTGTATTGTTTCAGTTCTTCTCAAATCAATTGAATATGAAACAATAAATAGTGTAGGCATGACAATTTCAAATACAAATCTTTATCGTAATCAATATGCCCATTTACATCTTTTTAAAATTTCACATCCCACTACATTGCACGGGTATACAACTAATTACATCATATAATTGTTTATTTAAAATTAATGTTTATATTCATGTTAATGTTAAATTAAAATAGACATTTTAAAGAAGTCATTCCTAAGGTAGCCAAATTCGTCTCGACCCGCACGAGAAAGTCGGAGCTCCATAAAAAAGTCACTTTAACTCATATTTGATTAAAGGACGGTTAAAATTCAACACTATCATTTACTTAACGGGTAAATTTTTTGTTTACAAAAACGCTATTCTATGCAATAATTTATCCGGTAAACGTTTACCATGACAAAAGTTATCACCCTAACTTGTCGGGTAAGACTCTTTGTCCTTGACTTTCTTATCTGGCAAGATTCTTGTACAACCATATCCATCCAGTAAGATAACATGACTTGTTGGAAAGCCTTTGGTAAACGCCTTCTTAATCAAATATGAATTAAACTGGGGAAATATCCATAAAAAAGAGATGGATCAGATTTCTGGCTTGGATTCTGTTTTCTTGAAAGAAAAGAGAATGTAAATGTAGCGCACAGTATAATCAACTTCGATCATCTGGGGAAATAATCATCATTTCCATCTCATTTTACTAAACAGAATCCACTCTCACAAACATTCAAATCAATTTCAAGCATATAGTTTTAAGAATTTCTCACCTTAAAAGATGGAACATAATAGAAGCCATTGATCAGATAATTGTAGTCTGGAAGTATTTTCGATCGACATCATTTTTTCCGACAACTTTCTCATCCCCTCAATGCTTCCATTACAAACACAAATCAATTGAAATATAAATAGATTAAGAGTGCTCAGAAGGATCCATTGGTTGTTTCTAATCAAGAATCATAAAATAGGTAGTTTTCAGCATCATAGCAACTCTAATCATTATTAACAAAACAGAATTCGATTCAAGRACTGTTRCACAAYYGTGTGAAAATGTTTTTGCTGCYAGTTGCAATTGATAAGCGTAATTAAAAAGGGATCTCTCAGACAAATGCCTCGATTCGTCTTCATGATTGAATGGAATGGATTAAATCAGACTCGTCATCTATGAAATCATCACCGAGATCCCATTTTCAAAACAGATTTTTTAATCAACAAACTTCAGACATCCAAGGAAGGAGCAAAGCAGCATTAGCTCTCAAGCCTGGCGAAAGGCGAAAGCTCTTAGGCGGCCACTGCGAATGTCTCTGAGAAACAAGCCTTTGGATTATCATCACCAGTATCAATCAAATAACAAATCAAAATCAAAATTTCACAAAAAAATTGAGATCTCCCACCCAAAAATGATCAGCAACTTGTAAAACTAGTCAGGCTAATAAAATCGCCGACAAAGTGAAGAGGATGGATCGAATATCAGGGGATATCATTCCAWCCCTTAAGCAATCGAAAATTTGCAAAAGGGGGAGACGATCCCCAATTGATAAAATTAAAAAATACAAAATCGAAACCGTTTTAGATGAATCCTAAAATTAAAATTTCAAAGGAGTGGGAGAATCTCAGACATCCAAGGAAGGATAGTAGCAACACGAGCTCTCAAGCCTGGCGAAGGCGAAAGCTCAATCAGGCGGCCACTGCGAATGTTCATGAGAAACAAGCCTTGAGATCTCCATCACCGATAACAAACACTAAAATCAATTACGGGAAACATTTACAGAAGAAAATGGAACGATGTCAGAAAAACATTGGGGGGCTTCAAGTAAATGTTGGAGATGGGAATTAGGGTTTTGTGGATATGAAAGGGAAGGGGATAACGGTGGCATTATATAGACAAGGGTTTGGGAATTAGAAAACATTGACCCTTCAAGATTATGTTTATTTGAGTCCAAAAATTTCTAAAATTTTAAATTTTATTTAATTATTTTATCATTTATATTTATATTATATTATAAAACATTTGACAAAAACTCTTAAAAATCGTTTTATATATATATTACTTAAAATTCAAGATTACAAATAATTTTGTGTAAGTATAACTTATTAAAGCTTCATTTTTAAATTCATGTAATTAACTGCAGATAAACATAATCA
>NC_037528.1:19793520-19809546 GCF_001531365.2 Cynara cardunculus var. scolymus | reverse complement strand
TTCAAATTTATATTTCATTCAAAAATAAAAATATTATCGCTTTCTCAAAACCATATAAAATCGTATTATATCGATAGAGACAAATAATAAAAAATAAATATTAAAATTAAGATTTATCTTGCTGCATTATACGAGTATCCCTTATAATTTATTTAAAAGATATATGTTTATGTCATTAAAATTTTATTGATCAAAGAGATAACCAAGTTTCAAAACAAAAGTTAAGTAAGAGACCAAACATGTAACAAAAATGAAAGGTATTTTAAGAGACTAAATTTGTTGTAATAATAAAAATTATTTTAAGGAATTAAATCTGTTATAAAATAAAAAGTAATTTAAGAGACCAAATCCGTTATTGAAATTGGAAGTGAAGGATAGGAGGAGGAATAGACAAAATTGTCACTTACTAACAGAAACTTAATTGATTATATGAGCATTTATCGTTAATAATTATTTTTAGAGACCTTATTTGTAGAACGAATTCGGTCCCTCAAAATACCTTTCATATTTATTACATATTTGGTCAAAAACATCAATTATTTGCAAAAGAACAAAAATCAACAAGGAAAAATATAAAAAGAACGTCTAGGGTATTACAATCACGATTTGCTATAATTATAGGGTCATCACGGATGTGGTTCAAGAAAATAATCAGAGAATTACTAAGAGCTTGCATAATAATACACAACATGATTGTGGAAGATGAACGTGACACATATATTTGTCATTTGATTTCAAATATGATGCTAATTCTAGTATATTTATGCCTCAAGTTTCTCGAAATCATCTTCCCGAGTACGAGAATTATCTTCAAAGTCATGCAATACGTAACAGGTTTCACAACAATCAATTGCAAGAAGACTTGGTTGAAGAGATTCGGATCCAATTTGAGGAAGAGAAAAACAATGATTAATGTAATATCCTATTTTTATCTATATGTAATCGTTTTAGTTTAATAAATGTTGTATTATGATATAATTTAATACGATATTTATTAAATTAAAATAATGAATTATAAGAAACATAATTTTTTCGCTTTACAACAGAACCATAAGGCCACCGTCACTTTATCCTTCAATGTAGATCTGTCCATGCTTGTACCCATAGTAACATATAATTGCTACAAGGACGATTCTTTTCTTGGCACACACCATCCTCGTACAATATCACATGTACCGGTTGTCTGTTTTAGATGTTCTTATGTTCTTGTAAAATGATATCGTTCTCATTTGAACCTTTTGAAATTGTGTGACGATGATGATGCATCTTTATGTTGGGATTTCTAAATTTGTTGGTAAAAATTCACCTCCTTTTCTCGACATCGTGAAAGGGAAAAAGACGGCCTTTTCTACTTTACAATCATCTTTGCATGTCTTTCCAAGCCAAAAAACCCTTTAGGGTGCGTTTGGTTTGTAGGAATGGAATGAAATTGGAGGGATTTGGATTTAAAATTCATTCCAATCTTGTGTTTGGTTTGTAGGATTGGTATGATTTAAAATCTTGGGATTCATTTACAATCCCGTGACCGATGGATTTTAGAATCCTTTGGAAGCACATGGTTTTTTAAAAATCGATTCCCGTGGGATTTGTCTTGCCCTAGCTCACGTCTCCATTTCTCCTCCATTTTCATCGCTCACCGTCTCCTCCAGCCTCCTCCATCGCCGTCTCCGTCGATTGAGCACACTGTGGTCGTCTCCGGCTCCGTCGCTTTCTCCCACCGTGGTCGTCTCCCTCTCCGTCGCTTTCTCGCACCGTGGGCGTCTCCTACTCCGTCGCTTTCTCCCACCGTGGTCGTCTCCATCTCCGTCGCTTTCTCCCATGGTGGTCGTCTCCATCGCCGAACCTTTTTCCATTCTCATCGATTTCTGCTTATCGAAGACAGGTAGGATTTACTGTTTCCGATTTCTACTTACTTCGATTTCTATTACGACTTCACAATACGATTTATGTTTCGATTTGTACTTCGATTTCTGCATATTCTGTTCCGATTTGTACTTCGATTTCTGCATATTCTGTTCCGATTTGTACTTACAATTTTTGCATCAATAGAACTTCATGTCATAGCTACACAAATAATTATTTAATAACAGCCTCAACAAATTAGAATTCTACAAATAAATATGCATTTTGGATGAAAAAGTTTGATTGTTAAGAGGTTGTTTTGAGAAAATGAAAGAGATTTGGTGACTAAAATAATTACAAAAGAAAAAAAAAACTCAATTCAAATCCTACAAACCAAACATGATTTATAAAGGAATAGATTTCAAATCCAATCCAAATCCTGCAAACCAAATACAGGAATGGATTTTAAATCCAATCCAATCCAAATCCAAATCTCTCCTGCAAATCCAAATCCCTCAGAAACATTCCTGCAAACCAAACGCACCCTATAGGTTTTTAACGATTGAATTGCTGCTAAAAATGGTCTCTAAGGGGCCATTTACTGAATGTTTATCCAATAACCACTTATCAGGTCACTTACCTTATCAGATTAACATGGCAATGACCAAGAATATTACCCGGTAAGACAATGGCAAGGATCGAGAGTTTTACCCGGTAAATCGCTGCATAGGATGTCGTTTTCATGGACTAGAATCTTATCCGCTAAGGTAAGTAAATGTTTAGACCAAACCCAAAAACCCTTGGCCAAAATTGATCAAGATTCTAGACCCAACCAACTAGTAAGAAATACCAAAAGACTTCGACCACATAAATTGGTTCTAAGATGTTACTTATAGAAGCGATATGACAAAAGCAATGATCATCCGCTTAGGCCGTGTCCACGACACTCATGGCGACTACACACAGCTCATAACCATGAAATGGCTAAAGAAATAGGGGACAAAATAGGAAAATGACAAGTGACTAAGCAGATTGAAAACTTAAAACACTTGCCGTAGTAGCAAAACGAGGAAACTAGTGAGGAATGGATGGTATGTGTGTTTGGTATGCGGGACGGGATGGGACAAAAACTTATCGTCTTACGTTTGGCCCGAGATTAGACCGGGAAATGACATGACCTGAGTGGGTAAAAAATGCATTTTTTTTCTGTCCCACCAAAATTATTGCAACGAAAATAAGGGGATGGGACAAAATTGATAAATTTGGTAAAATGACCCATGTCAAATTAAAATCCTAAAACTTTCTACAATTCTTTCACCCACCTACCTCACTCTCCCCCGTCAAGTCTCTTCCTGTCTGCGTACCAAACGCACCTAGAGAACTGGAACCGACAAAGTTGAGTAAGGGAAAATGTATAGGGTTTTCATTATCTAAAGACTATATGCATAGGATTGCAACGATTATTACGACCACTGGATCCCTCCCACGGAAAATTACATATTTTCGTTTAAGACCATTTACAGTGTCTGCTACGGAGCAGAATAAGATTCACGAATGCTAGTTCTCCAACAAGGATGCAAACGATAAATGGCACATATGAAGAAATATTTTGAAAAATATTATTGGATCAAGGTACAGATATCAAACCTGAAAAGTAATCATAGTCGCCCATACATGGAAAGCATGTCCCTTAGCTTCTTTGCTTCAGGCTCCATGCTCGAAAAGCTCATGGAATTCGGTATCCTCCAACTCCAATTTCCAGACTGTATTCAGAAAAAAAAAATCTTATCAACTGCAAAACGTGTTCAAGATACAGGTGGCAGACAGGGACGGCTAGAAAAGCTAGCAAATTTCGTCAAATAAATGAAGGAGAAAGACCAAAAGAAGTTTTGGATCTACAAGGTAGACACGAAAAAACCAACCATACAGAAAACAGAACAAAAACACATTATATTCACTGATGTATTTACAGCGAATGAGAGACTGCAATCTGTAAGCATATAAACCAGCTTCCGTGTTAATGAAATTCGTCGATTGAGCAAGAAATCACAAATACCAAGGCATATGACATCTCGGCATGCACAACACCAGCAACATCGAGCCCAGTCTCCTAGGAGGTCAACTGGTCAAGGGTTCAAACCTCACCACAGGTGAAGAATGTGCATGAGCATTTACTGTATATATATATTATATCCTTAAAAATCAATATCCAGAAGCCCTTTGAGACACCTGACCGACCACAATGGTAACATCAGCCGCAGTGCTCGCTACCAAGGGTGGCATTTTCTTATATGGAGTAAACCAGTTGGAAATTCAGAATTCATGACAACTGGCATGTTCATGATGTTTGTGATTGGTTATTTTGACCTCAATTTAATACTCACTGATTTTATTAAACATGGATCTATTCTATAGCATGTTACAAAAATAAAACCAATAAAATTGTGTTCCATTGCCATATTTTATGAGATATACATTCTCTCGGTAGAAATCCAACCTACAGTCTAAGCAGGTCATTATTTGATCGGCATATAACATGTGAAACCAACAATAACTCGGTGTGTTGCCTACACCTGTCAGTAACAGAACTGTTTGACAAGTAGTTCACCATTCTCCTTATGGCTCACATTGTTTGACATCGCGCGGTTCTAGATGGAATCTCATACAACAACTGAAGACATTAACTTAAGGTTGTCTATGCAAGGATGTTAATTGATGAACTTCAATTTCAAGTGCTGCATTATATTTGTACATATATGATTCTAAGGTTACTTCCATTTTTATAAGAAAGCTTACGCTACATTCCTAGGTGACAAGAGACATAAAGACCTTAGCAACCACGTGTTCCCCTTTTTAGGTCTATAATCCGGCTGTCTCAAGTTGCTAAGACTGGTCCTGGTCTACTGGGTTGTTTCATCTACCACCATGACTTTCTTCAATTTAAACCTCAGAAAATACGTCACAAATGCTGGGTAATGGTTTCATCATCTGGGTACCATTTCAGATTATGGTGAGAGGTCTTCTACTGGTTCAGAAAAAAATTCAGCAGTTATATGTATTTTGTCATTGGGAAAAGAAAGGATCAGTGGTATAGAGGCTGCTCTGATACCACGAAGTTTTTGGAAAATGAATATCTGGCTACTCACTAAATTATTCTGACAATATGCATCAGATTTTATAGCAGAAAACTCCTAGCAGAAAGCAGACATTTAAGAATAGAAGAAAAAAAAAGAAATTAACATTGTAAACAGAGCTAGAAATAATGACCTAATCCACAGATGGAAAAAATAAGTATGGAAGGGAAATTTGGAAAGCGGATATTTCGGAGATCAGTTTCCAAATAATCAGGATTCTCGCATTCCAACAAGTACACATGCCATGGCGAAGACTAGACTATCAAATTCAGAGCTAAGAGTTGTAGGTATCCCATGGTGACCCAACAATCATGATCAATAACACGAGACTTGGCAACACAGATGGGTTTCCTTTGCAAAAAATGAGTTCAGAACTTATTACCTGTGTTGCTGGAATATTCATTCTAGCAGAACTCCCCAGCCCAAGGATATCCTGCATAGGTATGATTGAAGTTTGGGCTACTGAAGAGAGGGCAGCTCGGATTAGAGCCCATGAGATATCATCATCCGCAGAAATTGACAGATAGTTAAGCACCTGAGATAAACAAGAGTCATCGAGTCCATACGCATAATTTTCTTAACAAAGATAATGAGAAGATTGTAGCATAAAGGAATACTCACATTGCATTGTTCTTCTTGCTGCAGGACATCCCACCAACCGCGTATCTATAGCAAACCAAATGCAATTGTCAACAAACTGTTTGGAGAGTGATGCTGTTGGGTGTTGTAATCATTAACTTTCCGGTGATAAATCATTTGTTTTGATATGATTTTATGAAGATATGATGCACTTTTGGTATGTGATGATTTACAAAAATCTATTCTGATCTTGATCTTGAGTAGTTGAGTTTTTAAGGGAACCGATATTCTCCTGATCCCTTGATATTAGGATCTAGTTAGTTTAGGAAACTGAATCCCTGAAGTTTAGGAATTTGTTGTTTTTTATATTTTGCCTATACTCTGCCATAAATATATTGCAACCTGATGTACAACAATGCCATGAATGAAAAAATCCCATGTAATTCTACAGAGCTCAACTAATTTCCAGCTCAAAAGGTTTGTTCAACTGAACAAACTGCCAACCACTTTTGACCTCCTTGTTTTTATATGCAACTTATTCTCAGAAAGACAAATCCACCGAGTGGTATAACGATCCAGGGGATAGAGAGCTCACTGTGTCATTATCATGAGTTCCAGTATATACGACTTGATTTTGCTCATGATTATGAGGCAAATGAGGGTTTGCTGAATCACTTCCAAAACCTTTTCATACAAACATTGGAAGAGATTAGTTTCTGAGAGTTCTAACCTTGGGCTTCAAACAGAATCAACACAATAAGAAGCAATCTAATACCAAACTGGAGAACAGCCATTCCAGGTGCCCCAATGGATTTCCTAAGCTGGACTACATCCTCAGTTATAACTCCCTGTCATGCAGAGATAGAGAAAGAGATAATAGAGTATCCATTTATAGATTTAACAATTTCTATATGAGAATAGACCTTCAGAATCGTCTAAAGTATACATATTTACTACCACCTCAGTTATCCATTGTGTATATATCTTGTTTTACAAATAAGCATTATATTACCACCTCATATTTCCATGAGGCAATTGGATGGAAATCTAACATAAGTGTTCTAATTGATATGGTTGTGATAGTTTACTCAAGCAATTGATAGATTTCTTTTATCTGCGTGTAAAAGTAAAAACTCCTTGAAAGTTCAATGATGACTTCATCTATGTCTCCTCTCGAAATTATAATAAGCAGAAAGAATTTACATATTCATCTTTCCTATCCACAACACCACTTATAGTTATTATTGTTATCAAATTTGAATAAAGTCATATAACTATCATTGATAAGCTCTATCATTTCTAAAGTTAAATCAGGATTGTGGAACAAAACAGAAGATACAGTACAACTGTACTATATGACAYTTCATCCATTGATCAGAACCAAGGGAAAATTGAGATATAACACAGATCAAGCAGATATAAGCTCTAATGCCAAGTTACTTCATGATAGATTCTTAGAAGTTTCTGTTGCATTTCTGATAGATAGGGCTTTTTTGTCTGTTTCAATTATTGACCCACAAACCCATCTTCTACATTATTTGTGAAGGGTCCTTAAATCTCCACACTTTCTGACAACTAAAAGATAGCCTACAACAAATACATAGTATTGTGGATGAATAAATTAAAGGCTTCCAAGAAAGTTGTAAAAATAGGAAATGTTSAACTACTTTATCACTCTACTGGGTGTTTCTCTGATTAATTACATCATCTTCATGTGAGCTATTGGTCTCTAAGATATAGATGAGGGGTAAGAGGAGATAGGAGAGAGAGAATTGTATCTAGGCAGCTCCGAGAAAGTAAAATGGTTGCAACAGAGAATTTTAGAAAGCATTTGAATGTATTCTGTAATTCTATTTGTAAAGCATACCAAGTCTTCTGCTATGATATTGATCTTCCCAACAGCTCTAAAGATGGCATTAAATAAAGAACTTCCAGGTCCCACCTACTATCAACAAAAATATAATCACTTACAGAGCATATATGAGAAGTTTCAAGTACTCTTGTATATCAGAAGGGATCTGACCTTCCATCTACCCAAAGTGGCAATTTTTGCTTCTGCAAGCGAAAACTTTAGTATTATAACATAGATCAAATGAAACACGATTCCTTCAATCCACATCATTTGTCCCTTTAAAATGGCATTGGGATAAACAAATTAACTTTCAGCCAGAAATACTCTCGTATCAGAAGTCTATCATTAATAAATGGCCTTCAGGCATATCACAGTTAGTACGTTTAGGTTGTCTCTTTTTTCCAATGAAATTAATTTAAACCTATCAACAAAGATGCTTTTATCTTTTTAGAGCCCAGTAATCACCGTATGTGGGGTAGCACTGTAGTTATGAGGGAAACTTGTGTGCAAATTAGGATTTGATCATTTAATTTGAAGTCCTGAAGAACAAAAGGTGCACACTTGATTCAGGACAGAAGCGAACAAATGATTACATACAGAATTCACCAACATGCAAGACCTGCTATAATTAACAAGCCACAGTGCACAATGGGGGGGGCCACCAACCAACCAGTATGTACACAAGATTAGTGTAGCACAAATGCTAATATTGAGCTTCATTGCGGCCACACAATGATGAAGAAGGTCAGCACAGAACTGGTTCAGGAGAAGTTGAGACAACAGTGCTTGAAATGGTTTGGTCATCTCAGATGAAGATTGGATGCACCAGTTAGGAGAGGATACTTTACCCAGGAGGTCCTTAAAAGAGTAAGAGGGAGGCTAAGGCTGACATCTGAAGCAGCTCATCGTAAGGAATGGGTGGAAGGATGTTATTCATGTCATGGATCCCTAGGGGTGTTTAGCTCTTATGATTTATAATATCTATGGGTTTCAATGTTAGTTTAACCCAAGTCAGTTCGAGAAAATTGGTATTTTCTTGTCATCATATACAGAACTTACCAGAAGGAACGGCCCAAAAGCCAGAAAATCCCCTGAAGTGATCTATCCTGAACTCATCGAATAGATCCTGTGCACGTTGTAACCGACGTACCCACCAGGAAAATTGATCTTCTTCCATTGCTTTCCAGTCATACAGTGGGCTTACATGTAAAAGAAAATGTTATTCACTATAAAGTACACATAAATATCCATACAAGTCACTAAGTTGAATGTTGTCCAGCATGCAAGTCAACACATAGTATTGGTAAAAGTAAATCTGGGTATAGAACTCATGAAGTAATGAGTAGTGAAGATGAAAAGGCAAAAATGTTCTATGTTCTTATGCTTGAAAAAATTAATTTCATACAATATTACTTTGAGAGAAATGTAAATAGAGGGTTGATTAGATATTCTACTTGAACTTGGCATTACTAAGCTTCTATGACATCAGTTTAAATGAAAGCATAAGGCTCAGAGATCCAGATAAAACACTAACAGTAGGCCCTCTGTGATGCAGTGTCCTATGTGTCATCCACTGAGTGGGTGAAAGAGTTTTCATTGACACAAGCTCCTAGTGGAGAAACCTCCCTTCAATGTCTCCTGAAATGTGTTTTATGCCCTGCTCAGGTTTCAGTCTACCCCTACAATAACTGATCTTTGTAGCATGTTCTATTGTTCTATACCCTGCAAATGTTTCTGTCTAAAATTGCCAAAGGTACCGTCCTCTTTCCAAAATTAAGGTTTCTGTGTGCCTAACAATTACTAGTTCAGGATTTGGCATGTGCACAGCAAAAAAAAATGACTCTTCTCCACTTATGCAGAACGGTTATGTGCCAAAACCAAAGTATATCAGGCATTTTGAGTCCCTTTTAAGCAATTACAGTTTATTAAATTTTCGTAGAAGTCCATTCTGACATATTTTTTTGCAAGGAGCAACTGCTATTAATAGACAATGGTAACTCGGCTAAAGTATAAACCTGTCCCAGAGTTGACCAGTTTCACTAAATGCATCAGGCGGAACGCCACTAACCAAAAGCGGAAACCCTTTCCTGTTCTGCCAGACAAGTAGATGGTTAGAAACTGAGACTGAAGCTGAACATCAAAGGCGCACCTTACATAATGCATATCACCCTCAAATATTATTTACTCACAAGCAAAAAGGATTTCTTGTTGGCCCAAACATCTGCACTGTGATAACCAACATAGATGGGCATGTCTCCCATTATGCTTACCCCTTTCATCCGAGCATAATGACAAACTCTTTTCCACTGCCTTTGAAATAAGAACTGCTGTGCAACAAAAATGTCGATCTGGGTATGGAAAGCCGAAAATGGTCAGAAATCAGGTGATCTAGATAAAATCACATATGCAGACTGGAAGTATAATCATCATGGATAAAGAATTGTCAAAGGGGCAGACATCTTACAAAATCCTTTTTACTTTGGTAAATATCTTCTAATGCAGCAAGATGACGATTCTTTAAAGGTTCGGGCCAATCATACCAATTATATGTATTATAACAGTCATCAATAGCAGCAAAATACGCTGCATCTTGAAGCCAACCTATCATATCATCAAAAGAACCCAGTACCATTTTCAATCCACAAACATAAGTTTCCTAACAATCTCAGGGGGACAATAAAGAATTTACAATATGAAAAAGCGTACACATTATATTCAAGACTTCCTAATATTAGTGCTGGGTAACAATTGCAACCAAAATTCAAACAAGTATGATCATGCATTTAACACAAAAGATCCTTTCAGATAACTAGTAGAAATAAAAATAGAACAATGCACCAAATAGTTCTTATGAATCTATTGATGATTTACATATTTTACATATCACATGTCAGAAGTGCATTATGAATTACAAGGTGAAATAAGCCATCCCTAGAACTCCTCACCTACATGAAAACCAATAACTTCAATCATAACTGAAGAAATACAGAAGAAACTAAAATAGTCATAACTGAAAAACAAAGTTGGTTAATAGTAAGATAATGGATATTTTTAGTTTGAATAAACTAAAGGCATGCAATGTTTATATTTCTGCAGTGTAAAACTGAGATTCACGCATTTTCAGCTCAATAAAAAATCATTATTCCAAAGGTACATCCCTTTCCAAATCCGACACAACAGAAAGACACTTAACACTCTTTGATGAAATAGTTGACTTTTTGTTCTCAGAGATTTTGATTTTACCAGTATTTTAACTCGTCCTGGAGAGGTGGGTGTTCCCTTGTTTGAAAGTAATTTAGTGCCCACAATTGCAAATAAAACTATACAACGTTTACTTTCAAGTTATTTTAGTAACTTGAACTACTGTGAGAAAAAAGGCCAGAAGAGCACCACATGCAGAATAAATATGTCAAGGGAGACACACAAAACCAAGCTACAACTAGGTTAATCCTTGATAAAATCGAATAACAGAATAGCTTAAAGAAAGTAAGTTAGAAAGAGAGCGCCAAGGATATCTTACTTGCAACATCAGGATCTTTACGGAACTCTTCCAGCTGACATTTGAGATCCCCCTCACTTGAAATGAGCCTTTTTGCAGCCTAAGCCGAAATGAAGGTTGAACATCAAATTTCACTTGGCTATACAGAGTTCCGGTAGAGGACAATTGTTTAGACCCAAAGTGGCCATATTAAATAGCATATATTTGTGTGTGGTTTTTTTTTTCTTTTCTTCTTTTTTTTTTGTGGGGGGAGAGGGGGGGGGTTAATGTCCTTGATGCTTGCCAACTAAATCCCCAAATATATGCTTCCGAAAAGGATCCTAGGCAAAAATATTAACCAGTCCAAGGTGCAACCCCATGAGCCAAAAAAATCGGAGCTTATGAAGCACACCCAAAGGGATCATGATTTACCTACAATCTACTCCAGATAAAAGCATGTCTTACCAATTGGTCCACCTCCATTACAGTATGTTGCATTAATATTTGTAGGGAGGGTCCTCATGGCCACATTTTCTGTCATACAAATGAAGGATTTGTGGTGCATTGACTTATGAAACTAAGGATTTGCATTGACATCATAAACAGAATGGATAAGAGACTAATGGAGATCCTTAGAGATGAAGATCAACTGTGCAAGAACACTAATTTTACCTTAGATACAGATGTAGAATCAACCATTACTATAGTTCAACTTTACCCAGGAACTTCAAGCAAAGTCCAAATTACATGTAACAAACTGTTTTTCTCTTACTAGTTTACCTTGGCTATCAAAGGATCCTTCAGGTCAGCAACAGTTTCGTAATTTACACGATCTGTATCCCTGCAGAAATGTTACAGTGATGAAGGAATATACATTCCTGACAGTAATATATAGCAATTATATTCACTTCATTAATCATTGATTCTTACAGTGGTTCAGGGAGCTCTTCCTTCATCAGTAAACCATCTTTCACAAGATCATCCAAGGATATAAGAAGCGTGTTACCACAATTTGCATCCTGGAAGTGAGCATTGGGAACATCTTTCACTATTCTATTAAAAACAAAGTCATTAAACTTTAGATGCATAATGAAACTCTATCAAGTATCAGGTATACCCCTGTGAGAATCTGAGATCATGTGTAAACAAGGAATAGTAGTAAGACCAGGAATTTGATACTTAGAATTGTCCTGTACAGTTGAGAAATTAATAATGTACTACCTGATGTTTTTAGACCAGCCATATAATTATGAACGCATATTAGAAAAAAGATAAAGATAAGCTCAAGGTGAGCCCTCAAAGTATCTGCAGCTACAAATGGAGAAAGACAAATTGAAGAAATTGGACAGAAATAAGCTTCCTAGCCCATATTTGCAGTCATGCAAACTGTCTATTTGAAACCATGCATAGCCCATTATCCTCTAGCTAGCTTTATGTATATACTTCTTGTTTACTAGGGTCTCTGTTTACATTTCATTTGAACATAAGAAATTAAGGAACAGCTTAGTCACATTAAACAAAACAATATTCCCTTCTGATTTATGACCTGCTTGGTGCACCAGATTTAGCAGAGCCTGTTCCCAATGGACGTGTTCCTTAGGCATATGAGTTGGCATTAATCCTCATAAAATCTTAGATCCAATCAATCTTCATGAAGAATCAAGGATCAAAATTACTTACTATCCTGTAACTCAGAGAAAAACATGGTACTTTATCAGACATAATGACCGTTAACAATTTCTTTCTCGGTGACCCTGATTCTCTTTTCTTTTCTTTGATTTCCTTCTAGTTCCTCCTTTATAAATCCCTTAAAAAGAGATGGGTAATTCCCGTGTTATAGTGTTTATAATGAATAAACAATAATAGTTTTTTATAACTACTTAAAAGGAAGAGCTCCATTAGCATATCTCTTCATGCAGTAGTTACAATCAGTCCCTACATTACATACGTTTAACACTGTTATTTTTGTATGTGCTTGTTTCTGGCTGATATATCATTTCTTGATAAAAGTTCCATGATTAAAAGTTTACTTTATCACCTGGCCAGAGTATGGTGATCCCTCCTCATTTGCCTTCCTACCTGGTGGAACAAGTGGGAGAACCTGCATAAACACAAAGAAACAGTTCAGACTCACATATACCTGAACAGATTCTGTCTGAATGGAAGATCAGAACATTTTCTTGTAGTGACATAATAGTTCGAGAGAACAACTGCAATTGGATAATCAGTGAAAAAAGACCAAGAAATGGTAAAACATAAACATAGCATTCAAATGTCTAGTAATGAAAAGATCTATAGTGTAAACCAAAAGAACACGGTACATACTACATCCCACTCAGAGGTAGGGTCTGGAGGGGTGGGATGTACACAAACCTTCTCCTCTACCAAGAGGGAAGGGAGGTTGTTTCCATGAAGGCCTCCAGCTTGCAAAAAAGTGTTCGCTAAAAGGTTTTGGGGAAGACCAGAGTGCTTCAGAATGTTTGTCAAAAAGTTCGAAGAACTTGAAGAGTAGAGAAGAACGCAAGACCAATTTGGTAAATTATGAATAGTTTTTGAAGAAGACTAAGACTAGAAGACGTTAAGGAAAAGGTACACAAGTACGTATAGTAAAACGTAGGAAAAGTGTGAAAAACTTAGCATCCCTCTATCTATCGTAGACGCAAGTAACCTATCTCTCGGTTTTCTAACCCTCCCCTGTCCACCCTATAGCTCTCCATAACCTCCCGCCCATGTTGGCTACAGGTCTTGCACATGATCTGCTATCATGGTCCAGCATCTCCTCAAACTCATATCAGAGGTCATATCTTCTGAAATCTAAAGCCGCCATGTCCATCCTCAACTGCCCATCTCATGTCCTACTCGGTCTGTCCCTCCTCACCCCCTCGAGTGTCACGCTTTCTATCATTATCCTCGGTGTTGTCATCTATCTCCTGCAAACGTGTCCAAACAACCTCATATTCCCTCCCTTGATAAGCACAATCCTGAACTCTGTTTGAAAGACCTTGTTCAGTATCCTATCCAACATGGTGAGGCGTCCATCTAAACATCCTCATTTTTACAACTTCCAACTTGCTCTCATGGGCCTTCCTTGTCGTCCAACCCTCCCACACATACAACATAGTTGGTGATGGCTACCCTGTAGAATTTCCCCTTCAGGACCTTGTTGTCACACAGCAATCCCGTAACAGCCCTCCATTTTAACCACCTCATACTTATGTGATGTGTTACATCACCCTCGACCCTCCTTCCTTCTGAATCATGGAGCATAGGACGCCATATGCAAAACTTGCATCCCTTGTAGGACGACGGCAAAGATTTATCAATTTTAAAGGAAATGACACTTAGCTCTTTTCAAGAAAGGCCAGATACAATACAACACTTTTGAGTTGCATTCTAAAAACAATTCAACGACACCTGTGATAACTTTTCTTGCCGTGGTTATGTACTTTTGGTAAATGGTTTATTTTCCTTTTCTTCTCCAATTCAGTTTCATTTACTTTTATATATACTCTCTCGATCACATGCAGCAAGAATCAATTCTACAAAATTATCTTCATTTCTCTAGGCAAAGTGGATGGTATATTGTACAACCAAAACAAAACACACCCTTCAAAACTACATTATAGTTTTAGATGCCAAACCTCGTATCATAAACTTCAAATTCATATGGATTTCTTAAATTCCAACACCTACATCATTGTCCTAAAACTGAACTTAGATAAATTAATTTCTTCTCGAAGCATTCAACATCAGTATCAGTTTAGAAGAGGCGTCACAAGTTTTACAGCCATGGTCAAAGTTGTTATCTTAGTTATAAAATCAACCGCTACAAAATAACTTCAATTCTGAAAATACAAGTCATGCAGCAAAATTTAGACCTGCCAAAGTGAGCAACCAGCTTCATGAAGCCAATCAATGAAACGGAAAGCCTGATCACCAAGGTCCCCAATGCCGTAGGGCCCAGGAAAAGACGTCGGGTGAAGAAGCACTCCGGCTCTTCGCTTATCACCGGGATCAACTTTCGGAAGCCAGTCCGCGTAGTCAGCCGGCAAGTCCTCGCCGACAGCGTATGCGTCAACCGACATAGTGGCCGTGACGGTCTGACTACGAATGTGCCTAGTTATGATTGTTTTCTGTGGAAAACGAATTGAATATAAGGAATTGGAGGTAACAGAGTTGGTCAGTTTTGGATGAGAGGGGAAGAGAGGCAATGACGAGACAGAATGAACCGCCATTGTTGATCTGGAGATACAAGTTTAGAGTGGAATTGTTGTTATCTGGGAAAGATTGGGGTAGCTTGAGGTGTGGTTGATTACATGGGGGAGTGGGTTTAGGCCGGGAGCATGTGGAGTTCACATGAAAATGCGAAATTCAGCCGATATTGAATCAACCGCTACAAAATAACTTTTGGTGAATGACATTTTTTTATTTCATTTCGATTTTTATTTACTAGTTGTGTACCCGCGCAATGCAGCGGGATGTAAAATTCGAATAAATGTAAATGAAAAGTTGCATGATATCCCTCAGGACAACATCATGTAAAGTTGGTTCCGAGTAAACTTTCCTTAGAGTGTTACCTTGATGGAGTGAAGAAAACTCATCTGATTTTGGATGATCAACTACACAGTAGAAAGAGCAAGAGCGAGCAATATTCTCACTAACGAATGATATTAACCAAAAGAAGTTGATTGCTTGAATGATTATACCAGGCCATGGAGAGGTATAAGTCAAAACATGCATTATGTTACCCCATTTGCAAAAGTTTTAAAATGTTGTTCTACGACATCATACCATTCAACACTCTCATCGTYGTGTACAACATGCATCAAAATAAAAATCGATATAAACACCATAGACATCTATTAGTCTTGAGGTAATCCTTTGCAATTGAATTACACAATCTTTGAATCATATACCTCAATTAAATCAAGTCTCTTGTTATTCAAGTGCAGTCTAATGCTTGTTTCGAGATGTATAAATTGATTATATGGTCTTGGAAAGTGAAAGATGTCGTTGCACAGAAAAAACACCRAAGAACGCTAGAAATAGAAGTCTTCGATGTGGGGTCTGATTTAGAGTCAAAACCGCAAACCAAACAACTTATGCAGTTTGAGGTTTTTTTTTCAAACCAAACCACATAT
>NC_037528.1:19766965-19793420 GCF_001531365.2 Cynara cardunculus var. scolymus | reverse complement strand
GGTGGCATATCAAGGAGAGGTGTCCATTTGATATAAGGGTGGCATATCAAGGAGAGGTGTCCATTTGTTATAAAGGTGGCATTATCTCTGTGTGGTATTATATAACACTTTCTATTATATCCTTTAAGACTACCGTGATGTGGAATCTTTATTTCTTTGTGATTTAAAGATTTAGGATCAAGGTTCTTATTGGAAATCATAGTCYGGATGTTATTGAGAAGGAAACGTCAGGTTTGGCCTGAAGCTTTGTTTAAACCTCTTTTGATAAGAAAAGGTTTAAAATGATATTAAAAGGAACCCGATTGGTTCAAAGGTATGGAATTTGTATAGCTACATGGTTAGCTTGAAAGTGGAAAAGAATTTGATATTACCTTCTTGTGTATTCATATATTTGTGATATATGTGAATAGTTGTTTATAAAGGTTTTGGTGACCCTTCACCCTGCAATTACATGATTAGGGTAACTCACTAGACTCTTTAGTCTAACCCTCGTTTTTGTGATTTTAAAATGTGTATTGCAGGAGGTATAGAAGGTAAAGGAAAGGAAAAGATTTAATGCTTTTCTTATATGCATTCGGCTGCAGAATTGTTTTTGATGATTAGTGTTGTTGTTTAGTCCAAGATATGTATTTTGAATTTTTGGACCTTGTATTTGGTCATATTGGTAGATTTTTGTACTAAGGGACCTAGATGTATATGAATATGTATTTCTTTGGTATGAAATATGTGTTACATGCAATTATGTGGGTTGGGGCGTTACATTGATCTAAAGACACAGAAGAAGTAGAAGGTGAAGTAACATGAGTTTCAGTAAGAGTTATACCTTTAGTATTGGAGACCTCATGTTCTTCATCGGTTCTGGAAGTGGATTTTGCAGTTGGTGCTTGTCCAGAGATTACTTCTTCTTCGAAGATGTCTTCAAATAATTGAGCTAACTCTGATTCATTTGGTTTGCCAAGTGATGAATCAGATGCTCTCCTTTGAAGTCTGAGTTCTAAATTGTTGTGTCCAAAAGTCATTGGTGTGGAATCATCAAAGGACACATTGATGCTTTCGATGATAATTCTTGTCCTTTTGATGTAGACTCTGTAGGCCTTGCCAGTTTGAGAATATCCCAGAAAGATCTCTTCATCAGCTTTCTTTGAGTACAAATCATTTGCACCCAAAGACATGAAAATATTTGACATTTGGTCTTCTTTGGTTGATGAGCTCATAAGGTGTCTTCTAGTGCCTCTTGTTGATGATTGATCGATTATGGGTGAAGCAGGCAGTGGAAATAGCTTCAGCCCAGAATGTGATGGATAACTCCGATGAAGCAAGCATGGTCGTTGCTGCTTCCACGAGGGTTCTGTTTCTTCGTTCCACCACTCCATTCTGTTGTGGAGTTATTGCTGCTGAAAAGTTTTGTGTAATGCCTTCACTGATGAGGTATTCATCGATTTTAGCATTTTTTAATATAGTTCCATTGTCACTTCTAACCTTAATTTGTTTTCATTGTAGAAGGACTTGGAGCCTTTTCATCACTCCAATGAGTAGGTCAGGAACATCTGATTTCTTCTTTGCAAATTCAACCCAGTACTATCTGGACTATTCATCAACCAATACTAATATGTACTTCTTTCCAGAGAGGCTTTGAGTTGCTATTGGCCCACAGAGATCTATATGTACCATGTCCAAGGGCTTGGTGCAGGAGGTTTCTGACTTAGTTTTATAATAGGCCCGTCTTAGCTTTCCCATCTCACAGGCTGAGCATAGATGATCTTTTTCAAATTTAAGATCCGGAATTCCCTTGACCAGCTTTTGTGTGGCTAGTTTTCGTAATGCATCAAAGTTGAGATGCRAGAACTTTTGATGCCATAGCCAATTTTCATCGCTCTTATGAGACACAAGACAGGGGGTGTCTTGTCCCATAGAGGATTMAAAATCTAGAAGATAGAGATTTCCTTCTCTCTTTGCCTTGATGATTGTTTGACCGGGCTTTGTTTCTATGATACAGAAGCCTTTGCGGAACCTGACTTCAAGACCCTTGTCGCAGAACTTGCTTATGCTTAGTAAGTTGTGCTTCAAACCTTCAACATAAGCCACTTTGCTGATGGAGATGTTTCCTTTGATGAGAGTGCCATATCCCTTGATTGTACCCTTGCTGTTGTCTCCAAAAGTCACAGATCCACCATATTTTTCGATGAAGAAGGACAGCTGACTTTTATCACCAGTCATGTGCCTGGAGCAACCAGAATCCATGTACCATGGTTGCACATGCTGGTCCTGAAAGACAAATTAAGGGGTTTTAGGTACCCATTTCTTTATGGGTCCACGTTTGTTAGTAGGGGGTACCACTCTCTTTTCATTACCCTTAGCCTTTGCAGGCTTAGGTTTATTAGTATTTCCCTTTCCCTTGGATTTGGGTTGCTTCACGTTTTCATTGGTTTTAACTTTGTATCAATAAACGTGTTAGGAGAATAGGCAGTGATGTGTCAACATGTGATTCCTCAGGTTTTGTAAAAGAGTTAAACATTGACAGTTATGATGCTTTGGATATGTATGTCTAACGTTCTTTTTATTTGATGGAAACGAAGAAGTAAATCCAAGAGATGTAAATTCTGTCCTAGCATTGGTTGTTTTTACAAACTTCCTATCTAGTTCAGATTTTTTATTTGAAGAGGTCTTTGGCTTTACTTCTTTTCTCCTGAGGAAGGTATGTTTTTCTTCAGCTGAATGAGAGAAAAAGTGGTGGTTAGTTTTCTCAGAGGCAGGCCACTTCTGTTTTTGCTCACGAGTAAATTTGATGAACTTGAAGGATGTACTACGGCCTTGTGAGTTATCTTTGGCAGATTTGCTATTTCTTAGCTTTCCCTTTCCTTTGTCCGAAGATTTCATCAATGATGGAATAATAGTTTTCATTGAGGATTTGAAGTTTTTAGGCTTTTTATCCTTAATGATTTCTGATGATTCACATATTATCTCTTCTTCAAATTCGGAATCGAGAAAGTCTCTTGTTGATTTCTCGAAGTTAAAATTAGCATGAATGTTTGTGGGAGGTGTAGGTTCAGAGGTTGATGCTTCAGAGTGATCTGTTTGAGGTTCCATTGATTTTGACTTTGATGATGTTCCTATTTTACTTGGATGGTTCATCGACTCATCAGCTGATGGTTCCTTAGTAGGAGAACCTTTTCATCAACAGTACTTGCTGATGAAGTGGGATTGACAACTAGAGACTCTAGTTTGACTATAGGGTTTCCATCGGTCTCTGATTTGGAGGTGTCATTCCTTTCATCAGAATTCTTACATGTACTGCTCTCGTACACCACATTTTCAAAATCCTGTCTTAAAACGACTGTTTTTTCATCGACTTTAACTCTTTTAAAATTTGCTTTTGGTTTTAGGATAAAGTCGGGTTTCTGAATACAACCAAGCTTGAAGGTGGATTCAAGGGTTGATTTCTTTGTATCGATGAAGGAGTCCAATTCAATGAATCCAATCCCTTTTCATACACATCTTGGGCATCTTTGTACTTCTTCATCAGAAGTTCATTGCTTTGAAGCTTCGGGTGAAGGATCTCCCTTTCCTTTTGAAATAAATCTTTAAGAGCAACTGAGTTTAGTCTCTCTGCCTCGGATTCTTTTAAGGCCTTAGTTTTCTCTACTAAGTCCTTAGTTATTCGTTTGTTTAATTCCAGAAGTTTTTCTTCCTCTGATTTCTTAAGTGTGGTGATGCGAGTCTTTTCCTTAGAAATTCGGCTTTTTCTTCAGTTAGAAGGTCTATCTCTCTTTTGTAGAAACTTGTTTCTTTTTCCGCTTTTATTCTTTCAGATTTTTCAAAATTTAATTTCTCTTTTAATTTAAAGAAATCCTCTGAAAGTTTTATCACCCTTAACTCTAGCTCAGATGGAGCAGAGTTGGTTTCATTGGAAGTAGACTCACATACCTGATCATCAGAGTTGGAGGCAGATTCGGCATTGGACGTGGCAATCAGACAGATGAGTGATTTGTCTTCTTCATCGGATGAAGAATCAGACACCCAGTTTTCTTTCTCAGCCATCAGGCTTCGCTCTTTAGGATTATACTTGTATTTATTCTTGTAATAGTCAGCATCCTTTACCAGTCATCCTCTGCATTCTTTGGAAAAATGATAGAGTTTTCCGCACCTGAAGCAGCGGAGGTCATTTTTCCTTCCATCCTTGTCCTCTTTCCTCTCGTCTCTTCTATCTTCTCTTCTTTCTTCTCTCTCTTCTCTTCCATCTCTTCTTTCTCCCCTCTGATGAAATTTAGATGGTTTCCTTTCATAGGATGGCTGGTACCTTTCCCTCTTGAACTCTTTTTGTTCATAGGGTTTCTTGATGAACTTTTTCTGGAACTGCTTTGTAATCATGGCCGGAGATTTGGCAAAGGCTTTAATATCATCATCTGATTCAGAAGTTTCGTCTTCAGATTCTGATTCTACCACTAGTGCTTTCTTTCCTTTCTTCTTATGATCTCTAGTGGAGGTCCTTGAAACGTTCTTCTCTTCAGCTGCAAGAGCCAGGGGTCCACCAATGGACACCTTTTTCTTCATGATATCGTTCTCTTATGCAGCAAGCGTTCCGTATACGTCATGAAGTGACCAACCGTCTAAGTCCTGATTTGCTTGAAGGGACATCGACAACTGTGTCCATTCATCACCGAGACTTTTAAGGAATAAAACATTGTTTTCTTCCTTTGTTCTAGAGATATCGTTTCGACGACATTGATTAATCAATGTGTTGAAACGATCGTATGTCTTCTGAATTGGTTCATCAGGAAGAGCCTTGAAGTTGGTGTATTCATTGAGACATTGGGCTCTATGGTTCTTCTTTGTTTTTGCCCCTCCTTCCAATTGGCTTGCCAGCTCATCCCATAATTCCTTTGCTGTGGAACATGCATCCAGGGATTGAAAAATTTCATTGGGAATGGYCATTATGATTAATCGCTTGGCCTTCTTGTCAGTTTCCACACGCTCAATATCGTCTTCATCCCAGTTTTTCTCATCCTTGGGCATGTAGTATGCAGGAATTTCTGCTGTGGTATTTGTTCCTGGGATTCTTGGGACAAGAGTTTGTGGATCGTAAGGACCCTCCATTACAGATCACAAGAGGTTCCTGTCCATTCCTTCCAAGAAGTTTACCATCCTTATTCTCCATTGCGGGTACTCTTCTCGTTGAAGAGTTGGAGGCTTGGTGAGGGAGCCAACACTATACGCAGAATTCCAGTTGGCCATTGAAGATTTTTAGAAGAGAAAAAATTTACGTTTTTGGTGAATATTTTCTGAAAAACGTGAGTTGAGAGATTTTGGATGATCATTTGATTGTAAAAACAATCAATTGGCTCTGATACCAATTGTTGATCCCAGATCTCTTAATAACACTAACAATCAAGTTAAGAATAACCAAATTATAGTGTTTTAATGAACAAAATGATGAACACTCAAGAACAATGTATTAACATTCAAAGAACAATCTTGAGTGCCAATGATTTCACTTTATTCAATATGAAAAACGTAAAAAGCTACCTTGTTTACAATAGGCCTTATCACCTATTTATACTAGAAGGCTAATTAGAAGATAACTATCTAGTGAGACTATTTAGCTAATCTTCTACTAACAGATAAAGTTTATCTAAACTATGGATAAGCTATAAATTAAGATAAACTTGAAGTCCAACTGTCGATTAGTTCTGTCCAGTTGTCTTCCATGGAATGATGATTCAACCTTATCTTCATATTTTCATCGTATGCCTCTGGTTGAATTGCTAAAGAAAACTCTAAGTGTTGTTGACCAGAGGGGTGATGAAGATGCTCTTTCCATCCCATCTCTGGTTGTTCATCGACCCTCTGGTTGTTCTCCAGACTTGGTCAATTCTGCCTTAACGTCTTCATCGGTCTTCTGGTTCTTCATCACTTATTGTTCTTYATTACTTTTACACTTATGAATTATGGGGTCTAACAATACCCTTTCGGATAAGGCATCAATGGAACTCTTCAAGGCTTAAGTGTTTGATGTAATTAGCTTACTAACTTTTGAGAAATCAGAAGCAACTACATCTTGAAAGGCTAAAAACTCTGAGGCTCGAACAGTGGGGTTGTCATCAACATGTTATCGGAGGAGCCCAACCAAGTCTGCATCAGCCGCATCTGGATTTTGAGTATACATCAGCTTTGCGTATAGCAACAATTTAAGCTCATCCACCGATTGCTCTTGTACCCTCAGAGGCTCTAGCACAGACGGTGGTGACGGCACAGACGGTTGTTCATCAACTACCGACTCCTTTCCCTTCATCATCCTTTTGAGACTTAGAATTTGCGCTTCCATGTGATCTTGAACAGCCTTTAGGGCGCCGTCCAGATACTCCCTTGACACAAAGTCGGGTAAAGCCACACCTGGATTACATAGATTGCCAGTTGAAACAACAGTTGAATAAACTGTTGTGCCTACGTTCAGTGTTGGCGTGATGTTAACACTGGTAGGACTTCCGACCGGTCCTTGTGGTAGGTCAATAGACGCCACTCTGGTCGTTCTGGTAGGTTCACTGAAAACTGCAATTGGAGCAACAGATGCTCTTGACTCGTGTGTACCTACGTATGTGGGCTCTATACTCGAGGTGCACAGAATCGCAGTCGTAGACTGGGGCAGACGTCCACTATTTTCAATATCTACATTCTTCGAATGAGAAGCAGATAGATTATGTGCTAAGTCCTCGTGAGAAATTGAAACAAGTGGTTGTTGAGAATCAGTTGAGTGGCCGAGAGGGGTGTGCAATTGCATAGTTGGGCTAGCTATGTCTGTTTCAATACCAACATTCAACGAATGAATGTCGATAGTACATGTGGGTGCCCGGCTAACTGTTTCTGCTGGGATAGGAGCATTATCTTGATTTTGAGCTCCACTCACACTCTCACCATCTTTTTCTCCGTCCCTTTCAGTCATCCTCTCAACATTTTCGACTTGAACGCCCTCATCACCTTCAACTGGAATATCCTCCATTAAACGATCAAAATCATTGTATGTACCACCAAATACATCAACATTGAAATATAACGATTGTAGATTTGGGCAAGTCAATGGAGCTTCTATTTCGGGAAAGATATCTTCAATGTTATCAATCACTGCTCCTACTTGAATATTCTGAGAAAGYACCGGTTGAGCAGTATTGTCAGCATCATCATTTTGATCATCATTGTCAGTTGCCTCATTATCAGATATAGTATCTTTTGAGCTTGAAAAGCTATGGAAGTACTCTCAGTTGAAGTACTATGTTGATTAGAGGCTCACCGCTCCATATTACCCCTCTCATTTTCATTTTCCCTCTGCTTACAACCCTGTTCAGGTAACCCGTGTTTCTGAACGCTCTCAGCTATAGCTAGACCCTCTCCCTCACCTAAGGCATGGGTTGATCCCGGGGTAAGTTCAACCGATTCTGGTTGAGCTATAAGATCTATCACTGTCCTATAATCTATAACGCACTGAGCCCTCTGATCACCGAAAGCAAAAAGCTCCAATGGGATTTCCATTATTGAATCCAGATCTTCAACTTATGTGTCTTGATGAATACACGTCATGACGAACGATGGCCCAATTTTACTGTTTGCCCTGGCCAGGATGTCATCGTTGGCGTTCATCAGGGCTTTGATGATCAATTGTAAGAATCTTTGAAACAGCACACACATCCTTGCTTTCGATGGGAAATGTTTGGCGTTGACCAGCTCGACTAGTTCATTCCAAATTATTAGCGCATAATCGTACTTGCGCATGTATACAATCCCGTGGAAGAGCTTGAGAAATGAACTGCTGCAGGTATCGATTCCGGCAGTCTCGGATACCAGGCATCAATTGAGGATCGAAAATAGAAGATGCCATATAGACGGAAGAAATCGTCGTTTGAACTGAGATGGATTAGTCAACTCTTGCGAGTATCCTAATCTCTTGATATCTCTGCAAAGCTCGTCATCAGTTACTAGTTGTTCATAACCTGTCCAGGTTGGTCCCGGAAGACGCAGAATTCTTCGAAGTCGTTTCAAAGTCAAACGACTTGTGTATTCGTCTACGTTTCCTTCAAAGAAATAGATATCACCATCTTTAGCAAGTGTGAGTGTGTTACAAAATTGTTGTAGGTATATCATCGGGACAAAAATATTGCCTGAAAGGGCATAGGAAATGGGATGTCCTCGAAGTATTTCTGGTATTATTTGGTATTCGGAGGGCATATCGAAGTTGAAAGAATAGGTTGTTTGTTTTGATCTCAAGATAAAAGCACTGAGGTAGTAGGCTTTCATCTGGAATGGGATTATTTAATGGTTGGGTTGGGTTGTTAAGATTGTCAGATCTAACAGAAGGAATATGAGATTCTTTGTCAGACTGATAATGTTGTTCACCCATTTTACCTGTAAAATCACAACATGTTAGATCCAGATTAAGAAAATACAATGCTAATATCCAAAACAAAAAACAAAATATTTCTAAAAAGAATTGAAAAACTATAAAAAAAATTAAAGAAAAAAAATCTAAAGTAAAAAAAATTTCTAAAAAAATTAATTCTAAAAAATATACCCTAAAAAAAATTAAAAAAATTTCTTAAAAAAAATACTAAAAAAATACTGAACAAAACAAACAACAACAAAAATAAGCTAAGGAAAAAAAATTCATCCGGATTAGAAATCCGGTCAAAGAAATAAACAAAAAAATAACCTAAGTAAAAAAAAGGGGATTACAAATCCGGTCAAAAAGAAAGAAAAAATACTAGCACACCTTCTCCGGTGGAAATCCGATCAAAAACTAAAACCCTTAAAAAACGAGTAAAACCTAAGACTAAACCTAAAAGTAAATCGATCAAAACAAACTAATCTAAAAACCGATTAACAAAGTCAAAACAAAACATTATTAAGAATTTTAAGCAACTTATTAGAACCGATTTATTCATTAGTTCATATTTATCATTAAGACCAAATTCGATTATGTTCATTTTATGTTTTGATTATGATAACAGCCCAAGAATAGTCCAAAAGAACAACATCGAGTCCAAAGATTATATAATAGGAACCTTAGAGTTTAAAGATGAAGAGAAACAGAAGACGATTCAACAGATCTTTGAAGAACACAAGCGGTTTAGTCACTCGGAGACGACGATGAACAGTGCAAGCGATGAATGTGAAAGTAAAAAAAATGAAAGGTAAAAGCGAACGAGTATTTATAAGAAAATGAAAAAAACCTTCAACTTCTAAACCGCTCAAAGCTTATCCGGATTAAGATAAATCGGACTAGGGTTGTCCGATTTTGAATATACTCAAACGACTAAGACTTAAACCGGACAATAAACCGCTCAAGGCACAAGCAATTTAGATGAACATCACTCAAGAGCCAAGATTTAAACGAACATCGCTCAAAGGATAAGCGATTAAGACATAAATCGCTCAAGGAACAAGCGATTTAAAAGGAAATCGCTCAATAGTGATGAGCGATTTAGACCCTTAGACACACACAAAGATCAAGCGATTTATAAATTCGGACAATAACATCAAGCGATTTAGAAAATCGCACAACTCCTTAGAATCATATCTAATCTTGTCCGGATAAGAGTTTATCGATTAGCCTTTTGTCCGGATTAGCCAAAATCTGACACTGCTTTGTCCGGATATGTAATAAATCGGACAAAGTGTTGTCCGGATTAGTCTAAATCGGCCAAACACTTATCCTTTTAAACTCTTAGTCTTTCAAAAATTAGATATTGTTCAAAAACCTGTAAGAAAATTTTAAACCAGTTAGTATATACAGATATATTTACTCCCCCTCAAAATATGAATCAGTTAAAATACAGATAAAATTCCACACTCTCCCTCAAATATAGATTTCTACGATCAAAAAATTTAAAATCACATAACAAAATGAAATACTAATTTGTATTAAAAAAATACAGATATTTTGAACAAATGAATTTGAATTAAACCAGTTCAATAAATTGAACTGTTTTTAAGAAAAATATAAATTTTCAAATTTAGCATGCCTAACTTAGATACTAGAAAGCTGAAGCGTTTTTTCATCTAAAGCTATCGTAAATAAGTCGGCTAATTGAAATTCTGTATTTACAAAATACAACTCAATAGTTCTTTTTTCTACGTGATCTTTAATAAAATGATATCGGATATCTATATGTTTGGTCTTAGTGTGTTGAACAGGATTACAAGATATTGCTATTGCACTCTTGGAATCACAATAAATGGGAATTTTATTAAAATGAAACCCGTAGTCTCTAAGCTATGTCTGCATCCATAATACTTGAGAACAGCAGCTAGCAGCAGCTACGTATTCTGCTTCAGCGGTAGATATGGATACACAGTTTTATTTCTTGGAAGCCCAACTGACTAGTTTATCTCCCATAAATTGTAGATGCCCCGAGGTACTCTTCATGTCCAACATACAACCTGCGTAATCTGCATCTGAGTATGTTGTTAGTTCAAAGCTAGTACCCTTGGGATACCAAAATCCAAGATTAGCAATCTCTTTCAGATAACGAAAAATGCGCTTAACGGCACTTAAATGGGACTCCTTTGGATTAGCCTGATATCTGGCACAAAKATGTGTTGAAAACATAATATCCGGTCTACAAGACATCAAATACATTAAAGAACCAATCATTCCTCTGTATGTTTTCTGATCTACAGCTTTTCTAGATTGATCAGCATGTAGTTTTGTACCATGAGGCCATAGGTGTTTTGCTAGATGAACAGTTTTCAATATTAAATTTCTTCAGGATATCAAAAATATATTTTGTTTGATAGATAAAAATTCCCGAAGATAATTGTTTGACTTGAAGTCCTAAAAAGAAGTTCATCTCACCCATCATACTCATTTTAATACGAGAAACCATTAAGGTAGAAAAGTGTTTGCAGTATTTTGGGTTCGTAGATCCAAATATTATGTCATCTACATAAATTTGGATCAAAATAATATTCGACTTCTCCTTTTTAATAAAGATGGTTGTGTCAATATTACCTTTCGAGAAACCTGATTTTACAAGAAATTCCGATAAAATATCGTACCAGACTCTCGGTGCTTGTTTAAGACCGTATAAAGCTCTGTCAAGGATGTATACATGATCCGACTTTGACCGATCCACAAAACCCTCCGGTTGAGCAACATAAATTTCTTCCTTGACAAGACCATAAAGAAATGCTGTCTTGACGTCCATCTGGTACACAGTAAAATTCTTGTATGCAGCGTACGCCAGAAACATCCTTATAACCTCGATATGTGCTACCGGGGAAAAGGTTTCATCGTAGTCAACACCTTCTTGTTGATTGTATCCTTTAGCGACGAGTCAGGCCTTACTTCTGACAGCAACACCATCTTCGTTCTTTTTATTTTTGAAAACCCACTTTCTACCGATAATCGTTTTATTATTGGGACGCGATACTAATCTCCAGACTTTTAGTGCTTTAAAGTGATTTAGCTCCTCTTGCATCGCAAGTATCCAGTCCGGATCTACTAAGGCTTCAAACACCTTAGGTGGTTCAATGTTACTTAGGAAAGTAGAATAAAGACACTCATTAGCTGTAGCAGACCGAGTACGAATAGGTGCAGATGGGTCACCAATAATTTGATGTATTGGATTATTCCTAGTCCACTTTTTGCTATGAGGTAGAGGAATATAGGAAATTTGATCTGAATTTTGATTAGTGTAAGCATTTAGGGAGTTAATTGAAATAGGTTCAGATGAAGGTTCAATGTTTGGAACTAAGATAGGTTGAACATCTGATTGAGGTAAGGTATTTTCATCTTGGATGACCGACACCTCTGGCAAGTCAGTATTTACACCCTCTTCACGGTGAACTGCACCGTCAGGTGATTCCATCTGAATTTCTTCATCAACCTCCTCTGTTTCTTCTTCAGTTTCAGTTATTGGAACATCAGCTGATGGACCAGATAACTGTTGTTCGGTTTGAGTATTCCTGGACAGATCATTGGACTTATTAGATTTATTGTCGAAATATTCATCATAATATTTTTCAAATAAAGAATCTAAATTACAAAGATCAGAATTCGAAGATTCAATTTTATCTGCTTTCTGCGAAGTATTAATTATCAGCCCGGGTGCTGAACCGTTTTGTTTAGAAGCCACATCAATAACTTCATCGAATGAAATGTTGACGCTCTCACTCATGATTTTCGTCCTTTTATTGTAGACTCTGTATGCAGCAGACATTTTTGAGTAGCCTATAAAGATAGCTTCATCAGCCTTCACAGCGAACTTTCATGTCCTCTTTGTCATTTAAGATAAAACACCTGCAACCAAATACTCGAAAGAATTCGATATTAGGTATTCTTTTATTTATAATTTCGTAAGGAGTTTTACCAAACCTTTTGTGTATGAGAGATCGGTTTCTGGGTAAAACATGTAGTCGCCACTGCTTTAGCCCAAAGAAATAATGGAAGCTTAGAGCCGGTAAGGAGTGTACGCGCCGCTTCCACCAATGTTCTATTTTTTACTTTCAACGACACCATTCTGTTACGGTGTTCGGGCTGCTGAGAAGGTATGTGTGATACTGATGGATTCTAAGAATGAGCCGAGAATATTGTTCTTGAATTCAGTTCTGTTGTCAGTTCTGATTTTCTTAAATGTCAGTTGTAGATTAGTTTGAATCGTCTTCAAGAATGAAATAATTGTCTCAGCTGTTTCATCTTTTGACCTCAGAAAATGAACCCATGTATATCTTAAGTAGTCATCGACAATGACCAACACATACTTCTTTCCATTTATGTTATGCACTCGCATAGGACCACAGAGATCCATATGGAGTAAATGAAGAGGATGATCGGTATTGAACTCTGTTTTCGGCTTATGTGAAGCTTTCTTCATCTTACTCATTTCACATGCGCTACACACATGATCTTTATGAAACTTTTAAGTCCGGGATGCCTTTAACCAAGTTGTCACAAACCAACTTGTTCAGATATTTAAAGTTGAGAGGTGAAAGACGTCGATGCCACAACAGATTTTGTTTCAAGGATGCCTTGGATATCAAGCAGACTTCAGTATCTACTTGTGTGTTGGATAGGTCGATTGTGTAGAGTTTTGATCTTCTGATTCCAGCTAGTAGCTCTTTACCATCAGTAGTACGGATGTTGCACTGGTTAACTTTAAAACAAACTTCTAAATTTTTATCGCAAAATTGACCTATACTGAAAAAATTATGTCCAAGTCCTTCGACATACGACACTTTCTTTATCATTAAATTCACAGAAATTACTTCACCGTATCCAAGGATAGGCGCGTATTGATCGTTTCCAAATCTTACCGTACCTCCAAAAGATTCAACAAAGTTAGATAATAGTTCTTTTCTACCACTCATGTGCTTAGAACATCCTGAGTCTAAGAACCACATATGTCGGTTAACCTGCACAATGAATCAATTGGGTTTTGGTACCCATTTTAGAATGGGTCCTTTGAGATCAGATTTTGTTGGTGGTATACTATATGTATCAAACCAACGCTCTTTAAAATTGATTTTCTTAGATAAAGCAGATAAAGTAGAATGCATGACATGATAAGGTTTAAAAGAAGTAAAAGACATAAGCAACTCATCCAATCTACACGGAGAACAATTATTTTTGCTATTCTTGATTTCAAACAATTCATCTACTGAATATCTGTGTACAGGATTATTCAATGTTGAATTATTTAATACAGAATCAACAAAACTATTCTCCTTCTGTTGATTTGAAGATTTATCTTCTTCTTTTACTCTCCAGACCTTTTTAAACTTCAACGAATTATCTGAAATAAGAAAAATAAAATTATCATTTTTAAATGAACGATGAACTTTATGTTAATTTTCTTTTCACTAAGCTTCTTCTGTTTCCTTGAATTCTTTTTAGATTTATTCTTTTTATAATACCAATTCTCAGAAACAGGTTTTGTATTTAAATTCTTTTTCAAATCTTAAGCTTTGTCGGAATGCTCAGTCATTTCATTTTTGACAATAAAATCTTCATGACTGGGAAGTTTCTTCGAAATGTCAAACTTATCAATCTCGTCATCTAAACAAGTCTCTAAGTTCAAGATATCTGAAAACTTGATTTCTTCATTTAAAATATTTAATTCTTCTGAATCCAAAGTGTCACTTGAAGATTTAGCACACGAAAAATATTCAGACTCAACTCGTTCCAGTTTCATTTTAGAATTTTCTAAATTTTCAATTTTATTTAGAAATTCTTGCTTTTGTTTATTAAATGAAAGCATTTCTTCATTTAAAATCTTTTTCTAACTGAACCACTTGTTTTTCTAAAATTAGTGTTCGTGTATGAAATGTCCACAATTCATACAAAATGATTATGATCTTCAAGAACTTTAAGAACAAGATGAATAGAGAGAGTAGATCACCAAATATCTCTTGATTGAATGAGGGAGAGAATTACAATGCTAAAACTCAGATTACAGAATTGCTAATGACTTGCTAATGACAATTACAAAGAAAACTACTATTTATACTAAGGAAATAATAAAGCTAAACTATTACAAAGCATGTAAAATATGGAGAACTTGAATACAACAATAACGCGCATATTCGAACCCAACATTCTCCTCCTTTGGATTCAAGTTCGAACCCTTGTAAATTTTGTCTTTCTATGACCGAGGAGTTTCTCCAGCCTCCTTAGAGCGTTCCTGTATTGAATCTTTTCCTCAAGCAGATTTATGGAATTGATCAACAAATATCTTTCTTTAGAGCTCATTCTCTCCGACTCCGCAGCCCTGTCATTGTTCACCCTCTTCAAGTCAAGTGCCCGTCTCACCAGTCTTATTGTACCATCTGAAAACTTGTTTAGCTCGTTGAATCTCATAACCTTCTTCACTTGATGCTCAACAAAGTATATGACTCCAAACTCTGGCTTTTCAAGAATCATGTAAACTGGATAAGCATTAATATCTTCCAAGTCTTGATTTGGTCTCTTCAGATTGATTATTCTTTGATTATTCTCAAGACCCATCTGAACATCTATAACCATAGCCAACTTTACATGACACCGCATATACCTTTTAATTGCATCAAGAGCAACCAGAGCTCCATCTTTCTTGTTGGACATGTTTCGGATCTCACAGTACATATACTCCAAGTCTTCCAAATATAAGTTCGAGAAATCAGCTTCACTAAACCTCCAGATTTGCCCATCTTGTCTAGTCACAGTGAAGACTGGATACCAGACTCTCAGAAGTCTTTGAGCATCGATATGTTTGAATGTGACAACCCGATGTTTGGTACGAACTTCACAAATAGGCAAACGCTTGGATTTCAGAAAGTGTTTGTACTCCAAGCGATAATCTTTGGTTTCCCGGTGGATACCAAGGATTTTATCACCACTCAGAGCCTTACGATGTCGGAGGAAAATTCCAAAGTAAATATCTTCAAGGTACGGCTCTCGGATCCTTTCCCTATCATACCCTGGAAAATTTGCTCGAATGACGAATGGCACATAATTCCTCGTGAATATCTCTGTAGGATCAAAAGGCTCTCAAGGAGCAGGAATATCAGATGCACCAGCTACAGCTGCAGTGAAGGATTCTGGCACTGTCTGACGGTCACCCTAAACAGGGAAAACTGGATCTTCCTCATTGATATCTACTTCAAAGTCAAAGTAAAGTCCAGTTGACTCGTCAATGTTTTCAATATCCTCTCTAAAATCATGCTCTCCACCCAGCATAGTAGAAAACAAGTCAATAAATCCAACATTGGCAGACAAGTCCAATAACAACCTTGTCCCTACTGTGGAGTTTGCCGGCTTTTCAACCATTGGCTTGATCGTAGGACTTGTCTCCATTTCTCCCTCATCTTCTACAATAATAGCCTCAATGATTCTTTCCCGTGTAGACTCCGGGGCAGAACCTTTAGCATTTACATCTTGAGCAGCTGGCTCACTTTCAACCCTTGTAGCTTGATCAGACGTCTCAGCCACCTTCTGTCTCTTTCTCTTCGCCTCATGATGATTTGGATCATCCGAATCATCATGCCTTCTTTTGTGAGAGGTGGCCTGAGATCTGCACGTCTCTTCAAGAATATATACTCGTTCAAAGAGGGCATCCATTAAACTTTTAAGATCTTGGGCGTTGGATGTGATTAACTTCCTAACTTTTGTGAAGCTAGAAGCAAACACATCTTGAAAGGACAAAAACTTTGAGGCTCGAACGGGAGGGTTATCATCAATTTGTTGTCTTAAGAGCCCAACCAGTCTGCATCTTCAGCGTCAGGATTTTGTGATGCCATCAATTTAGCGTACAACAACGATTTAAGTTCGTCCACCGTTTGCTCTTGTACCCTCGGAGGCTCAGGTACAGGCGATGGTGATGGCGTAGATGGTTGCTCTTCTTCGACTTGCTCTCTCCCCTTCAAAAGTCTTTTCAGACTTGCAATCTATGCATCCATGTTTTCTTAAACAGCCTTTAGGGCGCCATCCAGATACTCCTGTGAAACAAAGTCTGGTAAGCTAACACCTGGATCACTTAGATTTCCAGTTGAAACAACAGTTGAATAAATTGTTGTGCCTACATTCAGTGTTGGAATATTGATAGCAATGGTAGGACTTCCAACCGGTCCTTGTAAAATGTCAATCGACACTACTCTGGTCGTTCCGACAAGTTCACTAAGAACTGCAACTGGAGCAACAGATGTTTCTATTTTTCTACTAGGGACATCAGTGACCCAACCTCAGTAGTCGTTTATTTCAATCCTCTAACGAATGTTGAAGGTGCCTCTACCTCCCTTATTCTTCCTCTTCCTTCTGCCACTAAGTGAACCAGAAATCACCTAGTGGAGCAAATTATTGGTGATTAGCGAGCAGGTGTCTAAACATGTCGCGGTGATGGTAATATATGTATGTATGTCAATTTTCTATCTTTCGTCGAACCAAAAAGGATGGAAGAGGCACTTGATGATCCTACTTGGATCAATGTCATGCAAGAAGAATTATTGCAGTTCGAGCATAACAAATTTGGAGACTGGTCCCCCGACCAACCAACAAAACAATTATTGGCACAAAGTCAATCTTCAGAAATAAAATGGATGAGAACGGAACGGTGACTCGGAACAAGGCCCGACTCGTTGCCCAAGGATACAGGAAAGAGGAAGGCATTGATAATAATGAGACATTTTCTCCAATATCAAGGTTGGAAGCTATCAAAATATTCCTTGCTTATGCTGCATTCAAGAACATCATAGTTTTCCAGATGGATGTAAAAATCGGTTTTTTGAAAGGGAAACTTACTGAAGAAGTCTATGTGAAGCAAGCTCTAGGATTTGAGAATTTAAAACATCCAGGGTATGTCTATAAATTAGACAAATCTTTGTATGGTCTCAAACAGGCTCCTCGTGCATGGTATGAGGCTCTCTATACTTTACTTTTAGAAAACGACTTCTCTCGTGGTAAAATTGACAATACCCTATCTCTTAGGAAACATAAAGATAATGTGATTCTTGTACAAATTTATGTGAATGATATCATATTCGGTGCCACTAAAGAATCTACGTGTAGAAAGTTATAAAAAAATCATGTGATAACCGGGTCCTGGTTATTACCCAAGGTAATCGTTATGTAAATTAATTGCTTATGTGGATACATGCTTACATGAGTTATAATGCGTAAGTATGTGTATTTCATGCATGGGTTATATGCAAAATATGTGTTATATATATATATGCGCATGATATTTGTATACATAAGTTTGTATATGCATGAAATGTTATGCATGCTTGAATAGGGTTGTATGTATGCATGCATGTGGGAGGAATAGTGACCGACTTTCCATATATGGAAAGTATAAATATAAAGGGGTGGTTATCAGGCAAGGTTTCTAGTTTCATTTTGGAAATTTGGAGAACAATTGAGAAGTGTGATGTCCGGATATTCAAGAAGTTTTTCCATCTTCTTCAAAATAGTGAATTCTCATAAGGTGAGTATTTTCAATAAATTTCTTTTAATCTTTGGTTGATGGTTTTAGAAAGAACTGCCTGCTATCTTTAAAATCTGTTTGTGCAAATTATGGTTTTATCCAGAGTGGTTCTAAACCGGACATGTGTTGTCCGATTTAGTTATAAGTCGCTCAAGAGTCGTGCAATTTAATGGGTTAGTAGAATCTTGAAATATGTAAATCGAACAAAGGCTTTGAACGGAGAAGTATGAATACGATCGAGCATTGTGCGGTTTAGCCTTAAATCGCCTAAGGGTCGTGCGGATTAGTTATAAACCGATCACGTATTGAGTAGTTTAGTCTTAAATCGACCATGTGTTGTCCGGATTGCCTTAAATCGGACATAAGACATGCGGTTTAGTTTTAAATCGATTAAGGTTATGCGATAGTCTTAAATCGACCATGGGTTGTCCGGATTAGTAAATCGGACATAAGGGACAAGTGTTATCCGGATTGTATCTCCGGATATCTTGTTCGGGTAGCTTATATTTGATAATTTTCAAGTATTAAGCATCTTTGACATTTATATAATTTAAGAATACCTATTATTGGATTTAATTATGGATTTGTAAAAAGAGGTATTTTATATCTATTTGAATAAAAAGATATGTTCCAACCAAGCGTGGTGATGTAAGTCTGTTTTGGTTTGGAACGGAATTTTTGGGAAATGTTTCTACCAAGCGTGGTGACGTAAGTTTGTTCTGGTATGAAACTATATTTTGGGAAACTTTCCTACCAAGCGTGGTGAAGTAAGTCTGTTTTGGTATGGAATTGGATTTTGTAAATTGTTTCTACCAAGCGTRGTGACGTAAGTCTATTTTGGTATGAAACTTATTTTAAGAGGTAGTTCCCCCAGACGTGGTGACTTTTGTCTGTTCTGATAAGTAGACCTGTTTTGATGGAGGAATAAGGGTGGCATATCAAGGAGAGGTGTACTTGGAATAAGGGAGGCATTGTCATATGTGGTTAGTATTATAACTCTTATTATTGTTACTAATCGAATTTACTAACTTTGAGTCATCATTTTTTTGTGACGTGATGAATTAGAGATATTATTCCTATTAGAAGTAATAATTTAGATGTTATTGAGAAGGGGAAAATGGTTTGTCATAAAGGGCAAGTATTGCCTTAAATCTTTCCGATAATATTTACAAAGGAATGGTCTGATGATTCAAAGAAGCTTTGATTACAATATTTGTTTCATATTGGGAATATTGGATCTTTAAGCAAATGTATTTTATTAATATAATTGAGGTTCTTGAGTTTATCTTTTATACATGTCATTGAGGATTGCATTATTTGATTATGTTGCAAATATTTCTGAGCAAGTTACTTTATTATATTTTGGTGTTCATCACCCTGCATTTGCAAAGAAGGGATTTACTCACTAGACCCTTCTGGTCTAACCCTCATTTTTTGTTTTAAAATTATGCAATGCAGAAATGGCAGGGTCCAGGGATAATAAGGGGAAAGGGAAAATGTGATTATTTTCCTAAACCTGTTATCTGCTTTTGAAGATCTGCTTAAGATTGCTTATTTTGAAGATACATGTTGTATTACATGTATTAGTACATGATTTATTTTGGAATTTTTCATATGTAGATTTTGTACATATAAGAATCCTTGTACTAGTGGGACCTTGTGATGTAAACTATATTTTCATGTAATGAAATATGTGTTATATGCAAATGTGGTGTTCGAGGGTGTTACAAATCATGCAAAGTAAATTTGAGATGAGTATGATGGGTGAACTCACATTTTTTTAGGCTTGCATGTAAAGCAATCCGACAAAGGAATCTTTATAAATCAAAAAAAAATATGTTAAAGATCTTTTAAAGAAATTTGATTTTACTAAGTGTTCTTCCATGAAAACCCCAATTGCACGCCCCTTGAAACTGAATGCAGACATCGATGGCAAATCGGTAAATGTGACCATTTATAGGGGAATAATTGGCTCCTTACTTTATCTTACTGTTAGCTGATCAAATATTATGTTCTCCACATATCTTTGTGCAAGATACCAAGCGAATCTATAGGAATCTCACTTGGTAGCTGTTAAACGCATTTTGAAGTACCTGAAGGATACTCCCAATCTATGTATTTGGTATCCCAAAGACTCGGGTTTTGATCTAACAGGTTTTTTAGATTATGATTATGCAGGCTGTAAAGTTGACAGAAAGAGTACAACTGGTAGTTGTCAGTTGTTGGGTGGAAAGTTAGTCAGTTGGACTAGTAAGAAGCAACACTCCATGTCCACCTCAACAGCTTAAGTTGAGTATGTTGCTGCAGGTAACTGTTGTGCACAAGTCTTGTGGATGAAAAATCAGTTAGCTGATTACGATCAGTTGTTCTCAGAAAATCCTATTTTCTGTGACAATTCAAGTGTCGTTGCTATTGCCAACAATTTAGTTCTTCACTCTCGTACAAAGCATATTGATATTCGGTATCCCTTTATCAGAGATCATGTGATGAAAGGTGATGTTAAACTTCATTTTATCCCCACAGACTACCAACTTGCTGACTTACTTACCTAGCCACATGATGAAGCTCGGTTTAATTTTCTAATTGGTGAGTTGGGAATGTTAAATGTTGACAAATAAAATTTTTCTGAGTCTTCACTATTTCTTGTGGGTTGTGTGTCTCCTGTAAAAAATTTGTTGTGTCATTTGTTCAAAAATAGTCTGTGTCTGGTTTCTGGGTGAGTATGTTTTCTCTCTTTCTAAAATTTTTATTTTTGAAAATGATAGGTTTTAAACTCGTACAACTTTTATTAAAAATCAGTTTCTATATTCTATCTTAAGTCTCTGTGTGATTTCGTTTTATTTTGTGTGAAAATCAGTATTTTTTTGTAATCTATAATTTTTTTGTTGTTGGCCCCACCATTTCTCACTTTTTTTATCTGAAACGTCTGTGCCGCTCGGCTGTGCTAAACGGCCTAACCGCACTGCTTGTTGCCGCGGCAGTTCCAGCCATGTCGGCCGTTCCTTCCGTGTCGGCCGTCCCAACCATGGCCACCCATTCCATCCTGGCCGCCCGTTCCAATAGTGCCACCTGTGCCGTGTGTAGACCGGCCCAATCTGTATCTTCCCTTCGGCCTCTCTCCACTCCCTCTCACGCACACACTGATCGCTCACACCTATCTTACACACTAAAAACACACTCCCCCCCCTTAAATTGCCCTTCTCAAACCGAAACCCCCTGACCTATCCTTCGGCCTCTCTCCTCTCTCTCTCTCTCTTAAACCGAACACACACACCTACCTCAAGCCAATCTCCTTCGGCTTTCATTCACCTCAGACTAATCTGCCTCTCCTCTCCCTCATCCCTCTCTCTCTCCTTCAGCTTTCTCTCACAACAAATGGATTTTCTCTCTCTTTTGGTCCACCCTTCAAAACTGCCTATCCCTTACACCGATCTCACAAACCGCCTCATTCCCTCTTTTAAAACCAATCCCCATACTCTCTTCTCTCTCTTACACATACAACCTGAACCCCCTCCTCTCCTCTTTAAAACCTCTTCTTCCTCTTGCTTTTTATTTCTCACATCTCTCTTTAGAAACCCTTTGGCCTCCTCCCACGCCGCCCAAAACACTCGCCGCTGTCTTCCTAGCTGCTTGTCTCGCACTACCTGCACCAGCCTACTGCGTGCCATGCACCGCCCGACGTCCTCACACCGACTTATAAAACTTAAAAACACATAAAGAAGGTAAGGCAGAGTATACTTATAAAGAAGTTTGACGGTGTTGAAGTAGGGAGAGTATGTGCAGCGTTTGACGGTGTTGAAGTAGGGAGAGTATGTGCAGCGAACGATTTTTCTTTTTATATTAAGGGATATGATATGAGGTACTTGAAAGGAAATGGAAGAGTAAAAATAACTTAGAGAGATAGAGAGAAGGGGTTTAGTGACTCATAGGATTTTGAAGGCTCTAATTGTTATTGCCTTGTTTCGATTGATTTACAATGGATTCGAATGAAGGTATTTATAGACCTTCGATGTTATCTCTATGATTACAATAGGACAATTCTATTACTAACTCTACTGACAAATGTCACCTAACTTTATCTTTAAGTTAAAGGAACAAATACAAATTAAACATATGTAAGGTCTAAGAAACCAAAGGTCAAAAAGCCTATAAAGACTAGTATGYTAAAGTCTAAAAGAAAACAGGAAATATGTCGGATGAAATCGTCATTGCATTCGTCAGCTTTTTCTAGACATCTCTATGTGTACTGTCGACTGATACTGGTGATGATGGATCTATATACGGATCTGAATCTGGAAATTCTCTGTTGTTGACATCTATTGGGCATATATGACTTTGTCCAATAAACGGCAAATACATATCCCAATTATAATGTGACCAAATCTGTAGGTAGTGTCCTTCAACAAGCAAAAGGTATAGTAGTTTCAAAAAGAAAAATGGAATTGTTTAAACGAAAAATATCTTTTCTTGGTTTAGAAATAGGTAATGGAAAAATAGAATTACAATCACACATCTCTACAAAAATTCTAACTTATAAGCATATTTTACATTCTGAAAACATACATTTAAACAGAATAACATATTTAATAATAAATCTTGGAACAAACGTAGAACAAGAAGCTAGAAGAAATAATCAAAACTTAGACAAAATATACAATTGTATAGAAAAAAGAACAGAGTTGATTAGTAAATTTATAGAAAATTTAAATTACATTAAATCACAGAATAATCAAATCATAAACGAGTTAAAAGATATTGAAAAAGAGTTATTAGGTAAAACAAGCTCACAGCAAGATTTAAGATCTGCGATAAAAGAAGAAGACATAGATAAAATAGTTAGTAGCCTAAGGAAAATAAACCTTGGTGAAGAAAAACCAAAAAATAAATCAACACCTTATAAACACTGGTTACCACGAAAATGAACAATCAGATTAGAAATTTTCCTGGAAAAAGTAGAACACTGCAACATTTCTGGTATTTGTTTTTTAAATTCGTCTGCCTTACCTTCTTTATGTGTTTTTAAGTTTCATTTTGTGTTTTAACGGAAACCCGAAAAATCCGCCATACCCCCGTTTTTGGTATCAGAGCATAGAATGATTCTTTAATTTAAAAGACTAAGCCAGGCTCGATTTATTTTGATGGCATGTATAAGCCCATCGTTGTCTTGTGCTTTTTTGCTTTGCCAAATACCCAAGAAATTCTCTGTTGTTGACATCTATTGGGCATATATGACTTTCTCCAATAAACGGCAAATACATATCCCAATTATAATGTAGAAATTCTACAAGTAATATACAAGATATAATAAATTCGGATATAGTTTTATTAACAGAATTATGAGACGAGTATATATTTGCTGTTCTAATTGTGACATCGGGATTTTTTAATTTAAATTTGCATATGTATTTAACCTTTGATTTTGTAATATCTTCCCCAATTAATCCTATAAATTCGAAGAAGAAGAGTATGATTATAGCTTAATTGATTACTTAGAAGAAGATACAACTAATAACGATTAATGAAAGGATTGGAAAGTAAAAATTAATTTTAGGGAGATTGGTATTTCTCGAAAACAACAACGATGGGCTTATACATGCCATCAAAATAAATCAAGCCTGGCTTAGTCTTTTAAAGTAAAGAATCGTTCTATGCTCTGATACCAATAAAGGGGGTATGGCGGATTTTTCGGGTTTAATTGAACCTGTAGTTTGGATAAATGTTTGTTCTTCATATTCTTGAGCCATTTTATTTTCTTCTTTATGAGGTGCATCAATTTTTCTTTCTATATTAATAAAAACTATGGAGCCATGATTGAACTGTTGAGGGTGTAGACAACTGTGTTGTGCATTGATGGCAGAAAGCATCAATTTATTCTCTGTATTCTCTTTCTTGTCTTCATCTGAAGAAAGACTCATAGAAGTCTTTAATATTGAATTAAATACAGATAAAGACATTAAAAAGAAAGGAATTGACACTGAAGTATATAATGAAAAAATTGAAAAACTTGAAATAGTAGCCCGAATAAGAGGCAATATTTCCAGCTGTTAAAATAAATTTTTCTCCAAACTTGGCATGGGAATAAACAGTAGTAAGAATGTGGGAAACTAACAAAAAAGATAGTATGGATATGTTTTCCTGCTTAGAAACAACATTAGGACCAATAGCCTTTACAAACCAAAGGATATGAAAATTACGAAGGTAATAATATAGTTATAAGTATAGTAGTGTTAGGAAAGGCAAGTAATAGACCAGGAATGAAATATAAAGTAAATATTGAAGGAATAGTTAACACTATAGCATCAAAATCCATACATATGATAAATTCCATTTTCTTGTTCTTTTATATCATCTAATTTCTATTCTAATCCTGCTAATACTTCAGGATCTATTTTTACTGGATTTATCATATGTATGGATTTTGATGCTATAGTGTTAACTATTCCTTCAATATTTACTTTATATTTCATTCTTGATCTATTACTTTGCTTTTCTTAAATCGAGTTGTAATAGCAGCCTATTGTGTACTAGAGAATTCTGTGTTCTTTGAACTATTGTTACTCCTTTGTATTTATCTTCATTGAATGCAATGTCGATAACCTGTTGTTGTAGCTCATAAAGAATGAGAGGGAATTCTGTACAAATCTTCTGTGAAATAATGCTATCTAATTCAGGAATTCGATCCAAAATTGGTTGCATTGTCTGTCTCCAACCGTTTATTGGAGAAAGTCATATATGCCCAATAGATGTCAACAACATAGAATTTCCAGATTCAGATCCGTATATAGATCCATCATCACCAGTATCAATCGACAGTACACATAGAGGTGCTCTAAAAAATCTAAATTACCTTGTCCACCACGCTTTCGGGCAAACTAAATTACCAGGAGACTTAGAAAGATATATACATGACATTTGGAAACAACAATATGCTAATAATAAAAATATAGGAATAGGTCCAAGAATAACTTATACATTTAGTATATTAGAAGACAAATATTTTGATGCTATAGTGTTAACTATTCCTTCAATATTTACTTTATATTTCATTCCTGATCTATTACTTGCCTTTCCTGAATTCACTGAAAAAACTAGTAGTAGTATCTCAGTAGACAACGGAAATGACCATATGCTTGTGGTGTATATATAGCTGTTTTACAAAATGGATAAGCATTCTTTTTTAATTGTTCTTGTAAAGCTACTTCTTTGCATTTGTCTTCTAATATACGAAATGTATAAGTTATTCTTGGACCTATTCCTATATTTTTATTATTAGCATATTGTTGTTTCCAAATGTCATGTATATGCATTTAAAACCTGAACTTTAAATGATGAAGCATGTGGCATAGTTTGAATATGCCATAAGTTGTCTAATAAGCACTGTTGTTCATCTGTGAGTTCCATTCCAATTATTGGTCGAAATTTCTTATTCATATCATAACATTTTGATATAGGATATCTTCCAAATGTTATAATAGAATCTGTTTTTGTGTTTTCGGAGGAACTAGAGGAACTGAGACTCCATTGGTTAACCTTTTAGTCAACACTGCAAGAAAGTAGAAATTCTACAAGTAATATACAAGATATAATAAATTTGGATAGTTTTATTAACAGAATTATGAGACGAGGATCAGGAAGCAATAGTTCACAAGTTATCCAACTAGAAGAAGAAATAGATTTAGATAGAAATATAGATTTATACAATCAATACCAATTAGATATTCTAAATCCAAGAATATTATATCAAACAGAAGTTATAAATATAAATACAGTTTTAATTCGTAGCAGCCGTGAAGAAAGTTTAAGAGTATTAGATAAAACAGTAACAGTAGAATTATTTTCACGAACGATATCACAACTAGTAATAATTATCCTATAATTTTGCATTTAGAAAAAATAGGAGAACGATTTTTTAATTTAAAAGACTAAGCCAGACTCGATTTATTTTGATGGCATCAAGAAGAAGTTATCGCCAAATTACATCAACACCTCATGCAATCTGGCAAAAATCAACAGTCTGGCATGGGAACAAACAGTAGTAAGATTGTGGGAAACTAACAAAAAAGATAGTATGGATATGTTTTCTTACTTAGAAACAACATTAGGACCAATAGCCTTCGGTATTTGGCAAAGCAAAAAAGCACAAGACCCAAATGAAGTCAATAGTCTAAAAGCTTTAGGAGATAATCCCCATAATTTTACATCACAAATAAGAACTCTTATACTAGGAGTCGATCCAACAAAAAATAATACTTTAATACAAGACACATCAATTAGAAATTTAGAACAGTTAAGTATAGCTGACATGAAATATATAAATGAATTCACACTAGATTTTACAAGATTACTATCACAAACAGGTCAAGCTATGGATGATAATTTATGTGATTTTGTAAAATTACCAGGAGACTTAGGAAGATATATATATGACATTTGGAAACAACAATATGCTAATAATAAAAATATAGGAATAGGTCCAAGAATAACTTATACATTTAGTATATTAGAAGACAAAT
>NC_037528.1:19747498-19766395 GCF_001531365.2 Cynara cardunculus var. scolymus | reverse complement strand
TTAATATTGAATTAAATACAGATAAAGACATTAAAAAGAAAGGAATTGACACTGAAGTATATAATGAAAAAATTGAAAAACTTGAAATAGTAGCCGAGTTACATAAATTAAAAATAAGTAATATAGAAGAAAAAGTTATATACGTAGATAACTTATTAACAAATATAAGTGAAAAGGTCAATAATATAGAAAGAAAAATTGATGCACCTCGTAAAGAAGAAAAAATAAAATGGCTCAAGAATATGAAGAACAAACATTTATCCAAACTACAAGTTCAATTACTATGATTAATTTGCAATGCCGACTATGGTTAGATACTAATAAATTCTTAGATTTAACAGCATTATTAGATACATGAGCAATAAAAAGTGTAATTTTTTATGGTTTAGTACCTATAGAATATCATAAAAAGCTAACCTACAATTTATTTACTAGAACAGTTGAAAATAGATTAATTCAAATTAAAAATTATATAGAACCAACAGGAATACAATTCTTAGATTTTGCAGGAAATTATAGTATTAAATATGATATTTCACAAGTAAATATAAATCCAGAACATATTAAATCAACAGATTTTGTACTCGGTTTAAACTTTATTTTTGGTATCAACGGAGGTATAAAAATCAATAGGAATTTTATTACTTTAAGTAAACACAATTATAGTTTTCCTACCTTACGTTATCAAAATACATCAGAGTTTGCCCGAAAGCGTGGTGGACAAGGTAATTTAGATTTTTTAAAGCACAATCAAAATAAATCTTTTGTAGAAAACAAAGCAGTTAAGTTACTCACTAATTTCTTAACATACGAATTAGAAAAAGGGAACGATATCACAACTAGTAATAATTATCCTATAATTTTGCATTTAGAAAAAATAGGATTAATTGGGGAAGATATTACAAAATCTAAGGTTAAATACATATGCAAATTTAAATAAAAAAATCCCGATGTCACAATTAGAATAGCAAATATAGAGTATAGTCCATTAGACAAAGACGAATTTAAAAAACAAATACCAGAAATGTTACAACAAGGATTAATTAGAAAATCAGAAAGTCCTCATAGATCAGCAGCATTTATAGTAAGAAATCACAGTAAAATTAAAAGGGGAAAGGCCAGAATAGTTTATAATTATAAAAGATTAAATGATAACACAGAAGATGATGGGTACAATATCCCAAATAAAGACAGTCTATTAAATCTTATACAAAAGAAAAAAGTATTCTCAAAATTTGATTTAAAATCAGGATACAATCAATTACAGCTAAAAGAGAGTTTGAAACCATGGACAGCTTTTACATGTTCAGAAGGACAGTATGAATGGAATGTTCTTAGTTTCGGATTAAAAAACGCTCCATCTATATTTCAAAGATTTATGGATAACATTTTTCTTAAATTTGATTTTTGTTTAGTATATATTGATGACATTTTAGTTGCCAGTGAAACGGTGCAGGAACATGAAAAACACTTACAGAAGATCTTCGAAGAAATTAAGAAGAACGGTATAGTAGTTTCAAAAAGAAAAATGGAATTGTTAAACCGAAAAATATATTTTCTTGGTTTAGAAATAGGTAATGGAAAAATAGAATTACAATCACACATCTCTACAAAAATTCTAGGTTTCCCAGAAAAATTCGAAACTCTTAAACAGATACAGACATTTTTAGGATTAATAAATTATGCTAGAAAATTTATTCCTAATCTTTCAAAATTAGTTGGACCTTTATACAGTTAGACTACTAAAAATGGACAAAGACATTTTAACAATGAAGATATAAAATTGGTTAGAATAATAAAAGAGGCAGTTAGAAATATCAAACGCCTAGAACTACCATTAGTCACAGATTATATAATTATAGAAGTAGATGGTTGTAAAGAAGGATGGAGAGTCGTGCTTCTTTGTAAACCTAATAAATATAGCCCTAAAGAGACAGAATAAATATGCTCGTATGCCAGTGGAAATTTTAACAACACAGGTATGAACTGGACGAGTTTAGATTTCGAAATACAAGCTCTAATAAATGCTTTAGAAAAATTTCAAATATTTTTACATAACGAATTTACAGTAAGAACAGACTGTGAAGCTATAGTTCGCTTTATAAAAAATGATCAAAGCAAAAAAGTTAATGGGACACGATGGATCAATCTACAAAATATTATACAAGGATGTGGATATAAAATAAATTTTGAACATATTAGAGGAAAAAATAATGGGATAACAGATATGCTATCTAGGAATATTAACAGACTATTTAAGCCATGAGCAATAAAGTTCAAATAAATTGTAATCAAAATAATAAAATAAGAACACAGTATCTCAAAGAATATTGGAAACAGCAAGCATCAAATGTTAAGCAACTTAAAGAATTAGAAAAAGAAATTCAAGATTTAGAAAGCAACCCCAATATTCAAAATCCTTATCATCCGAAACATCTTCACTACAAAAATATTAAGGAAAGATTAAAATCCTTAGAATTATCTATGAAACAAATAGGTTTTTGGATCAAATTTATTTCAATAGATTTATCAGAATCTATTTGTTAATTTGCTACAGATGGATAAAAAAGACAAAGGCAAAAGAAAGGTGATACAACCTAAACAGCAAAAACACAGTACATCATCTTCTATGAGTCTTTCTTCAGATGAAGACAAGAAAGAGAATACAGAGAATAAATTGATGCTTTCTTCCATCAATGCACAACACAGTTGTATACAACCTCAACAGTTCAATCCCATCATGGATCCACAGTTTTTAAAACAGTTTAACCCTTCAAAAGTTAAACAATGAAGTCCCAGGACCTCTAGTTCCTCCGAAAACACAAAAACAGATTCTATTATAACATTTGGAAGATATCCTCTATCAAAATGTTATGATATGAATAAGAAATTTTGACCAATAATTGGAATGGAACTCACAGATGAACAACAGTGCTTATTAGACAACTTATGTCATATTCAAACTATGCCACAGGCTTCATCATTTAAAGTTCAGGTTTTAAATGCGTTAAGTGTTTATATTTCTGAGCAAAAACTTACAACTCCTAAAAAACAAAGACGTTTTTCCCAGTATGTAGTTTATAGAGGAACAAAAATTGGAATTTTTCAATAACTGGGAAACAATGAGAAAATATATACAGTGTACCAACCCAGTATTCAAAGGCTATTACAGTTTTTCTAAAGCCATGAATAGTGCAAGGGAAGCCTTTGGGTTAAACAGCTTTTACATAGAGCCCGAAGAAGTAACAACTTTTTCAGACGTGGCAAAAACAAATCCTGAGCAAATGATTAAAGCTCAAGAAGATGTTATTGCCAAATTACAGCAACAGCTCATGCAATCTGGCAAAAATCAACAGTCTACACAGATCCACATTGAAAATTCAATTCTTAAACAAAAGAATTATATTCTCGAGGGAAAACTTTTAAAATTACAAACAAAACTCGAGAAAAAGGAATCTGAAACATACACARCATTACAAAGAGATTTCAACAGCTTTAAAGCAAGGATTATCGATATTCCTTGGAGACAGACAATGCAACCAATTTTGGATCGAATTCCTGAATTGGATGGTATTATTTCACAAAAGATTTGTATAGAATTCCCTCTCATTCTTTATGAGCTACAACAATAGGTTATCGACATTGCATTCAATGGAGATAAATACAAAGGAGTAACAATAGTTCAAAGAACACACAATAGGCTGCCATTAGAACTCGATTTAAGAAAAGCAACCTTGACTTCAGAACAGATTCTCAATTTCTACCACAATGGTATGATTGATTATATGGAATTCAGCTTAAACCCAAAGACAAAAGAACTCCTCGACAAGTTTGGAGAAAAAATTATTTTAACAGCTGGAAATATTGCCTCTTATTCGGATGCACCAACAATTGGATGTAAAAGATTTTCTTCGTTACCAGAAGCAGACAGTTATACATACAGGCCAGCTAGAAAGCGAGCATTTATTAGCCACAGATTTGAAGAACAAAAATATTTAAAGAAACTAGCTTGTTTAACAGCTATTTGTTTTAATCATATGAAGGACGTACACCCCAACGATGTCATAGAGCCATGAATACAGCAAGGTCAAGAGACACCCAAGCTACCTGTATCATTCACATGGAATAATTACAAGTTGCTTGCTGAAGGACACTACCTACAGATTTGGTCACATTACAATTGGGATATGTATTTGCCGTTTATTGGAGAAAGTCATATATGCCCAATAGATGTCAACAACAGAGAATTTCCAGATTCAGATCCGTATATAGATCCATCATCACCAGTATCAGTCGACAGTACACATAGAGATGTCAATTAGAGCATTCAAAATCCTATGAGTCACTAAACCCCTTCTCTCTATCTCTCTAAGTTATTTTTAAATTTTCTATAAATTTACTAATCAACTCTGTTCTTTTTTCTATAAAATTGTATATTCTGTCTAAGTTTTGATTACTTCTTCTAGCTTCTTGTTCTACGTTTGTTCCAAGATTTATTATTAAATCTGTTATTCCATTTAAATGTATGTTTTCAGAATGTAAAATATGCTTATAAGTTTTAGGGAATCTACAAACAAAGTTTCCGTTGTCTACTGAGATACTACTACTAGTTTTTTCAGTGAATTCAAGATTTAAAAATTCAAGCTTTTTTAAGTTTAACGAACTTATGATTTCAAGAGCTTTTTCAATATTTAAAATACCTATCTCCCTAAAATTAATTTTTACTTTCCAATCCTTTCATTAAAATTTTCTCATATCCCTTTTTATATAAGTTATGAAAGCTACATAAGATCTATAAAATGAAAATAACATAAGATCTATAATATAATGAAAGCAACATAAGATCTATATTATAAACTTTATAGAATTTAGAAACGTAGAGAAATCCATCGCTACCATCTTAATAGTATGAAAGCACCAACTAATCCCTTAATTTTCACCTAAGCGGGTTCTCAAAAACAACAACGATGGGCTTATACATGCCATCAAAATAAATCGAGCCTGGCTTAGTCTTTTAAATTAAAGAATCGTTCTATGCTCATAGGGAGGTTATTCTACAACCTTTGCCATTCCTACATCCTATACAACCCTCATATCATCCATTCAATTTTTAATCAGTGATCTAGATGCATTTCATGGCAAAATTGTAATAAACATGAAAATTTGAAGCACGCGCCTGATAGATTGAGGGCAAATAAGGGTAACATTGCAATGGTGAATTGCATCTATTCTAAGAAATGATGCTATGAGATTAGGAATGCGATAATCACTCTGCAGTATATTACATTTGCGAGATTCATTGAAGATTCACGACATACGATTCTGAAGAACGAGCAATGGCAGACAATGTTCAATCGGGTATTGCAATTGCGGCAAATCGAGGTAATCGTATGGCTGATTCCATTTAGTATACCTATTTTATACAATCTTATTGTGCGATATGTCTATGAATCAGTAAGGAAAAGGAGCGAGAGAATCATGATCAGGACTTCCTTCTCTAAGTTCAAGAACACGGTTGCAAATCCTGTTGTTTTAGACGAAGATGAACTTGACGATTTTGAGATGAACCAAGCTACATTTCAACCTGCTGAACCAGTTCTTCCATTTCTACCAGCAGATGACTCAATGAATTTCGATGGTTAGTAGATAAGAAATTTTGAAAATCTTGATGCTAACCAGAGAAGTTTTGGACTCAAAACGCCAATTATTAACTCAATTGAGTGATGGGGATTTTTTAAAATACATGCTAAGTAACTTTTGGTTATAGATGACATTAAACAACTGTCAAATATGTTAATTAGGATAGAAATTTATACATACATTAGTCAAAAACCAAAATCAACTCATATTGATCAGTTAAGGCTTTGATAATCATTATGCTCAACTGTCTAGTTTGATGTTTTAGTAATATTTTACAATGCTTCCAACAATGTTATTTTATATGAAGATGAAGTTGATTGTATTATAATGAACCCAGATGCAGTTCAAGTTACTGGCCCATTTCATACAGTAGAAGAAGCAGATGACTCAACACATTGCAATGGTTAGTGAAGTTTAACATTTATCATTACCATATTGTTCAATTCACACAATTTATTGACCTATCGAATATTTCTACCAATAAAACAAAGGACAGGCCTACTGCAGAAATTGTTGAAAAGCTGCTGCATAATGGTTTCATCAGGTGGTTTACTGCATAATGGTTTCATCAGTACATAATGAATCTAGCTTCATCAGTTTTCAATAGTGGTCTTTCACCATGCCTTTACAACCCATCAAGCTCTTTCACACCATTAACATTCTTTAAACATATATAGTTAGTTTTCTTTAAACAATAAACAAATATCAACAGTTTTTCTAACAAAGGTAACTTTATGGGCACTGTCGGCGGTGACTTCAATGTACAAAAGCTCTTTAATTTGGACTATTTGAGGGTTGGATAGAGAATTAAGTTCTTGGTATGTAGTTTCATTTTCCCTTTTGCACCTAGAATCTGGCTTCATCAGTACCTATATACTCATGGGGACTCCCTCTAAATTAGGCATACCATCCACTTCTCCCACCAAACCAAAACACTTTCTTTTGCCTATTTTATCTTCTTCACAAAAACCTGCTACACTACTGCTACTGTTACTGCTACTGCTACTGCTACTGCTACTGCTATTGCTACTGCTACTGCTACTGCTACTGCTTCATTCATTCATCCATTGATTCCATCTACTGCTTCACAAAACCCCTTATGTAAGAATCTAATTTCATTGATTACATTCATAAAGATGATAATGATGATGATTATCATTGCTGCCTATGTCAGCTCCATAACCACACCAATCAAGTCTTAGTTGCTAAAACACTCATCCACTAATCCTCATGCCCACCACAACATGACAGTCAAGGAGCTCACCGTTAACTCCTCTCGAACCGACTGCATCGTGTGCTTGTGCGAGTTTTTCTTGGGTGCACGGTTAGCCATGTTAGAAAGGTGTGGTCATGGGTATCATGTTAAGTGCCTGGAAGCATGGTTAAAAGAGCATCCAAACTGCCCACTCCGTAGAATCCCTGTCTCTAGTTCCCATAATCAAGACAATACCACCCACAACCATAATCTTTACTTGAAGAAATTTTATGACATGGTGAGTCGTTATGGCACCAGTGCCTTGGAAACCATGGTTGATTGGCTCACCAGTCACATGAGGCATCCTCTAGCTTCATCAGCTTTAACATAATGAATCTGGCTTCATTGTTGAAATCTTTGTTATTTTAGACGAAGATGAAATTGGCTTCATTATTACCCTTTATCAGCCTATAATGAAACCAGATGCATCTTAGCTTATTCATTGTATTGAAACCAGATGCATCTTAGATTGTTCATTGTATTGAAACCAGATGCATCTTAGCTTGTTCATTGTACCTACTAATATGTATAATTTGTAACGAAACCAGCTATAGCTCAAGTTGCTGGCCCAGTTCTCACAGTTGAAAAAGCAGATGACTCGACATATTACACTGGTTAGTGAAGTTGAACATATATTCTTACCATAATGTTCATTTCCCTCCCGAAAATCAACAATAATGAATAGATAATGAAATAGACTTAGAGATTTTTTTGAATGGATTTCATTAAGTTTAAATTTGGTTGATAAATTTTGCAGAACCCCAGGCTCATACAAATAAAAAAAGCTTCTCATTGTAATAAACTCCACCAGCAGGAGAATCCACATATTGTAATGAACACAAATGCAGTACAAGATTTTGAACCAGTTCTTCCAGTCTAAGAAGCAGATGTCTCAACACATTTGAATGGTTAGTAAAGTTGAACCGGTAATCTTAACATAATGTTGAAGTCATTTGTAATTATTTTAGACTGCTGCAAATCCGGTTCTTCTATACATTTTTTTCATATGTGCATTTTGTGAATCTCATCTAATTATGACTGTTCTTACACATCTGTCAGAATTTATTAAGTTGAATATGAATTATATTACATACAAATGTATGATGTTCCTCCATTGAACAATTATTTCACAAAATTCAATTTGATTAACCAACCACAATGTTGTGTCAATCAGATGATGGTCGTGAAGTTGTAATTTGATCAAGACGGAAGAGAGCAAAAACAAATATAGATACAGTTAGTGGTGTAGTCACGAAAGATGTCATATTTGAAAATGTATCTGGGATTGGTAAGTTATAGCTAAATACGATCGAGATAACATTTACTCTTTATAAATATGCATTTTATATTGAACTAACTTATTGACCGTACAATGTAGTGGCAATGGAACATGAAAAAAGTCCTTCGATATGTACCAGAAGCAAACAGCGTCAATATGGGACAGTAGATGAAGTTTGCCATACGGATAACGAAACTAAAAATATAGGTGAAAATTCATTATATAAATGATGTGATATTTGTTTCATTATTAGAGTAGATAAAATCACATGACATATGAATTGCGACACTAACATCTTTATTGTTTTGTTTATAACATTTGCATTAGGACAAATTCGGCAAAAGAGTATTACATCAGATGAAACAAAGGTTGGGGGGAAGATGAAACAAAGGCTGGGGGAAAGATGAAACGAATAAAAGTAAGGAAAGACTAGAAGAATCTGATTCAAGTGAAGGAAATAAATGCGTATTGGAGAATTTGAGAACAAGAACGTCACCACGAACCTTATATCAAATAATCGTTGGTTTAAACGACGCCCAAAAGAATGTGGTTAAACAAATGGGGCTTGGCTCTTTATTAGAAATGACCATTAATGGAGTGCCATCGAAGCTTGGTTTTTATGTTGTCGACAACCTTGATGTGAAGAAGATGGAGTTGAAGGTTGTGAATGGTGGAATACCAATCACAATTGAATCAATCCATAAATTGTTGGGTTTGAGAATGGGAGGAGTTGGTATTCTAGAGATGGATGAAGTGGAGGATTCAAAGAATATGACAGCTACCTGGAAGAAACAGTTTGATAAGAAAAAGATGCGGCCGAAAGACATTATGAAGATAATACAAAGTTCAGGAGATGCAGGGTTCAACTTCAAACTCAATTTTCTTGTTCTATTCGTGAATTTGATGGTTGAATGCAATAGGATGGGATGCTGCAATTTTGGGTTCCTCTCTTGAATAGAAAGTGAGGACGTAATTCCAGAAATAGATTGGTGTAAGTACATCTACGGGAAGATAAAAAAAAGCAAGTCAAGATGGAGAAGGGATAGTATAATGTGCTTCTATGCTGGACCGTTGACATACCTCACTCTAAGTTTCTCTATATATATAAAACTACAAAAAAGATTTACATAACAAACCCAATATTTCATTTGTAGTTGTTATATGTGGAAGAGACGAGAAGTCCAAAAGTTGTGGTGGAGCACAAGGGCCATGCAATCTCAGCATGGAACCTTGATTTGTTAAAGAAAAGACAATCAACATGGATTAAAGACAGAGGGCTCGGGCTATTACCTCTACGATCTAACGTTGAATCAAGTGAAGATGTTCATCACTGTTATGCTTCAAATCAAGAGAATATTGGTGAAACATCAACACCGACACATCTGAACAAAGAGGTTCGATTTATGTATTGTATTTTCATGAAACTGCTTATTATCGTGTACATACGACCGAAAGTCAAGCTTCAATCCAAAAAAAGAAAATTCAAATCTATTAGTACATGTAATTGCATTGCATCGAGTTCACTTATTAGAAATATATAGGCTACTGAAATCCATAAATCAATGCATTATACATCTTATAAAATGCAGAAAAACTTGGCATACACAGAATTGCACTACGCATAAGGAACATAGTATCTAGTGCACATATTAACATAGGCATACATGTTTGACATAGGCACACAACTTATAAAGGGTTTGATTTACTGAATCATGTTTCATTTAAAAGACAGTGATGAAATTGGTTACATCAGTACCCTTTATCAGGTTTGACTTTCTGAATTGCATTTTTTTTATGAAATCATATCCATGACTATTACAAAATGTTGCCTACCTGACACATAGTAGTGAATCGTGTTTCATTTAGCAAGCAGTGAACATATTAACATAGGCACACAGCTTCTAACTCAAAAAGGAAATACACATGACAGTGAGAGAAAGAGAGAGAGAGAGAGAGAGAGAGAGAGAGAGATAACAGAAGTGAATGTTCATGCTAACTACCTACTACATATAGTGAACAGAAAACTGTGTGGTTTTTATGTCAACTTAATCTTTTAATTGATCCTTGTAGCAACAAAAGTAAAATTGTACAAGTTGGAAAATGACTTAGTCGCACAATAGTGTCGAATATTGCTGGTGAAACTAGGGCCGTTGTTTTGTTTCACTAAAGAACAAGAGGAAGCAGTTTTCATACATTCAACTAAGTTGTGATTCATTTAACACGAACTTTTTACCCCTTACACGGACGCTATAAATGCTAAAATATGAGTTCTTTAATTTTGAGCTGCAGATCTACTTGTTAACATGCTGGTGAAATAGCATAAAATAATTTGACTTGCTGTGAGGGGTCCTGGGTGAATCGTGTTTCATTTTATTATTTTAAGTTATGAAATTTCTAATACATTTAAATGTCAACAAATGGAGGATCATGTTCAACAGATACTTATTAAGATCGCCGTTGTTTTAAGTGCAAGAGTAGAGGCTGAGATGGAAATTAAAGAAGCGATGTCTAAGTTTCCAGATGATGAAGAATTCAAGCAATACAAGAAACAGCTGGATGACATGTTCAATGAAGGAGCATGTAACACGACACATGACACTCATTCCAATGGATTAAAGGATCATTCAACTGCAAAAAATGATGGACAACCTTCATTGGATATTGTTGTAAGTCAGCCAAGTGGGTTCAATCTGCCCAAGATTTGGTTAAGCCCTGGTTTCATTGAAGCAGTTGATAAAGTAGTTGAAAATACTATATCAACGTCAAAGACGAAAAGATCATATGCAACCATTACTCCTCCAAAATTTGATTTGGGTATTAGTCCAATCAAGCAATCGGAACCTTTGTCAATGGTATTGCATGAAGAGGCAGAATGTATAGAAAGATGTCCTTCGGTGGAAAGATGTAATGTATCCGAAGATGCAAAGAAATATCAAGAGGAGCGAGCGACAAGACGTGAACTAAAGTTGGGTGACCATCTCAGATCCCCTTTTGTTATCATAGTAGTTGACCTAAACGTGACACCAGAAGAAAAATCCATGAATGGGCAGTGGCTGGGCTTGGAGGAAAGTAGTAAGTTTATTATTATATGAAAATTTCTTTGTTGCATTATTACCACCATGACATCCGTCTTCATATTTTATTTATCATTTTGACGGTTTTAAATGCAGCGAGTTGTTATTTTCAACACCAAACGATACGAAGCTACATCGTCATGCAATTGAAAGCTTGGAGCGTACAACTACAATTTACGTAAGTGTGATAGACGCATGGGCGACATTGCTTAACTACGAGGAATGGTATCGGAACAGGGATTCCTTGCGTCGTTATTTTTTTAACACGGAAGTTATGGTACGTGAGAAGCAAAATATTTTAAATAGCATTTTTTTCCTTGTCTAACAGCTTCATTAATATAAACCATAAATACATCGTTGTTTATGACAGGGAGGCTCTAAGCTAAGATCTAAGAGCGTTAATCATAATACCTAATATGCACTTTTCAAAAAGGGTTTGTTATCTTCTGTGAAAAACAACTGGGAAGTAGTACAAATGCGTAACGTAGACCTGGTATGTTTTTCAATTTCAGATTATTTTCGCTGTATTTTGCTACCATATTCAATATGCACTTAGTCAAACATATCAATGAATCTGATAAACTATTGCAAACATCATTAGCTAATTGCTGATTTTTTTTCTAGATGTCTTGTTTATGTAAACAGCCGTATAGTTTTATACATTTGCATTATTACAAGACTGTCATCTGAATGAATATAGGTGCTGATTTTTTGTTTATGTATGTGAACAACGTCAATATCTAGATGTTTTGATTATGTAAATAGTCGTATATTTTAATACGATTGCATTATTATAAGGTTCATTTAGTTTATGTTTATAATGAATCTAAATTCAAATAATCATGTTTATTATGAATCTAATTTCACAAGGCTATCTTTTAGATGAACCTAGATGCTGATTTTTGTTTCTTGATTTGAACAACGTCAGTATCTAGGTGTCTTGATTATGTAATCAGTCGTATAGTTTAATATGAATGCATTATTAAATTTTTATTTAGTTCTCAGTTAATTATATTCAATATGAATTCACCCGAATTTTACTTTGACAACATGATCAAATAATAGGTATTCTTCCCATTGCTTGATAAGGGACATTATTATCTTGTGGTCTTCAATTTAAAAAATCCATCAATTGTGGTCATAGAAAACAGATAAAGAGAAGTGTCCGATGACGACCACCTTCTACAAATGTATGATTTCATAACGGATATCGTGGTATGAATTAAATACTAACTTATAACTGCATTCTTCATTAAGTTTGAAGAAGATGAACTAAGCATTTCTTCCTGTTTATGCAGCAAAGGTTGATGATCAGACATTTGAATACAATAGGACATGCATCAGGTAAAGAATTGGATGAAACTGGTCAAGAAAGATTGAGATTGGACTGGCAGACACAATATAACTTTGATGATTGTGGTGTGTTCACAATGAGACATATGGAAACATACATGGGAGATATGAAATCATGGAAGACTAGACTGGCACCCGAAAGTAAAACACAAGAGAATCAAATCGCAAACCTCAGAATGAAATACGTAGCAAAGATATTGGTGAACAACTATCCTCAGAATGAAATACGTAGAAAAGATATTGGTGAACAACAATAACGTCAAGAAGGAATACGTAATTAAAGAAGTTGAAAAGTTCAATTCAATCGATGAAGTTGTCCGTGCTAAGATAAGGAAGGAGCTCAGGATACAAGGGTAGAGAGACTGCAAATCTGAATTTTCATGTAGACGCTTTTAAGAACTTACATCTAGTACTCAATTTTCTAGTTTGTTTAAACATTCTCCTTTTGGCATTTCAACATGACGGGTTGCATTTGAAATTTGATGATTATATTGTGTTCATAACACCGTACATTACACTTGCCTATTCACGGCATGTGTTTGTCACTTTTATGGCATATATAAGTTTGTTTAAAGATTGTGTCTGCTTTTTTTGTTGACAATCACATAGAATAACATCAGGTATTGACAATTGTGGTTTTGATGAGGATGTCTAATATTTGAGTTCATGGTTTGGCAAATTGTTAGACGTTGATCAGTCTATTATTATAAGCTTTTTTCATTAAAGTAAAAGATTTCGATGACACCAGATTCACAAGTTATAACAACATCACCACCAGAAAGATCTATCAGGTACTCAAGTTGATGTACCTTGATTCATATAGTTAAGTATATCAAATAAGATACTGATACGGAGTTTTGTTCTCGTTTTGTCAGTCTATTATAAAGAATGGATGAATAGTTGATTATCCTGAAAAGACTGTTCAGGCAAGTATAAGTTGATAACTTGATTACTTATTTTTAATACATTAAGATTAGTACTTAATATGTCTTTTTTTAATGCAGGGAAATTATAAAATGATCTGTAATCTTTCGTAGGTGACAGATTCTATGCCATTCATATAGTCTATGCCGTAACTGTTTTCCTGAACAAGTTTACTATTACATTCCATCATATGCCATGAAAATTCATTAGTTTATCGATCTCCTCAATCATATTGCTTATGTAGGTCAACGTCCACATAATCTAATTGATGAACCTAGTTCCATCAGTGACTACATAAGCTTTGACATACTGACATATAGTGTATTAATGAAATTAGATTCGCATATACTATTACTTTGATGCACCTGGTTTCATCAGTACATTTTATAAGCCTTTACATGATGACATAAAGTTTACCAATGAAATTAGATTCATATATAAGCTGATGAATTTGGTTTCATTAGTACACTACAGAAGGGTTATACATAGCCATTAGTTTATCATGAATCTAGACATACATAGGTGAATGAAATGTAGTGATATGACAACAATATAATCCACTGACTTAAATCTCAACAATATAACCGAATAACATCTCGAAATTAAATAATAAGACAAATTCGAAAAGAAAAATTAAGTAGAAGCACATTTCAAATTCATTATAATCCATAGTTGATGCACCCATATTCACAAAGGCATTATAATCCAAATAAACTAAAATCCATCAATACAAACCAATAACATCTCAAAATTAAATGATACAAAAAATTTAAAAAAGATAACTTAAATGGAATCACGTTTTGGACAATTCCGGGAATCATGTGTAGCCATTTGACGACATAGTCGACACTTTCTCTTCTGCTTTTTTCCGCTTGAAATTGCTTTTTCTGCAACGCTAATAAGTCCCTTACCAGTTCTACAACCTTTTTTTCGAATACCGGTGGGAGGAAGAACATCAACAGTTTCGGGTTGAGATACTCCAAGAAACTCTTTAATAGAAGTTGTGGTCTCTTAAGTGTGTGACTGTAAAAGAAGTTCACTATCAACCTTTGAATCCCATCCTTCGAGTTGGTAAATAAATCTTGACAAAATGTCTTTTTCATTTCGGACTCGACCTAAAATACGTTCAAAATATGAATAAGCCACACTCATCAATCTCTCTTTATCTGAATCAACTTCACCATATCTGAAACAGGCAGGTAACCACTCCATGGGAACTAGATCGCGTCGCCAATGACGAAGTATATATTTAACGGGAATTCTGTCAACCTCGTCATTTAACATTACATTTAGAGCGTGACGACATAAAATCCCATTACGAACAAAAAAATTACAACTGCAATCGTACGACTTTTCCATCTTGTTCTTAATCACCTATTATATGGAAAGACCAAATCTTATTGTTCGTTAAAATAATATTGTACAATAAGGGGCACAAAACGAAATTGGACAAAGTAAATACCGAGTACTTTGTTGTGACCTTCGAAGCCTTGTTCTTGTGAGTTATGGTGTACACTCTTGTTTCATGAACGTCGGTGAATCTATCCCAGCCACAAAGCCAAACAACCTTTCTTAACTCTTTCTGAACTTCGAAAAATATCGTCCGTGCTGCTGCATGAGCTTCTAACTTGCAAGGGGACACCAATTGAGGAATCGTGCTGTTGGTTGTCACCTCTAGAGACCCATGTGTTGCCCGTTGACTTTCAATTGCATTATCAAAAGAACGGAGGAAAACAACAAAATCATGCCAAAAATGTGCATAAACGTTAAAAAACGCATTGATACTCTCTGACCTGGATGTTGTTTTCATTAGGCCGGACATCTGATAATCCATTTAGTAAGCTGGAATCCATGACTCCCTGATATCATACAATTCATCAGACCATGGATCTCCACGTAATCCATAAAATTCGATCAGATTGTTCCATTGCATCTCAAATTCATTAGGAACAAGGTGAACGTTCCACACCAACTTATTAAATTCTCTAGCGAACTGCGTACGGTGTTGGAGGTAATTACTAATCTGCCAAGTAAACCATCTAAACAATTGCATAAAAAATGAAAATGGACAAAAAAATTACTACAAAAAACTATCATCTTAATTACCTTCGATTTCACCTTTTTAATGATATGCCACATACACAATCGATTCTTGGATTCAAAAAATGTAATGGGAATTGCTTGTTTCATCGACGCACATTGGTCGATGATAACGAAACGTGGTTGACGTCCATGTGCTTTTACAAACACTTTTAATACCCAAGTGTAATCAACTACAGATTCATTATGAATTAATGCAGCTCCAACAACAATGGATTTCTTATGATTGTCAATTGCAACGAACGGAACAAATATCATAGCATGCCTATCAAAAATAAACAATGAAAATTAATACAAGGTATAAGATATAGTATTGAGAAAACCAACATAATAGTTTAATATCAAGTACAACTTACTTGTTGGTCCTAAAGGTTGCATCAAATGAGATTGCATCGCCAAATTCCCTATAATTTGATCGTGCAGTCTCACCAGCCCAAAAAGTTGCTAACAACTCCATGTCATCAAACTTGTACTCGAAAAAAAACTCAGGACAAACCTTCCTCCTATTAGCCATCACATTTAATAACATTTGTGCGTCTTTATTGCCAACAAAATATGCCATATCGCGTTTGAAGTTTTGATGATCTCTTACAGTGCCACCCGATGAATCTACACCACCCTTAACGGCTTTCATGAATCTATGAGATTTGGTGACGCCAACCTTGGAGCTAGAACCATGAAATACATTTTTATGATCAACGTAGTGTAGTTGCCTTTTAGAACGTGAAAACCTCATCTCCTCTTTATTAAAAAGGATGTGATTGTGCTGCTCAACAAACTTGTAAACTTCGTATTGATTCGGTTCTTTAACAAAGTGAATTTTTAAACATGTTCCACAACCGGAACGCTTGATATTTGAATTTCGGATTCTACGACCACCTGGAAGAACATCTAAGGAATCAAAATACTTACTTTGTGGCCTCCCTTCCTTACTACACACATAAAACCGCGACGTGATACGACCAAGCTTATTTATCTTCTTGTTACATAAACGTACATCAAACCCAGCTTCATTGGCATATTTCCGATATATTTTCTCAGCTGATTCTACAAACTCAAAAGAATCACCCACCTTAGGATTATATTTTACATCTACACTAGGAAACCCATATTTTGACCCATCAAACGTTTCCTCCATGTCTTGAGATCGATAATCTACAACAATAAGCAAATCAAGTCGTTTTTCAGTAATAAAAAAAGCATAAAGAATGACCAGTATTTGTCTTCGCTACATATTTAGTACATATGTACTCCAAGATGAATCTTATAATAATGCATTTGTATCGTAAAGCCGCATTTAGATTTAAAACAGTAAGACAACAACATGATTCTAACTTTAGTTACGTGGGCAAAAGACATAATGTTGGTAATAAATAACATGTTGTTAATCTGAACAGGTTCTTATTAGACGTAATTATTATTTATGCATCTGGTTTCACTGATTTTGCAGCTCAAGTTTGAACCAAATAGAGTGGCTACAAATTGAGGGCAAAGGACAGGTCAATGAAAACCTACTGCATTGTGAACCTGGTTTCATCATCATTGTTCTATGTCAATATTCTTCATATTCATTCTTAGGTGATTCTACATAATGGATGCTCATGCTATGCCTACATATATTGCATCCATGTTTAAACCAGATTATTACAAAGGAATCTACTTTTTTTTAATATTACAGGTAGACAAGAACCAAATACACCTCATAAGATGCATCTGGTTTCATTATAGGCTTTGGTAATCTTTGTTTGCTTCGAAAGTAGCTCTTTCAAGATTAATCCATAACTGGTTATATAACCTGCTGAATATGGTTTCATTAGCGGCCACTCTCCTTCTCCCAACAGTTGGTACAAGTGCAGCCTATGGTGTTCATGGACAAATTAGAATGCTATGACAGCCATCAACAAACTCTGTGATGTCTTTTGGGGTTTCATTACAAGTTTGCAGTTCTTACAATAGTTACGAAAACAATACAGTACCTTCAGATTCATTACTCAACGACGCAACATCATCATTGTCAAACTCTGCAGAAACTCCATCAGTAATCAAGTCACTACGCTCATGTATTGTTTCATTTTGACGAATGCACCCATCCTCATCCCTAGCTGAATAATTGCATTTATCTTGTGTTGTAACATCATTAGCAGCAGTTGCAATTTCACGAACAAGATCAACACCTTTACGTTTACCGTTAATGCCACCGATTTCATCAAAGATATCCTTGATGAATGTCTCATTGAAGGAGATGGGATCCATAGGTGTATGATAAATTATTCTACACCAATATGCTTCATCGATTCCATCAATTTTGAATATTGTCTATTATTTAGAAAAGTTTTATTTACCATGTCAGTTTCAGTTATTAATAGTAATTAAATGGTTTCATAATTAATAATATATTTATTAATTTTAATTAAATATAATAGTAATTATATAAAATTAGCAAAGGACAATATTAACCTTTTCATTTAAAAAATAATTAAAAAAAATACTATTCATTGATTGGTTAGAAAGGAGGTTGGAAGGGTTGTACAAATAGGAAAGATTGTAAAAGAAATATACCCTATATATATATATATATATATATATATTGATGATTGATGTTTTAAGAGATTGACTTAACATGTTAAGTTAGTCCGTCATATCTATCTTAATACATTAAGTTAGAATGTTTTCCAAAATTACTCTTGTCCTACAGTTTTTATTCATATGTCTCACTATAAAATAAATAATTTACCGACATGTATAAAAATAAATTTGTATTTTATTGTTTTATATATATTTTATGTTATTAAGGATTATGTTATGAACTCACTGAATTCATATTATTTATGTTAAGTTAAATAATTCATATTATTTTAATTTTATTTTTTATTTTAAATATTTACCAAACAATTTATTTACATCCACCTCTTATTTATATATAAGGTTAAAAGGATATTTTTCTGTTGTTCAGACTATTACTCTGATTAAAATTCAAACAACAAATTTCCTAATTTAATAAGACAGATTAATTCTTACATACAACTTAATATATATTTAGAACTTAAGGAATAAAAAAATTAAACAAACCCTTTGCCAATAGATAATATGAAAATATATTAACTGGTTATTAATATGTAGAAGTTACTATAAAGAGTAATCGGCTATTAAAAAAAATAACGATGTCTATAAATAACATTTAAAAAGTATTAAACTTGTATTAATACAAATTTCAAAGTTACAAACTAATGTAAATAATTTTTTTTAAATACTAATCATAGAATGTTATTTAC
>NC_037528.1:19742220-19744943 GCF_001531365.2 Cynara cardunculus var. scolymus | reverse complement strand
TAATCTATGTTTTGGCTAAAAAGGAAAAGTGTGATGTCATATAACGGGCTATCTTCCCATCCAAGTTTCTCCAATTTTGACATACAAGCGTCCATATCCCCGTCCTCCGATGGTTTGTCAAAAATGGCTTTCACATGTGTCACCACATRAGCCAACTCATCTTCCCTTACCAATGGTTGATTAGCTTTTCGTTTTCTAGTTTGAGAACGAGAGGAACATTCTTGTGTCGAGCTAGATGGTCCTTGAGTTGAATTAGGTGGTCCTTGAGTTRAAATAGGAGGCGCTTGATCTGAAATTGGAGGTGCTTGTGTGGTATCCAACACTTGATCATCAACTAAAGGCGGATTAGAAACATTAGCAACACGCGAAGGGTTATGAGAAKTAGACGAAGGTCCCCATGTCCCCATACCCGTGGCCGCCACTCCATCAAAAATTTGCACACAAAGATTAGGATAAAGTAATGGTGCATTCCTCAACTTGTCAGCATATTTACTCAACTGTATATAAAAAAAAGTAAAAACATATAACTAAAAGAAAAATATAAGGAAATTAAATTAGAAAACCAGAAAAAGAATTGACCTTTGCCTCTGCCTTCCACTCCTCTTCAGATAGATTGAATGTGTTGGTTGTTGGGTTATAAACATTGCCCGTTTTATTCCTAAGTCTAGACCATACAACGTATTTCCCTCGTAAATAGTCATAGTGATTCTTCATTTGTCTTTGATTGACAATGACGTTGTGAGTTCTTTTTAATGTTTCCGCTATATTGTTCCAAGAGTGCATCTTAAGGCTACCGCCTTGCATTCCATTCATGGACATCTCTTGTAAACAACATTCCAAAAAGGTTTTTACTACATGCTCTTTCCAACTAACCCTCGATTTTTTGGGTTCCGTTGATTCATCATACRATTCCATACCTATGTCAAATAAAAGATATATGATCACAGAAAACCACAACAGCGAAAGTAAAGCAAATAGTATTTGTCCAAACTTGAAGCTGGCRGTGGCAGAAAGGGCAACGTAGTTAATGGCAACAAGAAGCAAACCCATAACCATGCACAGATGCATAGAAGCAGATCTATTAAAAACARTAGCAAACAACTCATAAACCACCAAGTAATTCCAGCCTTTAATCCAAAACAGTAGCAGCTATTAGAGCATTAAAAACAAATGCAAATCAAAATCCCATTTTTGGAGGTATAGGAGTCCCATTTTTGCGGATAGAGGATGGTGGGAGGGTAGTTGAACACTGTTGTGGTTAATGTTGGGTCTGGGGTGGCAGYTGGGGATCTTTTATCAGTTAGGGAGGTGTATATGTGTTTGGTTTGGTTCTACTTTGATAGCAATAGATGCAACTGTTCCAAGTTATGAATTTGGCTTATGATTTACGTCTATTATAACCCGGTCTTGATGGTTCACATTTCTGTTGTTTGTGTTCAAGATATGCAGTCAAAACAGAATTTGCTACTGTTTGTGTTCAGTATATGCAGTGAAAACAGAATTTGTTGTTGTTTGTGTTCAATCTATGCAGTCAAAAGAGAAAGTTGTTGTTGTGTGGATTAAATCAAAAGTTATCTATACAGTCAAAACAGAAAGTTGCTGCTGTGTGGGTTAAATCAAAATCCATTTGTGCTTAATAATAATAATAATGATCAAGTAAACACGTCAATGGAATTAGAATTGCAAGAAATTCACAGATTGCTACACAAAGCTTTAAACCATAATATTCTTTAACACCAAATTAAATAGCAATATTCGATAACAAACTCGAATAAAAATATGGATCTTAATGGAGGATGTGTGTGTGTATGTAATCACAAAGATATGAATTACCATGTTCATATTGTATCCATCTGGACCATCCCCACCCACTGTATTGTATATAGTACATCCATCATCATCATCATTACCAGCCACTAGCCAAGCATCTCTTTAAGTACAATTACAAAACAAAAACACAGCCAATTCCTAGAACARAGTAKAAGCGATGAAATATATCATATGGGTTTTTACTCACCCCTCTGAAAGAAGTCAAGAACTCTCTATTTTCAGTTTTTAATCACATAGTTATTTTTTAGTAATATGGTAAGTTGTTGAATYTACCAGCAAAGGAATCRATTATACTTKCTGGCATAAACTACACCATCAAGTTCATGTACAGTTCCTCCTCTATAGACCCTTCTAGGTTATTCTTTGAATCAGTGACTGAAAATATGTTCGCATGTATTTAGGGAAATCAAGAAAACCAACACATGATTCTTGAATCAACATTGAACGAAAATAAGATAGAAGCAAAAATCTACAACTATGAGCAAAAAATCAATCAATCAATCAAGTAGGAGCAGAAGTACCTTTTCGAGCAATGAGGGAGAGATAGGGAGACGGGAGAAAGTACCTTTTCGAGTAGCCAAGGGAGGATGAGCGACGAGGGATGAGGACCGACCGAGTGGTAGCAGGGAGAGTCGGGACCGGCAAGGGATGAAGGGCGAGCAACGATGAGGGAGGGTGAGGAGCGTCGCGAGTCGGGAAAGACGGGGGAGGAGGAACGATGAGGGAGGGGGGAGGAGCGATAGGGAGATGAGAGCGTGAAAACCTAATCGTAAAGGGGGCAAGGATGGAAAGGATAAATCTGACCCGGGTAAGCATTGTTTTCATGCTGTCTCGGTAAGTTCTCGGTCAGAGTTTTGGTCAGTTTTCGGTCAGCATGATAAATCGGTAAACAA
>NC_037528.1:19728673-19741615 GCF_001531365.2 Cynara cardunculus var. scolymus | reverse complement strand
ATACTTGAAATAATAATATATATATTTATATTTGTTTCTAAATAATAATAAATTGATTATAATTAATGTAGTTAAATAAAATGAAGATAATGCTTCTAATACCTTATGATCATTGTCGATTATATTATTTACATAACACTCTTATATATTATTTAAAAAATAGTATATTTATTAAATGACCAAACACACGAGTTTCAATCAATTTTTTAGTACATCATAATAAGAAAGACAAGATTAACCGAGGTTGTTCAAACAAACATAAGGTAACTAAAAGGTATTACCGTAGCAATTAGGATTATGGATTTTCAGTTAATGGGGAGTAGTATGGGACCCATAGTCGGGGAGAAAATTGCCCGTTTGATTGAATACGCGAAGTTGGGATCATAAAAGTTAGTTGGGAAATTGTGAATTTGGATTTTACCGATAGTGCAACTTCTGTACTTTGACAGTGTATAACTCACAAACTGTAAGTCAGAATAAAATCGTATTTTGCAGTTAGAAAGCCCTTACTATATACTACAACTTTGATGAAAGGTTGAAAAGTCAGTTATGACTCTAAGTGGTTCGAAACAATGTGTGTTCCGAGGCTGTTTCCACCGTATTCAGGATTAATATGTTGTTTTGTAAAATTCGTATGAAATATATGGATAATCAAAATGATGTGGGTGGATTCATATATCAAAGGTAACTTCAATAATTTTAAAAAAATTTATCGTCATCGTGCAACGCACGATATCAAACACTAGTTACAAATATAATTAATCATCTGATAACCATCCAATTGTCCATTCAACCATTATTCGACTATCATCCAATTAATATATCTTCAAATTGCTTAAATCGGAATTTGTTTTATGTGAGACCTTGAAGTTTTAACTTCCCTTGTGTTGGTTTTAACACATATTAAAAGTGATTAATTAATTTGTATTATTGTTAAATAATTGGATTGAATTAACACATCGGATGAATTCAATCCTATCGGATCATCAAATGGATATCAAATAAGAGTATCTAATGGATGGAACCGAACCGATAAAATCATCCATTGGACTGGATCGGTTATCCAATATTAATCGGATCAAATCGGTTGGCAAAACCCAACATCCAATAAATTAATGGATGTAATTTGATAGGGCAATGTAAAGTCACAAACTTACAATTGCAACATTTGGAACATATACAATAAATTCTCTAAAAATAGAGAAAAATAAAAAATTGTTATTCTAATAAATTATGGGGTGGGCTAATAGCACTCCTAAGGTTTACCAACGGCACCTCTAAGTCTATCACATCATTTTTTTTTGTCTTTTTGCTGTTTTTACTTTTTATTTTTTTTCTTATTTAAATTATTAATTAATTTTTTACTTTATTATTTAATTATTTTTTTGTTTTCTTATTTAAATTATTAATAAGTTAGATTATGAATTANATATATATATTGATTTAAATTCCAAAAGTGAAAACTTTTAACGATTAATAAGGTTGAAAATATTTTAAAACAAATAGAACATGAAAAAAAAAGTTTTAACAATTAATATGTCGAAAACATTTTAATGTAAAATAAGAATTATAAAATAAAAGATAAATATAAAAGATGGTTTTCCATTAAACTTGGTTTCTCAAGATTCCATGAGGAATGGTTGTTGTCAACCAAACTCTAAAACAATTGCCAAAAACATACCATTGGTTCTATTGGAAAAAAAAAACTTAAGAAAAATGTAGAAAACATTAGTTAAAAAAAACTCTAAAATCCCAACAAAATTAAGAAGAATTGCATACTCAAATTAATCTTCTCGAAATAAATCTGAAAAAAAAAATGTAACCATTAAAACGAACATGTTAAAGTTTGGTGATGCTACATCAAAAATTATAACAAAAAAAAATTAAAATCTCAAAAATATTCAAAAGGAATGCATACACATATTAGTTTTTTCAAAGTATACTTGAAAAAAGATAAACATTACAAAAACATGTTGAGGTTTGTTGAGGCTATACCATGGTTTGTAATATTTTCAAGATTCCATTATCAGACCATTGTTGTCATGAAAACTCTAAAAGTGTTGTCAAGAACAAACTCTCCGTTTCATTGAGAAAACTTAGGAAAACTATAGAAGAGAAATTAAAAAAAATTATAAAATTCCAACAAAAATAAAAAGAAACACATACCTGAATTAGTCTTCTCAAATAAACTTGAAAATAGAATGAAATGAAAAACAAATCAAGATGGAGAAAAATGAAATGAAAAACAAATCAAGTGATTGAGATGGAGAAAAAGAAATTGAATGATGAACATTCATGAAGAAGAGTAAGGAAAAATGAAAGGATTGTGTTAAATGCAAACATAAATGAATAATTAATGTTTATAGAAATTAGAATGTGAAATTAAAAAAATGGAGGATGGATGAAAAAAAGATACACTAGTTCGAACCCATGTATTACACAGAGTATTTTTCATGAATTAAATGAAAGCAATATGCATTTTATATAGAATTAAAAATAATATGAGTAAATATTAAGAAATTGTAAAACAAAGTTTAAGACCATTTAAAGACAACAGGAGAGTACAATGTTTTATCAAACTAATCGTGAAGTTGCTCTGATTCACATAGGCTATCTGAACTTAAGTACTCCTATTCGTCTCCTGAGAACAATGATAGCAAACAGTCATTTTTTTCTTGAATGACATCATTTTTTGGTGCAAGTATTGCCTTTTCCTGAAACTAAGATGAATTCTTGATGTTTTCAAGAATTGAAGGATAGACAAATTGTATTAATGCAGATATAGGATCCTGAATCGATAATGAGAAAATCATGAGGTATATCAATAACTGCCTCACCATCATTATCACTACCAACCTTCCCTTCTCCTAAGTCTGAAATCCAGTTTGCAGAAACCTTTGTTTGTTCAATTTCAGAAGATTGATTGTCAACAGTTAACCTCATGTCGTTAGTCAACCTTAGGACTTTGCATTTTTCCCAAATGTAAGATGAACTTAACGATGCATTAACAATGTCTTGTCTACTTGAATTGGGAATAACCGACAGAAGTTTTCTGAAATCTCCTCCAAAAACAACTACCTTGCCACCAAAAAGCATTTGTGAGTCACTTAAGCGTCGACTATTGAAAATATCGTTCATACTTCTATCAAATGCTTCAAATGCATGCTTATGAACCATTGGTGCCTCATCCCATATAATCAAAGTAGTCTTTTTATTAACTTCGCAACATCACTGTCTGGCTTTATGTGACAAAGTGAATCTTCATTAATAATTAGAGGGATTTAAAAGCGAGAGTGTGCTGTCTTGCCACCGGTAAGAAGTTAAGAAGCAATATCACTAGAAGTGACATTTAAAATAATTTCTCCTTTAGATCTTATTGATGCAGCTAATGTCATAGAAATGTTTTACCTGTTCCTCCATGCCCAAAAACAAAAAAACACCCCACCTCTGTTGTTTTCAACAGCTATCATGATTTCGTCATAACCACCTCTTCGCTCATTTGTTAGAGCAGTTACAAGCTTCTGAAACTCATTACGTAAATTATCTTTGTTGTAATCTATCTTCTCTGTAATCAAACGATTGTTTGAAGATTAAAGACAATCATTATCAGGGTAAGGCAGAGTGGTGAATTTTCTTAGGGTGGAATTGTTACGAAGTAAAATCTTTTCAATTTCAAACAATGTCAGGTTCTTCACTTGTTCTTCATTGAGATAAATCTGTAAAAAGTATAATGTAAATATAAAGAATCAATATATAAAATTAAAACTAAAATACAATTTAAGAAATAACATAATAGTTTACAAATACAAAAACAATAAATTATTTAGTATTTAAATAATAACTGTATAAATCTATACTTATAATATATAATTAACATACCTGGAGACTTTAATGCAATTCATTGATTGTAAGGAATGTCATCTGCTAAGTATTGCCAGGTTTTTCCCAAACAAACTCAGGTCTAGATTGATTGTTTGAAATCAGCATGGTTGCAAAAAGAAGTGTAGATAAAAACCAGATGCGGTTAAATTTGCTTCTTCAATGACTGTTGATCCTCTCTCTCAGTGATTTGATGATAATCCCTTTTATCTATCGATGTAATTTTGTTTCTGTATTTTCAGTTCCARCGATCAGACACTGAGTATGTTCAGTGATCGCTGAAGAACTTGCTTTGTAAATCTCCGAGACACAATACTTCAAGAAGATAACACTCACACCAAAGAACCTTCAGCGAATGTCGAAGACTGAAACTGAAGATTAGAGACTGGCGAGTACGTGATCTGAAGCGGTATTTAGTGATTACAAACCTTTCTACATATGTGTGAAGACTGCTTTAGCTTCAACGAATGATGATGAGACCTTCAGGTCATTCCAGCATTCAGCGATCAAAGGAAGCTTGCTTAGCACGATTGTTGTTGTCTTGTCCTTTTGCACACAAAGGACAAACCCATACCCTTACTAAAGTTAGTACGGTACGGAGCCGATTAGTCGACTCTTTGTCCACCAACTTTAGGCCAGGATGTTTGCTCAAGAATAGTGCTTTTGTACTATTCACTGTAGCAAAGGACAAGCCTTCCTCTTAAGGCTTGACACGCACTGTATACCCTACCTTATTGCATTAAATGTTCATTTACTGCAATGGGTATAAATAGAAGTGTTTTCTTCTCCATGCAAAAGAGAATGTACGCGCGCATCTCTCTACTAACCTATTCTTACTTCAAGCCTCTTCTTGCTTAAGTAAAAAATCTTTATTTTCTAGAATTATCTTTTCTTGTATTTGCTAAAGATCTGTGTGTAATCAAAGGTTGTTTAGATAGGTTTTCTTTACCTTATCTTTTCGCAAACAATCTTGTAAAATCTGTATTAATCTTCTCTATCAATATATATTTTAAATTTGAAAACTCTGTGTTTGTATTCATCCCCCACCTTTTACAAACAGTGTCTTATCTTGTAGACCCTTTCGGGACCAACAAGTGGTATCAAAACAGTGTTTTTCTCTCTTTACTTGTGTTTTGTTATTTTGTTGTATTAATTTATCTCTTCTTAGATAACTTACTACTTTCAAATGGCTTTACAAATTTCAAACACACACACACACAAGACAATGACTCTCTTGCCAAACCTCCCCGGTTTGTCCATGACAACTTTTTTCTCTGGAAGAACCGGATGTCCCTCTTTCTAGAAGGTGTGGATCCTGAAATTCCACACTATATAGAAAATGGACCATATATTCCATTTGCTATTGTTCTGGCTGTTTCAGCAACAGCTACGACTGCTGCGATTCCTGAACGGCATATTCCAAAGCTTCCACATCAGTGGAGTGATGAGGACAAGAAGAAAATAGCTATAGACACGCGTGCTCGGTCTATAATAGCTATGTCTCTTCCTGATGAGATTTATCACTCTGTGATGAAAATCAAATCTTCTAAGTGCGTATGGGATACTCTATGTGTCCAATATGAAGGAACCACTCAGGTTCAGGAGACTAGAAAGATCAATCTAGTAAGACAGTATGAAAGCTTTCTCTGTAGAAAGTCCGAGACACTGTCTGAAGTACATCAACGTTTTAATTDCCTTCTTATTGATCTTAGGGCTGTCGACAGGGAATATTCTAATTCTGAAACTTTGACTAAGTYTCTAGAATGTCTTCCTGAGTCTTGGGACACCTTTTCCATGTGTCTTAAGATATCAAATGACATGTCCACTCTTTCTCTTTTGTCTTTATACGGGATTCTGCTTAACCATGAGCAATCTCGTCAACTGAAAAGAAATCCTGTAAAAGAAACCAGGGAAATGAGAAGCTCTCCTTTAGCTTTGATCTCTAAATCTTCTTCAGTTGATACTTCTACTCCTTTTGTTTATTCTCTACCTCCCGTGGTCATCACGAAGATGGACTCTTCTGAGTCCAGAATCTGTTTTAACAGATTTTGATGAGTCCTTGGCAGTCCTAACTAAGTCATTTAGGAGGTTCGCCAATAAGAGTAAATTCCACAGATCTCCTCAGCTATCCCTTAGGGAGAAGCTACAGTCTGAAAGAATAGACAAGGCTTCAGCTGTCTGCTATAATTGTCACCGACCTGGACACTTTGCAGGTGAATGCAGATCGAAGAAGATTATGACGCCATCCTCTAATGCTCCTTCCTCCTTCAGGACCGTAGATGAGAAGTACTCTAAATGAAGGAGAAGTACAAGAAGATGAAGAAAAACCAGCAAAAGTCTAAAGGTCTTGTTGCTGAAGAGCATGAGTGGGCTGAATCATCTGATGAATCATCTTATGATGAAGAAGATAAAGCCTACGTCTGCATGATGGCCTTTAATGCTGATGAAGGATCTTCTGAAGCATCCACCTCCTCAGAGCCATCTTCTTCTACTCAGGTATGCTTCYTGAATGAACCCTCTTCTTCTTCTAGTCTTTCTGCACTGGATACTCTGACGGTTGACCTTTAGAATGCCCTCAATGGCAAATCAAAAGCTGAAATGCTTAATGTTGATCTTCATGAACAATTGAAGATTTGCCATTCTAAGATCAAAGAACTGACCTCTGTTGAGGAAAATCTTAAATATCAGGTTATTGTAAACNTAATATAACTTAAAATAATAATTGAATAAATATATATATATATATATATATATGTGTGTGTGTGTGTGTATATGTATGTATATATATAATAATACAATAATAATAAAACATAATATATTATTATTTGACATTGACATATGATAGACTTACATCAATTACATTTTCCGAGGCATTCAACACCCCCTATTAGGGGTGCCATTAGCACTCCCCTAAATTATTTATTAAATTTATTTTAATTGTCTTGATAAAAGATTTTTAATGATTTATTTTATGAAAAAAATATTGTTTTTTTAAGGTTATATATGCTAACAACACGTGTCGGGGACACTGTCAAGGAGTATGTAAACTTATAAGGTCACACACACAAATAATATGTATGCTTTCATATGGTTATTGGACAACCAAATAATGTCATATTGATTGTTAAATAGTTATTCTTGTATAATAATTAAGTTACATGTTAAAAAGTTCGTTATAATAATTACATGATTTTATTTCTAATATATTAATTCTATTATAAATAATAAAATTGTTAGGGCTTATAGATAATAGGCTTAAGAATAATCACAAACCCGCTTTATATTTAGAAAATAAAGTTTGCCTATAATTCTAAGAGGCCTGAGGGGTTGTTTGTTTACCTCTTAATAGTTCCATTAAGAGGCAACATCTGAATCGTTAAGAGTTGAATCTTGTTTGTCAAAAAAAAAAAATTATGCCTCTTAATGGTTCTAAAACCCTCTGAATAATTTTGTATCCTGGATCTCCCTTAACCATTAAGAGCCCTAATTTCATTGTACACAATTACCAAACAATTATATTTCATTTTGCATTATATCATGAGAGCCTCTTAATCATTCTGACCACTTAATCATTATGTATCAAACCACTCAGCAACTGTCAAACATCACCTAAGCCTAAAATGATGATGATTTAATCTTTTAGATTTACAATTCACTAGAAAATAGAAAATAAAACAGTTTATTTCTTTTCTATAAAAACACGTAGTAGATTAGGGTTTTGGACTAGCACTCGGTACAGATCAAAATCGTGTTCGTGTGTTGATCTACATAGAGAAAATCTACGATGATTACTAAGTGCTCCATGAGAACCAACACCAGGTTTAAAAGATAACCCATTTAACAAAACACCATATAATTTGTTTTAAAATTCGTTTTAAATGTCATTGGATACAATTTAAGTTTTTTTCTGAGAAAAATTCTGAAATAAAGCAACCTAAATATTTTCTGCTTTAAAAAAGGTTGCGATATTATTTTGAAGCTCTACAGTTTTTATTATTAGCATTTAATAAATTATATAAAGTAGTTAAAATATAAAACAATAAAAAATTAAGAATTTAAAAAAGAGATAAAACGTAAATTTCTCTGTAAAATGAATTTAAAGTGAAAACATTCAAATTGATGAGTTTTGCGAGTGGAGCTACTAAAATTTTGGGGAATTTTAAGTTAAATCATATACAGAAATGTAAAAGAAAATGGTTAGATGTTGATAGGTATAAAAACGTTATTAATACAATATAATCAGAGACAGAACATAAATAGACTGGATCAATAATAGTAGATGAACCCAAAAGAATTTTATACTTAAAATCTTAATGGATTGGAGATGTTTCACTCTATCTACAGAAAAAGCTGAGAGGCCAAGGCCCCTATGGCCATCCACCCCCGAGTATAAATGCATTTAACATGAAGAGAAATACATTTATCTTTAAACCCTTTTTTAAATAAGGTAAAAATGATAAAGCTAAGGTGTCAATAGAGTCAGATGAATTGGAATGAAATTTTAATCTGATTTGGTCATTCATTTGGTTGACATAAATTAGATTATAATATGTTAAAGAATTTTAACATGTCTGTTTAGTAATTTAGTTCGTTGATTATAATATTGGTGGTGGTGGTGTCAATGGTAGTAGTGGTGGCAGTGACAGTGGTGGTGTGGTCCAGGCAACAATGATAATGGTAGTGGTGGCGGTGACAATGGTGGTGGAGAAGGTGATGATGATAACAACCATCATGGTATGATAAAATAGAACGAAGTGAATATAAGAGCATAATAGTTTTTTCTAAAAAGATGAAACGAAGTAATTGGAATTCCTTATTAGAACTAAAAAAATTACATATCATTATATATGGAATTCGAATTTCTTACCACAATTCAAAGAACGAAATTGACACATCGTATGCAACAATTTATCTCAATAAACGCTAACCATGATAAGAGTCCTCATTTACCGTTAAGATTCTATTCACTCTCGATTCTTATTTTCGTTCTTATAAGGTAAGATTTTTAGTCTTTGTCATATTCATTCGGTAAAGTAAAGTGTGCTTAACCGAATATGCGTTTAATAAACGACCCTAAATCGAATTTGAGGATTCGATTGACGGCCGGTCAAAGTAATTGTGTCGTGTCGTTTACGGACAATGTGGTTATAACCCTTTTCAACAAACATTAACCTATGAGCTTCTAAAAGACACGTGTCCTCCATAGAGATTTATAGCTTCAAAGGATTTTTGGAGTTGATATAGTCAAACTTTGAACCAGAAAACCAGGTGTTTTGCATATGAATTATATACATTCTATAATCAAGAAAACGATAGCCATTGACGTCGTTTGTTCATGTGAGACATGAATGCACAAGTTCCATCACCACCCACCTTCATTGCATCTGCTTCTTGCGATGCAAATGCAATGAATCTCTCAATCTCAACCAAAACCACCACCTTCCTCCGCTCACAGTCTCCATCTTCACATCACGTATATAATTCACTCATCTTCCTCCAAATGGTACTCAAGATTCATCAAAACTTGCAACGTCGAGGAGATTTATGAATGATGGTTGCAAAAAGCGATCAGGGTCGTCGAAGAAACTAGCTCCGACGAGTTCAACCGGCGTTTATGGCATGACCGGAATGCATTTAAAGAGGATGAAACCGGCGGAGAAAGTGGTGGCGGATGGTTCACGGGAACAACAGTCGCGGCGGAGGAAAATGTCCAGGGCTCATGACGCCATCCTCAAGTACGTTTTGAAGATCATGGAAGTTTGCAAAGCTCAAGGTTTCGTATACGGTATTATTCCCGAGAAAGGAAAGCCAATTACTGGTTCCTCAGAAAGCTTACGAAAATGGTGGAAAGAAGAAGCTTGTTTCGACCAAAATGGTCCATTGGCCGTGTCGGAATACCATTCGACAATGGCCGCCGTCGAACAATGCGACGGTGAACCAGAACCAGATCCAAACCCATCTTCTTATATATATTTGCTGCAAGATTTGCAAGATACAACTTTAGGGTCGATCATATCTGCCCTAATGCAACACTGTGTTCCTCCACAAAGAGGGTTTCCATTTGAGAAGGGTTTGAACCCACCATGGTGGCCGACCGGAAAAGAGTTCTGGTGGGGTGATCAAGGAACCACCGTGAAAGGCCATGGTCCACCACCGTATAGAAAGCCTCACGACTTAAAAAAGGCTTGGAAGGTGAGTCTTTTGGCTGCAATCATGAAGCATATGGCTCCTAATATAGATCATATCAGAAGGTTGGCGATGCAATCTAAGTGTTTGCAAGATAAGATGACAGCTAAAGAGAGTGTTATTTGGTCTAAAGTGGTGAACCAAGAAGAAACCCTTTTGAACTTAGCACAGAACCACCAAGAGATTGAACCAGAACCACCAGAACCAGATGTATTCAAGAATTCAATTGAAGGAGAAGAAACCCTTTTGAAGAAGCTCTCACCGAACCAAAAGATCGAACCGGAACTGGATCATTTCAAGAATTCAATGGAAGAAAGGCGTAAGAACACAGATCGGTGCTTGTATCATGCCAATGATGATGGTCATGGAGCGATTTCGTGGATGAATATGATCGAAACTACTGAAAAAGAGCATTCAAAAGAGAAGGAATGTGGTTATGGAAACTTTTGGGACGTTTACGAAAGAATAGGGATGAACGAAGGAACGATGGATCTTAACGTGATTCCATTCGATCAGCGGGAATTGCGAATCGATCAAGGAACGTCTATCTGGGATTTAGGATATGAATCACCGGGGTTGGAATGAGAACTTGTCGATCTCATTGTTTTGAGAAGGGTTAATTAGTTCGATTCTAGTAAGTGCAAGAACTTGTTTGTTAAAAAAAGTCAACATATACTTGATCCTTCAAAATATGAAAGTCTAGGGTTTTTAATTTTTCCGCACTTTTCCATTTCGATAACCAATCAATTAAAAAGACTCCAACTTTGATAACTTACGTATTGAAACGAAATCAAACAATTCAAAAGAACAATAAATCGAAGCAATTATCTTCCACGAACGTACTCGATCCAAAACCGAGCCTTTACGTATTGAACACCACTTATTAAACATGTGAAACATCAAGAAGGGCCTCTTTGATAAACCTTTGGAATTTCTTATATGACGAACCACCGACGTCACTCGCCTCTTTCGCTTTCCTTTTCCATTCGATCGCCTCTCTTCTCATTTTCTTTCCTTTCTCCCCTTGAAGCATTTCCGTCACAAGGACTTCAACTTCTTCTCGCTTCACGTCACGATTGATCTCCATCCCGATTCCCCATTCAACACAAGAGTACCGACAATTGGTTTGTTGATCGGAGAAGAAAGGCCAACAAATCAATGGCACGCCTTCGGCTATGCTCTCAGTAGTCGAATTCCATCCACAATGTGTTAAGAATGCACCAACCGACGGGTGGGCTAGAACTTGATCCTGAGCACACCAACTGACCATCAATCCTCGATCCCTCGTCTCCTCCACAAATTCTTCAGGCAGGATTGCCGAATCCCCCATCGTGACATCAGGTCGAACCACCCATAAGAACGGTTGCATGCTATTAGCCAAACCCCAAGCGAATTCGACCAAATGTTGGTCGGTCATAGTAGTCACACTCCCATAATTGACATAAATAACCGACCCTTCTTTCTTCTGGTCGAGCCAATGCAAACAGTTCGAGTCTGGCTTCCACAGACTCGAATTTAGTGATTGTACCGGACTACTGTCCGATACATATTTGGCCAGTAAAGGAAGAGGGCCTATTGTATAAATGTTGGAGTAATTGAATTTGGAAGCAATTGCATCCAATACTTTGTCTTCCAATGCATCAAATGTATTGAAAATGATGGCTGGAGCATTCAAGTTATTTTGGGCTTCCTCCCCCATGAAGTCGAGCATTATATCGTCGGGATCGGTTGTTCGAATGAAGCTCGGGATATCTTTATAACGAATACCGTTCATCCCCGGAATCCATTCGATTCGTTTTTCCAACGTACCATCCGTCAAATAGTTATCGTCTACATGGTTCAACCAGAAGAACTTTTAATACATTTGGTACAACTTCTTAACACATAAAACAATGTCAAACAGACTTCAACTGTATATCAACCACTACAATAAAAACGAGTCTTTTTAGAACACCAAAAAAAGTTGCCGAGCAGTTTTGGATATCAAACGAACCTCTGCGCAAAAAGGTCATTTTAACATGACTGGTTTTCCTTATTTTACAATCAGTTTCGCTACAACAACCGTTGTTTGGCCTTCTAAAAAACCTAATTTTGTTGCAGTGATCTGTTCGACTTGTTAACTGAATTATGGTGATTTAATTTAAAATCATTTGATTATTTTATATTATGTTTCGTTTGTTATTTTTACAAGTAGTTGTTTTTGCAGGCCAAAACCTAACATTTTCCAACTTGTAGCACGACGACGTTTAATAAAAACAAGGTCGTTGAATCGTTTTCTTTTTGGCAAGTAATGATAAAAAAGATGCGAATCAACCAAATCAATAATTTTAATTAGAGATGTAAATCTCACTTAATCTATAGTATATTATAAAGCATTTAAAAAAGCTCTTAAAACTCATTTTTTATGTATGAAGTACTGTTTATTAATACATATTACTTAAAATTTAAGATTACAAGTAAATTGTGCATAAGTACAACTTATTAAAATTTCATATTTGAATTCATGTAACTAACTACAGATAAACATAATCAAATATTGGATAAACATCTCATTTTAAATATAAAAAATCTAAAATATAATTAAGATAATCATTGATATCTAACAAAATACTTTAGTTATCTATACTATATTATAAAGCATTTGGCTAAAACTCTTAAAAACTCTTAAACTCTTAAACTCTTAAAACTCTTAAAGACAACATCTATTGCTAATGGTACAACCTGTTAAAGTCATCCCTAAACTCGTTTATCCCTAAACGATTTCATCCCTATCCGATTTCATCCATATCCTATTTCATCAAATACAGGATAAACATCTTATTTTAAATATAAAAAATCTAAAATATAATTAGGATAATTATTGAATTCTAACAGAAT
>NC_037528.1:19710355-19728028 GCF_001531365.2 Cynara cardunculus var. scolymus | reverse complement strand
AAAACGCATAAAATCGTATTATAACATCGATAGAGACAAAAAATAAAATGAAACATTTAAAATCAAGATGTGTCTCGCTGCATTGCGCGAGTACYCTTCTAGTTATCTTTATAAAAAATTATATTATTAAACCTAAATTAAATTTCTTTGTTATTAAACTTAAATTAAATTATAATTAAAAAAATTAAAGAAATTACACCAAAACACAAGGACTTTTAAAAATGTTAATTTGATACTGATGTCGATATATTTTTTCAAAATTTTATAATATTTTCAAATTTATATTTTATTCAAAAATAAAAACATTATCGTTTTCTCAAAAACCACATAAAACCGTATTTTTATATCGACATAAAAAAAACATAAAATGAAATACTTTAATCAAGATGTATCTCGATGCATTGCACGAGTACATTTTTAGTTTACTTAATAATTGATCGATTTAAAATGATTATTAATTAATGATTTTTTTAATGAGAAATTAATTTTTGGTAATTGTTAATGATGCGGTAGTAAATTTATGAGGTCGACGACTCCTATCATGATTAACGCTTACTAAGTAAATTGTTGCATAATATATCATTTTTGTTGACTAAAATCTTACCAAGTAAATAAATGATAGTGTTAAATTTTACTGGTAGACGCTTACCAAATAAATATTTGGAAAACGGCTCATAAATTGACTCGTACATTATACCACGTATTTGTATGATAAATCACAAACAACGATAATCAATTTTATCATATGGTTGAAATATTTTAAATATCAAAACTATTACTACAATGAACATTATATTTTATTTGAAATCTCATATTCAGTTTTTTAATTTAAATTGCATTTGGTTCGATCGTTGGTTTTTCGGGATCCAACCGAAAGATCGAACGTTTAATCTACGAGAGAGAAAATACAGATAAAACGATACCGACCTTTAAAAGGAACGATTCCTCTTTGGATGAAATCTCGATAATGTAAAAGACCCATAAAAGCACAAGCCGAAGCGGTCCAAAATTGAACCTCCGGAATCCCTAAATCCTTTGCAGCTTTTATGGCGAAGGTCATCACGCCATCTCCGATGACGCTGCTCACCGGAGGAACTCCGGCCGAAGACGAGTTCAGCCGTTTAAGCAATTCCTTGAACGGAACCAAACACGTCTTTCTGGTCATATCACAAAGCATGGGAATATCTTGAGTGGCATCTCGATCGGAATGTGGCATGCCATCGGGGATGGTCTCGAACCGGAAGTCGGGCAAACCCTTGACGGATTCAGGGCCTTTGGATCTAATGAGACGCTGATGATTGAATTCGGTGTTGACGAAGGTGATGTGGAAGCCATGGGAATGGAGAAGCTTTGCAAGCTTCATAAAAGGGTTAACATGGCCTTGGGCTGGGTATGGCACCAGAACTGCATGAGGTTTAGTGATAGAACCCATTTCGGTTTGGTTTCTACGATTGGAGAAAATGCGAACATTATATAGACTTCTTTTAAAAGGAAAACTTCTCACGAAACTCATCCAAACATTTTGTTAATGATATCGGGTAGGATTCGAACCCAGATAAAGTTTTTTAAACTATTTCTTTAATAAAAAATTATTAAATTTTGAATGATTAAGTCTTTAAGCATTTATTTTTGAATAAATAAATCATGGTTTTTAAAAATGGGTTAAATGCATAAAATAGCAACCTACTTTCATAAAATTTCTTATTATAGCATTGTAATTTTGTTTTTTTTTTATTACAGCAATGTATTTTTAAATTATTTTTTATTAAGACTTAACTTTAAAAAATATACTCATAATAGCAATAGCTAACATGTTACATTTTAAATCGGTTAACCATTGACTTTTTTTGCTTGTGTGGCTTTAATGAGGTGATGTGGATGACACATCATTTTGATTACTTAACTAAAATTAAAATAAAAACTTATTTCAAATTATTATTAGTTATTCTCATTTTTCATTGCTATTATCTAAAACAATAGTTATTTATTTTTTGACTTTTTCTCATTAAGTTGCATGCAAATTAAATATTCTAGAGTAAAATATTTCTTAAATAAATATGAAACATTATTTTCGAGATACATTTTGTTTGTAAAAAAAATATCACTTCTTATTTTATGTTGTTCAAATAAATAAATATCTTTTAAAGTTCTCTTTAGAATGTTAACGAAATAAATTGTGATTTACAATTTTTTAATATTATTATATTAATAAATAATTCAAAAAAATCAAATTAATTTAACATATTTATACGTCAAGTAAAACTTTTTGAACAAGTATAATATATCCTTTAAAAGATAAAAAAATTTTGGTAAAAAAGAAACAATTCTTATTTTTTTTCTTTCAAAAAACACATATTTTTAAAAAAAAAATACTAGCGAGATAAGTTGTGTTCTACTAGTTTTATTGATATTGGTATATTAATGAATAATCTAAAAAAAATTAATTCATTTAATATATTTATTAAATAACATGTAAAATATCTAAATATTAAAATTAAAAATACAGTGTTTAATAAAATAAATTTGAAAGTATAATGATGTAGTAAGAAAACCACATCACTATAGTATATGTGGACAGCCTACGTGGACAATAAGGTGACATGAAAACCTGTTATAATGGGTAAATTTAAATCAAAAGGTTACCCAATGCTATAATGGGTAAATTTTTCAAAAAGTATAATGTTATAATAAAATAATTTGAAAGTACATTGTTGTAATAAGCAAAATTGGAAGTACAATGCTATAATAAAGAAATTTGTGAAATTAGATTGTTATTTTATGCATTTTGTTCTTTAAAAATTGGTCAACTACATCCTTTTAAATTAAAAAAATTACATGTAACCGACTAACAATGTTTTAAAGTAAAAAAAAAAAAAACATAAATCAGTTTTAACGTTCCCAAACCCTGTATCATTCAATCCCTTCTCATACAATGGCATCTCTCCCCCTCACTGCTCTTCATCCCCCCATCGTTGTCTGTTCTCTCTACCGTCCATTGCCGTTATTGGCCTCTGTCATCGATCTCCATCTTCTTTTATCTTTTTTTCTTTCAAAAAAGAAGAATCTACTTCAGCCAATATGTCTTTGGGCACGACCATACATAACATAGAAATTACACTTGGAAATGGTGGACAATTAGCTAGAGCAGCGGGTACTGTAGCGAAAATGATTGCAAAAGAAGGAAAATCGGCCACATTAAAATTACCTTCTGGGGAGGTCCGTTTGGTATTCAAAAATTGTTCAGCAATAGTCAGACAAGTGGTGAATGTTGGGGTGAACCATAAAAGTTTGAGTCGAATCTAAGCGTTGGCTAGATAAGATGAGCAGTTATGAAGCATAAAGACCATCCAGATGGGGATGGTGACCGGTGAAGGAAGGGCCTCAATTGGTAAAAAAAAACACAACCTCTTGGGGTTATCCTGTACTTGGAAAAAGAAGCAGAAAAAAGAATAAATATAGTGATAATTTGATTCTTCATCACCGTAGTAAATATGAGAGAAAATATAATTTCTTTCTTCGTCTTTTCAAAAAACGTTCACTAAAAAAATCATTTTGTAGCGAATAATATAGAAATATAAGCGTAAAGAGTAATTGATTAAATTCGGCGGATGTGTGTTTTACAACAATTTACTGGAACACATATAGAAATATAAAAAATGGAGACTACTGAATATTGATGCGATTCATATGTGAATATTGATCACTAATCGTTACACTAATCATTTTAAAAATACATGTCCAAAATATTATTGGATCCAAAGTCAACTCATTCTTTTGCTATCTTATTTGATTCTTTTTAGAAACAAGTGCATTGACTTTCGATATATTCGGTTTCAGTTCCAAAACGGATTTTTTTTGGTAATGGACAAATTAATGATTAAATTTACGATAATTGTTAAAAAAAGATAATAGAAACTAATATAAAATTGAATTAAATAAAATGTAAAAAGTAATTAGAAATGATACTGATCATGAAAAGCTACAAAGTAGAGTTAAAGCGAAACGTTAAAAGCCAAACATTTAATTCTACATCGTTATTGTTCAACATCGAATGTGAAAACTTTTAACCACAAGGGATGGTGTCTGATTGGCTTGAGCTTAGACTCCAAAGGTTAAAGTGCATGTAGGTCATAGGTTCGAATCCAAGAATGAATAAAAATCCCCTTTGTGGTCACGGAGGTTCAAATGCAGTGATTCCGGGCTACCCGCGAAGCGGGTGGTTACTCTGGGATTAGTCGGCTCGCATAACAGAATATCCAGGTTAATAAAAAAATGTGAAAACTGAAACGGTATATATTTGTTTCAGAAATATGTATAGAAGCTATTAACTTTTTTAAAAATGCACAGAATAAAAAACAAAAGTTAGAAAGAGACCATAAAACAGTGTCGTTTACACCAAATCTTATCAAATTAGCAACAGAATAACGAGAATATTTTTAACTTAAATATATTTGTATGGTTAAAACATAAAAATATAAAATTTGGTGGTCAAAGCATAAAAAGTTAGGAAAAGAGGGTCAACCGAGTCGTTGGAGAAGGAAATCTGTATAACAGGAGTATTTATCGACTGAAATTCAATATATTTTGGTAGAACCGATTCAAACCATTATCATCTATTGGATGTTGGATTATGCTGATTCATCTGATTCAATTAATTTTGAACAGTTGATTTAATCCAGTTCAATAAATAATTAAATCAGATTATTTACATCAGATGTATATTAAACTTGAATCCATATAATGTTTTGATTTAATTATTTAAAATTCAAAACAAATTAATTATTTATAGTTTAATTAATTACTTATAATTCATAATTAAAATTAGAAAATAATGATGCTAAGTATATTCTCTCATTTTAAATATTAAATGGCATCCAACTCCAAAGTATATTATATCATTTGTAAGATTCTAATTTTAATTTTTAAATATTTATTTATTAAGTTAAATTATACATTGCGATGCCAACTTGCTTCCTAAAATAGGCAACCCAAAGAAAGTCTAAATAAACAAACATATATTTTCATGTTATATATAATATGAAATTTGTTTTTTTAAAAGAGGTGTTAAAGTCTGAAGTCTTATTTTACTTTTTATTTATAAGAGGTGGTGCTGACGTTTGAAATCTAAATCAATAAGATTGTTTTTTCTTTTTTGTAAACTGATAAACATCTGAATTTATTTAAATTACTTATTTTACCCATTAACACATTATATTGTTGAATTTATAAATAAAAATTATACAATTTCATATATTTATATTATGATCATTACGAAATTTACATCTATTATAATTAACATTCATTTAAACGGAAATATATCATTAACGTATTTAACACATTTAAATCCTATTTGAATACATTAACTGAGAGACGTGAGAATTGATTTGGTAAAGATTGATTAAGGTTAATCGATTGAGAAACGTCGTTGTTGAGGGTTTGAAAAACAATAAGAGAAAATAAGATATTGGTTTATTTGCTTACCAGATAAGAGGACAATCAGAGGAGAGGCTACTAGTTATTTAACTTTCAGATTCAAATGAAAGATGTGGAATCGTAACAAACACATGTGATTGTTATTTGACTTTGAAAATAAAATAACATATGATAAAAATGGTAAATTCTTTTCGTTTTATTGGTTCATTGTACTTTAATACTGATGTTGATACATCAAAAGAAAATTTACATGTTTCTTTCATTTTATATGTACACATGAGAGTTTATTTGTTTAGTAAAATGTTTAGAGACTTAATCGCTCAATATATAAAAATTCGTAGGGTTTTATAGATTTTTATCAAGTTTAAGGATTTATTTGTTCGATTTTAATAACTTCAAGAATTTTTTTATTATTTGTAAAACCTAAAAATTTGTGGAATAAATAATTTATCTTTATTGTTATTTTATTTTAAGAATATATATATATATATATATATATCAAATAAAAATAGAAAGTTGAAATAAGTTTAAAAGTCGGACCAAAAGTGAAGGAAGAAGTCAAGACATGAGTAAAAATTGTCAATTCGTGGTAGTTAAAGGATTGGGTCGTGTGTAAGCAGGTCCAAACCAGAAGGACCTGTTTTGTAAATAGACAACCAACCTGAAACAGAGGGGCCTGCTGTCAACGATTGGGAGAGGCAGAAGAGGTATAAGCGGTGCCTGGTCCATAAGGGGAAACTGTGACCTGCCTGTTTGCAGGCTGTGGAGAAAGCAGTTTCACAGCCTAAAACTCGGATTCGGCCGATTTGGTCAACTAATAGGCCAAATCGTTTGAGTATAAATTATGGGCACTGGTTAGGGTCGCTATTCATTTGAAAAGAAGAAGGAAATCGTTGAGCTTGAGAGAGAAAAACCGGAGTTCAAGACCAGGCAAGAACCCCCTGCTTTCTCGTCGTTTAGAGGTAAATACTCAACCAAAATTTATGTCGTTACAATGTTTAGCTGTGCCTTTTGGCCCTGTGTAGAACTCTAGAAGGCTCACGTTCCAACTTCGTGTTTTAGGATTCAATTTCAAGTTTAGATTTCTTTTGGAAAGCACGTTGTATCGCATTCTGTTAAAAACCACTTAAAATAATGTTACACAGAAGCTCTGCATGAGAGCTCTGTACCAAGTTATATTATACAGAAGCTCTGCGTGAGAGCTCTGTATCATGTTAGAAGCTCTGCATGAGAGCTCTGTACCAAGTTATATTATACAGAAGCTCTGCGTGAGAGCTCTGTATCAAGTTATGTTAGCCAAAAGCTCTGCATGAGAGCTTTGTAGTAAGTTACGTTATACAGAAGCTCTACATGAGAGCTCTGTATCTGGCGTTAGACAGGAGCTCTGGAAGAACACACAGAGGGGCTCTGGCCCTTAATGTTGAAATAATTAATTAAGTCACAGAAGCTCTGGTCTTGGTGGGATTATTTTCTAAGTATAGGTTAGTTCAACCAGAGGCTCTGGTCGTGAAGCCAGAGGCTCTGGAAGAGAGGTCAGAGGGGCTCTGGTCCTTGGTGAAATATATTTGCCAAGTATGATTCAACCAGAGGCTCTGGTCGTGAGACCAGAAGCTCTGGTCGTGAAACCAGAAGCTCTGGAAGAGAGACCATAGAGGGGCTCTGGCCTTGGTGTGTATTATTTTCTAGGTATGGTTCAACCAGAGGCTCTGGTCGTGAGGCCAGAAGCTCTGGAAGAGAGACCACAGAGGGGCTCTGTCCTTGATGTGGAATTATTTTCTAAGTATGGTATACAAGCAGAGGGGCTCTGTCAATACAACCACAGAGGCTCTGGTCCTAAAGGACTTAAGGATCCAGAGGCTCGGTCAAAGCAACCAGAGGCTCCGTCAAAGCAACCAGAGGCTTTGGCCGTCCACAGAGGCTCTGGCCGTCCACCGCTGACCACCACCACCTGAAGCACCACGAACCACTATCGATCTGAACCACTACCAACCACCATCGATCTGAACCACCGTCGATCTAAAACACTATCCATCTGAACCACCGCTGAACACTGCCACCTTAAGCACCACGGACCACTACCGACCATCGGCAACTACCACCGATTTGAATAACTACAGGACACCATCGACCACCAATGATTTAAACAACCACCGATCTGAACCATTGCCGATCTAAACCATTGTCCATCTGAACCACGGCTGACCACCTTCATCTGTACCACCGTGGACCACCATCGATCTGAAAACCACTGCCAACCAACGTCTTCTGAACCACTACGGACTACTACATATCTAAACCACCATAGACCACCATCAATCTCAACCACCACCGACTACCATTAATTTAGTAATGTCGTTTAGCTTATGGTTGTATTTGGTGTTGTGTATTTTATATTGTTTTACATAATAAATAATTATTTTACTAAAGTATTTTTGGTTTTAATTTTTTTTTCAAAAAAAGACATTTTGATCATTTACCAATATTTCATTCAAATTTCAAAGCTACATTCTATGAATCAAACAAACATATTTCAATTTCTTAACATATTTCATTTTAATGTCTGCCAACCAAATAGTTGGTCAAGTCTGACATTATTTCATTTCAATTTTTTTAAAATCAAATTCTTTTAATAAATTTCATTTCATCCAAAAATATTCTACAAACCAAACCCGAACGTATAGGTTTACTCCAATAACCAAAAGGATCTAATTGGAATAAAAGTTTGTACCATACATATATTATAGTTGATACACGTGGATCTAGTTGGCTATGATTATTTTAATAATTAATTTAATTGAGATTAATTTATAAACTAAACGTCATCGTTTCCATTTTAAGAGCAATCATTAACATTAATTTAATTCAATTTCTTAAATGCTAATCAAATGTCAAACATACTTTAAAAATATACCAAAAAAAGTTGGGTTTCGGTTGAGAATGAGAGTTAAGATAAAAAGCGTAAGAGATGATTTTCATCATTATATGCACATTAGGATGAAATGTACCAGATCAATCCTCGTATCAAGCGGGATTCATGGGTGAGTTTGAGATTAAAGGTGATCAAGGGTTCAGATCCCTTATTATGTTCTCACCTTAACTCTCTTTCTCACACAATCCTTCATCTATATTAAAACCGGTGAGCTAAATGTACCTCTATAAATTGCTAAATGCATCTTTATTGATTAATTTTCTCATCACACGCATCAACCTCAACCTAAATTAGAAAAATTGACAATAAGGTTTAATAATCTGTTTCAACTAGATTTTCAACAAACTAGCTTATAAACTAACTTACGTTCATCCAAACATGAATTCAAAAAAAATAGGGTAGCTTATAAATCAGTTTAACATCATTAAAATATAAAGATTTATTGACATCATTAAATTATAATTATAATAAAAATTAAATTATAATACGAAAATTTTAAACGTTCAAACGATTAAGAAAATACAAACTTATACATCACCGTTGATGTGTGCACATCGTCGTTTCCCTCTCTTCAAAAGGTTTATATGGTGTGAGATAAGAAAATAGTGACGTATTTAATTAATTTAGTAAATGGCTGCTTGCTAAACGCTTACAGGGCAAGGACAAGTGCTTATTGGGTGTCACTTATTTTTCGAGTGAGCATGACAACGACCTAAAATTTTATCCGTAAGAGACATAGCAAGGACCATAAATCATACCTGGTAAGTAAAGGAGAAGACTCTTACCTAATAGATGCTTATCAGATAAAAGACGCTCAACAATGTATTTTGATGGCCAATAATGTTATCCGACAAGGTAAGTGAGGGTGGTGCTCTTGCTGGTAAATGCTTACCCGGAAAATGTTTTGTAAACGGGCTCTAAGCCAACTAGGTTAACTCTGTTTCTGTTTAAATGCTAAAAGTATATTAATGAAAACCAGACCAAACGAACTCAACATATTTCACTTGTAGAAAAGTACAAGAAATATGAAGTGCATTGACATGTTCCTCATTTCAAAAGTAGAGTGACTTTTTTTGTAAAGATCGACTACCGCGTTGCGAAAAACGTGTAGGAAATATGCTGATAAATGAAGCTTAATAATTGAATTTTGATTCTTCATTTTTAAGAAATTTTAGAGAATTTCAGAGGTGCTTTGATAAACCCGTCAATGAAGTTTAAAACTTGAATCAACTCGGCCGTAAACCAACAAGAAGTGCTAAAACCGTAACGAGATATATGTCGAACCATTGGTATGCAGATGGATCCATGAAATCAACAAAGAAAAACAATGCCATTTTGAAAACATGAAATCTACTTGTTATACAGTCGATGAAGTGTTTACATTCGGTTGATATTTTGTGTTGGAGGAATAGAGGTCCTCTACAACAATAGCATACGATGCGTGCTGCAAATTACAAACTACGAAAAAACACGTACCTCTTTAACATACGGGGAAAGGGTAAAACAGTCATTTCCTTCACTAACTTTCTCCTGTTCTGGGCAGTTCAAGTCTTCCTTAAAGCCAAGGCATGATTCTTGGTCAACTCCTCAACAATCAGTCAGAATTTGGAGTTCACATTAGAAACTGCCTCAAAACATACAAAATCAAGCACCCCATTTCATCTTTAAGCAACAGAAGCATAATTATTCAGAATCCATGGCTTCAAATTGGAAGGTCATCACTGTTGGCTTAGTTTCTGCAAGAAAAGGTTTTGGAGTTTTTATCGGTTTCCATCTGATTTACTACCTCCTCCAGTCAAGTTACTGATTTCGGTTTTCTTCTGATCTTGATTGGGTGCCGGTTTGTTGTCCCATAGTTTTCCAGTTTTGGCTATAGCAAGGATGAGTTCGAGTTGCTTTTGTTGTTGATCCTGTATGACAAGAGCTCAAGAACTCAATACTATAATCCGGACATTAGCTGAAAACAATATCGTAACCAGAGTCAAGAATCATGCAACTAATACTGTCGACTTACAGGGTCTCACCGATGAAAGACACCTTTTCCTTCAGAAGATATGTGTCCCAATTCCAATTGAGACCCATTAATCAAATAAAAACATGTACACACAAAACATACCACAATCCTAAAGACAAATACACCGGAAAAACCTAAGGCCACGTTTGGTTTGGCGGAATGTTTTTCAGGGATTTGTATTTCGTGGAAGGATTTGGAATTGCGTTCAGTTTGTAGGATTTGGAACGGAATCGAATTCCATTCTTTATAAATAATTTATAAAAATAAATAAATTACTTTTTTATTAAATGATAATTACAGAACAAGTGTTTTAAACATATTTTAAAACATTATTCCAAACAAATCCTATGAAATCCGCGGAATACCAACTACCTCAATGAAATCCCATGTTTGTGGGATTTCAAATCCAAGCATTCCATCAAACCAAATATTGGATAGGAATGGAATTCAATTCAATTCCAAATCCCTCTAAATCCTATCAAAAATCCTGCAAACCAAACGGGGCCTAAGAATTACTTGTAAGGAATATGCTTCTCAACTAATACTCCCCTCGAAGAATTGCCTTTTTTAGTTGCAAGCCTTGACCTCTAAGATGTGAAACACCACAAGTCACTATTGATATAATATTTATAAAAAAATCGAAAATGATTGTCCCAAAACATCTTACAACTATTACTTTTTGACCATTTGAAATAAAAGTTAAGCTATGATGTGTGAGATTTGATGCCAATACATCATGAATCACACTCGGTTAAACAGCAAAATTGTTGAGTACAAGAACAGATTATCATGAAAAGCTGGTAGAACTATATGACATTCTACTTAACAACATAACCAGATAAAAACAACAACTTTATTTCTTTATGCGATGGATTTTTGCGGCATATGAATTGAAGAATGCTTGGATTTTGCTTCATCTAAGAGAAATATAAATGATAAACTGTCGTTGCAATAGGGAATGGACATGAAACTAGTACTAACAAGAATTGCATCTTATGTCTCCTGAAAAAAACCATGTAGGCAATGAAAAATAACATATCAACAAAAAGACTATTGCTTATGTCAACCCTGTTGAAAGGAAGGTGTTTAAGTAGTTACACATCTGTCAACCTAATGGCAATTTAAGTCACATGGTAAAGGATACATTCCACCATAACCATGCATCACACTAGAAAACTAACCAGACCACAGACCATTTTCACCTGGATGTATGTAAGGCATGGTTAACAGATGCATGACACATGTTCCACTTGAAAACTAGCCAGACTACAGGCCATTTAGCTGAATGGATTTAAGACATGATTAGAAGATGCATGTCACATATAACCATTCATTGGATTTGAAAACTAGCCAGTGTACAAGCCACTCATCAGCAGAAGCAAAAAAATTGCAGATATGCAGGTCTCGTGGGTTATATTTGAAATGTTTTTGGCATAATGATGTAAACTATCATCAGTTAAGGTCTAGTAAGCATCGATATACGAAAGAGAGAGAGAGAGAGCGAGTCAACTAGATGTCATAGATGTGGACACCTATAGTGGAAAGAAACCAAATTCAGATGCAGAGAATGATAGACTGTGCCACCATCATAGCAGGTATGCATCTCCAGTTTGAAAGTAGAAATCAACAACAGTACAATCAGAAGAATAGCAAAACGACATCACAATAAGAGTCAAAACATATCTGTTGAAATAAACTTAAGTTCTAAAAATAACAAAATAACCATTGTTAAATTGCTTATCATATAAAATCTGGAGAGAAAAGCATCTACTGTCAACTATAGAATCGAATATCAATAAGAGACCATCAAATAGACTAATATTACCAACCAAAGATTGTATAACTTTTTGTATCCAAAGGTTTGAAATATCATGATGAAAACATGTACGGGTGGGTTTGGTACACTGGACAGGACAGGGCAGAACAGAACAGGGATCCCTGTTCCATGTTTGGCAGAACTTTTATGTGGAACAGAGTGGAACAAGCCTGTTCCACCCCTACCCCATGGAACAGGGTGAAACAAGGTGAAACAGACTTATATTTTACCAATATAACCTCAAAATAAAACTTAATTCTCGTCTAAAACATCAAATAGGCCTCATTTTTACATTTTATTCATTCTTTAACTTTTATTTATTGTATTTGATGCTTTTTAAACTTGCATTTTACTGTCATAAAAAAAATTATACAGTTTCTATATTTTTATTAATTTATGTAATTTGTTATGTATTAATAATAAAAAATAATGTAGATTAGGGATAATATTAAAATTTGAAACTACATAAACTTTTTATTTTGGTTTCATTTTAATTGTTTTGACAGAAACTTTCTAATGATCTATTTTGTTATAAAAATAATTATTTTATTATAATTTAATAAATTACATAGACTAATCAAAATATATAAACAAATCATTACGGGTAAATTGGTTATTTTACTTGTTCTATTCTGTCTAGTTTTGTCTTACCAAACGCTGAACAATTGTTCTGTCTTGTACACCATACGCACCCGTAAAATCTGATGTTGATCCTGGAGACACTGAACAATTCCTAGAAACCATGCGACCAATCTGGCATGAGCTCTAACAAAGGTTTACAATCATGCAAGGGAGTTAATTTCTTTTTACTACCAAGTCTGTTAACGCCCCAAGTCCAAAGCAACAAGCTGACCAATAACTTCGAATCCAACTTAAAACCATGGTGGGAGTTATTAGTAACCCACAACTTTGAGCTTATAAAGAGCTCATAAATCTTTCTTCTATCCATGTGGGACAGGTTGTTACAAAGTCCCCCGTTATTGGGTGATTGTAGATTTCGTTAATAGGATCTTGTAATGTGACATGCCACACGTACTATCAGCCAGGTAAAGAGCTTGAACGAATACTCAGGTACATCATATTTGAAGAAACGATAATCAACCAGGCTGAAAGCATAGCTTTTCATGCTTGTAGTTTACAATCACGAGTTGTATACTACTGGTTTGGGGAGCAACTGTTTAATGTTTTTACTTACAAGATAGGAACTGAGAATTCCTTTTGATAAGTGCTTTAGCCATTATGGTGTTATGTAATGTATCCCCCTGTTCTTACGCTTTCTGTCTCTTTATTTTTCTTGGAAGATCATTTCCTCCCCCCACCCACTTCGGTATATTTTGATAAGGTAGAGCATAAACCCCTTAGAATTGCCTCGTGTAGAACCTTTCTCATACAGTTACTTTCAATTTTGGATATTCAAACCTAGTACTCTCCATATTAGTAATTGACAAGCATTTTTGGTCCCAAACTGATTATCTTGTAGTACTTCTCTATACTTAATCGTAGTTATCAATAAGTTTCTACAACTAAAACATGATTCCTCTTTCTTGACAGGAGTATAATAAAAGAATAAAATATTACACCCTTCATCAACAGAATGTCCATGATAATTGCCTTAGGAAGCATTTCCATAACAAAGAAAAGAGAGAGAGAGAGAGAAAAAATGGCAGCTTCAATTATATCTGGTGTGATCAGAATAATAATCAAGGAAGCACTGACCTGCATTGCCAACAGAACCTTCTGAATTTCAACAAGCTCTTTCTCCAGAATGTCTTCTTGCACTGCCAGTGCCCGGGTGGCCTCGGAATTCTTCTGAGCCAATTCTGCAGCCTACAAGCACAAGAAACTTAGACATACCAACACGCATTAACAGACGACAAGTGATCTTGCTACTATTTCTATCTATGTTGCTTTTAGCAGTACCATGTCCATATCGAAGTCTTGCATCAAACTTTACCTCTTGGTAGCTACATTTAGCTTTCACATTTCAGATGTATCAACGAATTCATATAATTCAATGAAAAGATTAAAACCACTCCTACATTTTTTTTATTACTTAGACTGCACAGTTACATAGTGATATATACATGTTCCTCGGTCTAATGCCAGTAACAATTTTACTGAAGATGCCTTCACAGCACTCATGAGTACATTATTGGCATGCTTTATGAATCCGGTGGGAACCTTAAATGTGATATAGCATTAAAGTATACATGCAAGCATATTTCTTCTCTAGTAAAGATTATATCCAGACATTGCAGAGACAAGCTCATGTTAAGAATCCTCACAATTACTTTTTCCTACCTAGGCCACTATGCCTATTAATTGACTATCAACATGCACAAACTGAATTGGATACCTCAAATAGAGTTTCTTAGTTTTTACCATAACTCTTGGGTCTTTATAAAGCAATTGATATTCAACAGACAGGTGAAAGTGCTATGTAAAGCCATAGAAACCTAGTTCCATAGTTGTTCTCCTAATCCTGACTCTACTCCCAAGTCTTTCCTGCATCACTTCCACATAGGAGGCTAAGAGTGCCTTTTAGCATATACATTAGCCAAAATCAGACCCCTTCTTTTTCCCTTTTTCTACCTCTCAAGTTAATGGGTACCTTAGTTAAAGCACTGAATTTTGGGTCAGCATTGTAAATTTTTGTAATTAATTAGAGATCACCCTGTTTCCATGCCACTGAGAATTCCTCCCTGCCAACAAATCTATCAGACTTACAGAGATGCATACCATAATTCAAAAACAAGTTCATAGCAACACCTTATATACATTTATCTTTGTCAACTATACAAGCATGAACTCAGCCATGTTGCTTCCTCCATGTCATTCTCTTTTGTGTCATTGACTCCTGTATTACGCTCACTTATCTGTATAGATGCAAGTTATCATCATGTTTTCATCCAAAATTCTTAATTCATATGGCTCACTTCTCATATGGTTCGCTTCCCTAGATGTTTCTTGATCCAAGAAGTACTGCCTTCCAATTCATAATGAAGCATTTTTTGCAAACGTAGAATTGAAAAGAACAAATTTTAAGGTGCCATACAAGCAATTTTAGCATCAGTGTCCACCGGACCAGGTATAGCTTCCACTTTTGGTCAAGGTTTTCACATTTTTTCACATGAAAGACACAAGTATATAAAACACAATGCCAAAGTGAAAACCAAATCACAATTCATTGGATAAAGATGTCAAATACCTGAGCAATGGGCTCTTTCATAGACTTCCTCGTGACCCTAAACCGAATTCCCAGTTTCTCAAGCTGTCTTGACAACACCCTAATAATCGTAGCCGAATTCCGAAGATCCTCTTCCACTTTTTCTATCCGCTCAACCAAATTAACCCTAGAAGATCCCGGCTTACTAAACCCTACACAAATCCTCCTCCATTGTCGCCTCCTAATAGCAGCACCAATCACAATCCCCACCACCAACAACAAAGATTGCCAGACTGAAACCCGGTTCCCAAACCACTCCAAAACAGGCTTCTGTGAAGTCGAAAAAGTTGAATTTATAACAAACCCAACCGAAAGAACAGCAGAAGAAGCAAGACAAAAGAATTCGGCAATAGAAAGAAAAGCATCGATATCGAATGTATCCATGGCAACAATGTATTGTTTGTCAACAACTCCATCTGATTCCAAAGCTCTTATTGAAGAATGATGGCGTGTATGAAGGGAATGGGATTTGAAGGGGATTAGCACTCGGGTGTTTAGGGTTTGGTAATGCGGGTAGATTGTGACATCAAAATTAGGGGTCTTAAGATTGGGGGGTTTCAATTTGAAGGAGAGGTGAGTGTGTGAATAACGGGTAAGGAGGTTTTGAAATGTTATTGACATGATTCAACTGGTGATAAGAGAATTAGGGTGTGGTGAGTGATCGGAAAGTTTGGGCGAATTGCAGAAAGATTGAAGACAAAATTACAGCGTGGCGATGATGGCAACGGTTGGTGGATTGGCGCCTTGGAATATCCGATGTCCGACAGGAAATGACTGAACTTATTCGGGTCGGGTGGAATTCTGCAATTCGGGCTATGAACATGACTATGAGCCACCATACATGCTTTTGCGTTTGGATGATTTTATCAATGGTTATATTTAGGACTATAAACCAACTGAACGTTCAGCAAATCGTTTATGCGGAAAGTTTATTTATGTTCGTTTATTTAATAAATGAACGAACAATTTTTTTGTTTGTTTAATTAAACAAACGAACATGAACAAGAGTCTCGTTCGTGAACGTTCGTTCATTTACCGTTCATTTATATTCGTTCGTTTATATATCAAATTTAATATATAATCTTTTACTTATTTACTTTGAATTCAAATAATTTTTATTTATGGTCGTTTAACCCGTTTGTTTATGTTCGTTTAGTCCATTCGTTTATGTTTGTTCGTTTACGTTCGTTTAGCATGTTAACGAGCGAACATAAACGAACACGAACACACATGATTTCTAAACGAACGAACACGAACACAAAGATTTTCGTTCGTTTACCATTCGTTTGTTCGGTTAAGTTAAACGAACGAACATGAACAAGCCTCCGTTCGTATTCGTTCGGTTCGTTTACAGCCCTAGTTATATCTTCATGGCACGGTTTATTGATGGAAAGTATTGGCTTTCAATATTTGGTGTTATCTCTTCCATATTTTCCTCCTTCTTTATTGCCTTAATTATTGGTTTCCTTTTCTGTTTTCTTCTATTTATCGGAGGTGATCTCCTCCCTTGTGATTGTTCTTTTTTTTTTCTAAGCAATTAATAAAAGAAGAAAACCTTGAAATTATAATGGTATCAGAGCAGTGATCCTGCTGCTTGGCATAATCCCAATCGTTCTCCACAAGCATGGCTGGAGGCGAAGAACCAGAGGCAAAGGATGGCGGCAATGYCGTCAACCACAACTCACCCTATTATCTTCACCCATCTGATTACCCTAGACAAATGCAAGTTAACGATGCATTGTCAGACAAAAATTATGTCGATTGGGTACAAGAGATGGAGAATTTTCTGTTTGCAAAGAATAAAATCGGATTCGTCGATGGCTCTATTAAAAGACCGGACAAGTCATCCAAGGATTACATGGCTTGGATGAGGGTGGATGCAATGATCAAAGGATGGCTTACCACCGCCATGGAGAAGGAAATACGAAGCAGCGTGAAATACGCAAGCACGGCGTCGGAGATGTGGTCAGATCTTCGTGAAAGATTCGGAAAAGAAAGCGCGCCAAGAGCGTACGAATTAAAGAATAAAATTGCTGCTTCACATCAAGATGGTGCTACCGTCTCAGCCTATTACACAAAGCTCCGTTCCCTGTGGGATGAAATTCAATCAGTTTTTCCTATACCACGGTGCACATGTAACGGGTGCACGTGTGACATCGGTAAAAGACTCGTTGAACATCAAGAGAAAGAGAAGTTGTATGAGTTTCTCATGGGCCTCGACAATGAGTTCGGGGTTATTAAAACCCAGATCCTTG
>NC_037528.1:19681951-19707995 GCF_001531365.2 Cynara cardunculus var. scolymus | reverse complement strand
GGATGACACCTTCATTGCCAGCCTCATCTACGTTGATGATGTCATCATTGTGGGGAATGATTCAGAAAAGATACAAGAAATCAAACAAAGCTTGCATGACAAGTTTAGCATAAAAGATCTCGGTGAGTTAAAGTATTTTATTGGCATTGAAGTGGCTAAGACTTCAAGTGGACTTGTTTTGAGTCAACGAAAGTACACGCTCGACATTTTGGAAGATTGTGGCATGGAAGGGTGTCGCCCGAGTTCTTTCCCCATTGAACAAAACATAAAACTTGTCATGGATGACAAAGAGCCCAAGGTCGATGCCAGTCATTATCGGCGACTCATTGGTCGGTTACTTTATCTTCAGGTCACTCGTCCAGACATTGCTTACTCTGTTAGCACYCTCAGTCAATTTGTTTCAGATCCTCGCCAGAATCATTTGGATGCTCTGTCCAGAATTTTACGATACCTCAAGGCTACTCCTGGTCAAGGCATACTTTTACCTAAAGACGGTGGCATGAGTTTAGTTGCATACTCTGACTCAGATTGGCTTGGTTGTCCCCTCACAAGGCGTTCTCGAACTGGTTACTTGCTACTTCTCGGTGGTGCCCCTATCTCGTGGAAAACCAAAAAGCAGTCAGTCGTTTCACGCTCTTCCGCTGAGGCTGAATATCGGGCTATGGCCACCACTGTTAGCGAACTTGTTTGGATGCGATGGCTTTTAAAGGAACTGGGTTTTCCCCAACTCGCACCTACAACACTTTTCTGTGACAATCAAGCTGCTCGACACATTGCCAATAACCCCGTCTTTCACGAACGCACTAAACATGTTGAAATGGACTGCTACTTCGTTCGTGAACGTGTTGAATCGAAAGAAATTTGTCCTATGCCGATTGACTCGAAGCTCCAACTTGCTGATCTTCTTACGAAGGGCCTTGGGGCTGCTCATCTTCGTTTCCTTCTTGACAAGCTGGGCATTGTTAATTTGCACGCTCCAGCTTGAGGGGGAGTATTGGCTTTCAATATTTGGTGTTATCTCTTCCATATTTTCCTCCTTCTTTATTGCCTTAATTATTGGTTTCCTTTTCTGTTTTCTTCTATTTATCGGAGGTGATCTCCTCCCTTGTGATTGTTCTTTTTTTTTCTAAGCAATTAATAAAAGAAGAAAACCTTGAAATTATAAGAAAGATCTAAAATTTATTTTGTTCGTATAACAAAATGATTCATTTAAATTTATGGACCCGTTAACGAACGATTAGGGAGAACGTTTTTGTGAAAATATTTATATAAAAAAGTCGATTGATTTTACTTTGCAAACAAAAAGACGTATATAGCAACAGTCTCATTTTCTTCTAACAAGATTTGATCGTCTTAGGAGATATTTACGAACAGTGTCAATTACCTTACTGGGTACGACGAAAATAGAGAATCTTGCATGGTAAATGACGGAGAAGACTCTTATTCAGTAACGCTTGCCGAGTAAAAGATAATTACCAACAATGGTTTTTTATGATCAAGAATGTCATCTAATAATGTACACGAAGGTGTTATAGGGTCCCTGTTCTTTAATTTGAATCTCTTGATTAGTTGAATTTGATTTTTAAAGAATTTTATTGGATTTTATAGTGCTATGCAACAAAAACAGTATTTAGATCATTGGAATTTTATCCAATATGACAACTAAGATTTACAAAATTGATATCTTTTTTAAGGGGTTTTTGGTTAGAGGTATCGAGCAGTAATTAATGAGACTGATAATAAAATAAGTGTTTATTTTTATATAATATAATGAGCATATTAAAATTTCATTTTAGGTTAAACTAGAAAATACAAAATTCATTTCCATTTTCATTCCCTTGTTATTTTTATTTTCATTCCCTATCATTTGTTTGACATGGAGGAGTAACGGTATATATAGAGAATTTTACAAGCAACGAAAAAAAAGACTTTCATTCTCATTTTCTCAATTCGAAACGCTCAAATTTTAGAATGGAAATATTGATCATGAAAAAACCTACTACGTATACTTGTATTTGTTCTTTTTAAAGGGCAACATCAAGAGGACTTTTTCTCGAGGAGTCACACTAGCTGAGGCATCCGGTTCATAACATTAGCAAGTTTGCTATTTCATAATTCATATATACTAGTATATCCGTACGATAGACCGCGATATAAATTTTATTACATATCAAGAAAAAAAAATCAAAATATAATTCCTCATAGAAAAAGAAATCCAACATTTAAATTTTTTACGACTAAATCCAATCTTCTGGTCCCTGCGGAAAGAATTTCACTCTCTTTCTAAGAAAGGATTAGAGAAATCCTATCGATTTCAGCTTTCTCTAAACCTAAGCATGAAACATTACATTATTTTGATTTTTTAAAACAAAGACCCCCCAAAAGAATCTCAGGATCGTACAAACTAATCTTTCAAGACATCTCCAATTACACCCACATTGTAAGCATCTAATTATCTTGGTATTTCAATTTAAACCAGCACCAACCCATATCGCAATGTATATCTTGGCATTCTAAAAATAATGTAGTATATGAATTTGGATTAACGCAATTTGTATCACCGCAAAAAAACTAAAAATAAATACACAAAAACCTCCTTTCACCAAAAGACCTTACAGCCTGCAAATATACTCAACACTAGTACCATATCATCCTTTCTCCTTTACCTTTGTGTCAGTGTCGACATGGGTAAGAGAAACCTAGTCTCCACATCAAGTCATTGGCTCAGTGATAGAACCTGATCTCCACATCTAGAGTTCAAGTCTTATCAAAGATGAGATATATACATGATTATTTATTATACATAAATATTATATACTTTAAAAAGACAGTCGAGAGAAATCAACATTTGATTGGTAAGTGAGCACAAATCTATATAAATAAAATATATGTTATGCACGTACTACGGCCCTATTGCACCAAGACCATCAGTTTTGAAAGGGCATATGAGAATTTATGTTGCATGCAATCTTTCATTTCTATTTGCATGCTGTTTACATGACCTAAGGACCATGGATTTTTTTTTTCTTTTTGAAAGGTGTTCCAAACTATCGACTGTAAAACATCGGCCTAATAAACTCAGTGGCCACAATTGTTATGGACGTCTGAAATTGAACCCAAGGCGAATGCCCTAATGGTTGGCCATGAAAAATTTCGTGGTTGTTATCTTCAAGGCGCCACAAAATTATGGAAGCTAGCGCGGGTACCCTTTTGGCTTTTAAGGGTGAATGTATTCTCTTAGTCTTAGGGAACACTTTGCATGGTAGCCCTGTGGTAAACGGTTGCACTCCTTCCTGTTTGACTCATCACATCCTCAAAACTCGAGGACATCCCAATTTAAAAAAGTGAAGCTGTAAATCAATATCATTTTGGATTCTGACCAAGTATTTTGTTTGACTCACCAAAGGCTTGCACGAAGAAAGAAGCGAATCACAATCAGGGCCAACTTGATCCTCTTCTCCAGGGATCCCTGATAAGGGAACCCTAAGAATTCCTACCCTAGAAGATCGCATTTCTGACTTGAGCACCGTCTTTAGGCATTTCAGTTAAGTCAAAATGGGACAATATTATGGGGTGGAGGGAATTCTAGATTTGCTGGCCTCAGAAAACCAAAACAGATATATGAACAAAGAAAATGCAGAAATTTAGGTTAATTTAAGTCCCCAATCACCAACTGTAGATTGAAAGAGAACAAATGCAAACATGTTGGCTGTTTTCAGCAATAAAAGGTGATGAAAGCAACCCAGAAGTTAACACTTGGAAAGCTAAAACCAAAAGGCCAATGGGGGCGACACCAAGCCAGGGTAGCTCAATCAGTCAAATTCTGGGTTTGCTCCTCATTGGACACCAGAGGTTTTTCTAGCAATAACTTTCATGCAAATTGACGCAGATACCCACAGTTAAAAAAAAACAAATATTACAAACCTACCTTTTCATTGCTAGCATGCATCGCAATGGACAGACCAGTTTAACATGACAAAAACAAAGAAGAAAGGAAATATAGTCATGATGCATATAAAAAATTCATAGAAATTTATAAAGTAAAGGGAGAAGAAGGTTGTTGCTTCCTCCATGTTTTCTGATTGAGAAAGGAAGCGATATTTATATATAGCAATCTCGTAGTCATTCTTTTAAAAAATCGCAATGCCAGTTCAATATCCGAACAAGTGCAGCCTACATAACAATGATAAAATAACAACAAAGACAACACTGCTAATAAAAAAGAAACAAAAAAGTAAAGAAAAATTAATATAACTGTAAAACTAATCAGAGAAGAAAAAAATCAAGCCATGTCATTTTGACGATACAGAAAACAACTTGAATTATGCAAATCAAATCAACCTACAAACCGAAAGCATCCTACACAATAGTAGAAAGGAGATAACATAACCTGCTATAGTGAAGGTAATAGGAAAATAAGGTAAAAATCAATGAAAATATTCCCAGAAAAATTAGGAAGAAAACTAAAATATAATGAACGATAAAAAGTCATCAAATCCATACAAGGAAACTATGAAAGTATACTAAAAATTAAAGGAAATTGGCGAAAAGGAGAAGAATTTGACTCAGGAAAGACAGCTGAAATACAAAAGATCTTTGTACATGGAGAGCTTCCAATGTATAGCAACCAACAGTAAAAGAGCCTTTTAAAACAGATCCTTCAATACTGAGGGAAAATTAATCTCAATGGCAGCTGCACTTCATCTGCAAATACAGAACTCAACATGTAAAGAGGGAACAGTACACTTGACCTTCAAAAGATAGTAGTAGTAGTGCAACATCTCAACTTCAAAAATAAAATTAAACAAAAAGAGTCATGGAAAAACCAACAAACAAACAGAAAGTACTACCTTCGTCCTAATAGGTTGATGAATAGGACATGTAAAAAGATTGGGCTGAAACCAAGATGCATGTATTTTAGATACATACATACTTATATATTATAGATATATAAAATATCAAATAAAAACATATTTTGAGATGAAAAACTCCTTTTCTATCATTATATCAAAATATCTAATATTTCGAAAGAATTTCTTTACAGCACCACCTTTTGTTTTTATAATCCAATATATTGGTCAAGTGATCATAGCTAGTGGTCATCCAGAAGGAGGAACACTCCTATAAGAGCAAGAGCAACAATAAGAATAATAACACGATTAATGAATCCAGACATAGAACTCGACTTCAATTCTTATGAAGCACCTATATAACCAGAAAAAAAGTTAGTGAAAAAGCATCATTTGACACATTTCTTTAGATGACCCATACAGTCGGCATTAATAGCACTTCAGGGTTAAAAGCAGGGTGATGTTCACCTACTTATTATTCTCATAGTGGTAACACTCGCAACATAAGTCCTTAATCTAACCGTAGAAAAAGGGTATCACGATGAGAAGTTTCTGGGGGAAGTTTTTTATGTTTCCCCTTGTTTTTAGTAAGCCTCTACAAAATCATGTACAGATGAGATGATTTTAGTCCTTTTTTAAGCAATTCTTTAAAAATATGAGGTATACAATTAGAAAATATAAATCACCTCAATTGAACTAGTTGGCCCCAGAGGTTTTGCCAGAGTCATCATTAAACCAACTTCGAACTGAAACCTTCAACCACTTCTCTAGCATCCACAAAAGGCTATATAAGTCACCTCACATGTTATGTTATCAATTGGACCAACTAGTAGAACTCCTTGATTGAAAATTTTGATCACAATGTTGAAGCTCAATCGACGATATGAAATATTACAATCATATGAGCTTACCTGAGAGGTTCCTTGTTTTACATGAAACTGATCCATATTGAAAATGTTCTATACTACACGTCAGATACATAATTTCTTGTGCCCTTTTAAGATGAAAAAATGGCTTACAGAATTTTTTCAATATACATAAGCCATTCAGTTTACCTTGGTCCATAGTTTCATACTGAATAGAGCTTGGGTTTCTCAGATTTGTCTCACCATCCTTTTATGATCCTTGAAATGATTCTTGATAGGATGAGGAAATGGACTACTGGGAAAGCATATAAAGAGCAAGGGAACTCATATGGCTGAACACTGATGATCATGGCCCATTACCCTATTTTGGTCTTCTGTCCTGATTAGCCCTAGCCATCTCAATCTGTTAGCAAGTTACTGTAGAGGGTTAAGTGTCTTTTAAGAGATGGTATAGGGATTAACTGCACCTAAATGATAGATAGTATAGTAGGTTACAAGATGTGGACTTCCATAGTTGAAGAGGATTATGGATTAATATGTATCATACAAGATGTTTCTCACTAACATCTCGCTTATCTCTCTATCTCTCTTCTGCCTGTACTCCCAAAATCTACCTCAATCTCAGTCATGCTCATGCCAATTAAATATATATATAGCATGTTACTATTTATATTTGTATCAAGAGTTTTATATCCCAGTCTGTTAACCTGCCATGCACTCTATATACCGTTTCTATCTCATTATTGAAACATGTTTTTTCTCCATTTCCTTTAAAGGATATCACAAACAGCCTAATCCCAGAAAACCCCACCATGTCAACCCCTTCAATTAGGAGGGCCGCCGCATAACATAGTCTGGGTGTGCATCAAAAGAGGCTGGCAGCTTAGCAATTGTCGTCCAAGACTCTAGATCAATGCCGTAATACGTCGTTGTATTGGCTAGAGCTTCAACAAACACTTGTACTGCTCTTGTTATCATTTCTTAGCTTCTGACAATCATGACCTTCGGCTCATCATCAGCTTTTGAAACAGTTGTTGCCAAGGGGTTGTCATCTAGTGCACTGTAACTTGGTGGTTGTTAATCTGCAGTAATCGGCTGTCGAAGTTGTTGTTAGTCTTTGGGACTAAACAATAGTGTTCTGGTTATACTTGTTCTGCTGATCAAATCTTGGGTAGTTAGATATTTGATGTTGGTTGGTTGTTGAAACTTCATTCGCTTTAACCCTGCGAATGAGCTTGTAATGGTCTCCATTGGGCAATCAGAGATTTGGTTTCCTTTGTGGACGATTTTTCTAGAGTATGGGTTGTTGTCCCTGATCTATAAGTCCAGCACCAAACGTCCTAACCTCACACAGCAGAGAAGAATAAAACTCACTAAATAATCTACGCCATATTATATCCACTCGTCTCTATGTACTTGTGTAGTCATTTCACCAATCACCAATCAAAAGCTTACAAGTCAAAAGCATGTATTGATGTAATTCTATGAAAAAAAGCATAAATCGATGCATTTGCACCATTCATGAAGCCAAGCATAAGACATTTGCAGAATCTTACTGAAATCATCAAAAAAGCATTTCTAAATATTGATATATTGATGTAGTACAGCTAGCCTTGGAATTTGAAGAGGAGTAGGACCGCTGGTCTTAGAGTTTGAAAAGGAGTAGAAGAAGAAACTCACTACAAGGAAGGATTGATTTGTTTATCATTTCATTAGCTTTAATATGGTATTCTAAGTTTATGGTTTAATTAGGAAACTACGTCTTCTAGGATAAAAAAGATCTATTTGGGTTTTTTAGGAGTTTACTTAAACTCATTGTTTTAGATTCTTGAGATATGATAATAATTCTTTTTAAAGCTTGCCGTCAGGATGACCAGATTCGTGTTGTTAAGAATTGTGTTTGGAATTCTTCTTCCCTTCCGTTCTGCATCATATATACAAGAACTCTCGATATAAAAGAAACAAGAATGTGTAGAAGGAGCAAACCTTCACAGACTCTAAATAAGCCCCTAGCTTAAGTCCAATACAAGGGCTATACCCAGAATGACCACTGTATTCTACAAATCGCCAGTGACATAAATCAAGTCCTACAGGCCACAACGCATAAATAGTTGGGAGTTGACGCTGTATGTGAATATGAATCTGGCTTCATCTTTCTCCGTAACCAATCTTCTCACTTACAATCAACATCTTCTGGAGCCCTTCTTGAACGAATATATTTCTAAAAATGGAGCATCTTGCAGAAATCTTTGCCAGGGCTTTAAATCATACACTTTGGTCATAGACTAAGCCCATGGCCATGAGTCACATTAAAGTCAGTGCTCCACAACAGCAATATATCTCCAACCACAGGTCATCATGCAAAGTAATATCATCCCATGGGCCAATCCTACCACACAATCACACATGCACTCAAAGGTGGAGATAAATATTCAGTCATTGGCCTTACAAAACGTTCCCATCCTCGGGTCATAAGCCATCACTAGATATAATGTCTTCTAATAACCAAACCAACCCAGTATATCCCACAGAGGTAGGGGGTAGGATCTACGCAGACGTTGCCTCTACTCCAAAAGGTAGAGAGGTTGTTCCCATATAATGCACTTGCATATAGACACTAAACAATCACTTACAAGCACATGTAGGTTCCACCAAGCACCGGGGTGCAGTAGAGAACTGATCAAGTATGAGTAGGCATGGTTGCAGACGTTAGTCTTAACATCTGATACATCAAAAAGTGGTTTGAGCCATTGAAACCACTAAACCGCACTAGATTGGAACCAGGCATGTTCAGTTTGGTTCTTGGTGCTAGGATTTTTGGAAAAACCAGGTCTTAATTCGGTTTGGTTCAAAACCCGGATCTGATCGAAATCAAACTAACATTGCTTAGTCTTGGTTCAGCATCTTCAATATTGTACATGTTTTAAATCAAATTCGTCCTACCAAAGATTGTACACTTTAAATTACGTCACGAATATTGATTTTGGTTGATATCATTTGCATCTTTCCTACCTTTTACCATCTTTCAAGCAACTTTTTTACCATCTTCCGAGCAACTTTTTTACCATCTTCAAGTCCAGCCTCCTCTCCAACTAAGTCAAGGATATTGATTTTGGTTGATATCATTTGCACCTTTCCTACCTTTTTACCATCTTTCAAGCAACCTTATATTTCTAACTTGTCACTTGTCAGACCCCTTTTCTTCATCATTCATGCACTATTTGTGAATGTGTGAACTAAGATGTTTTAAACTGCTTGTGGAATACTCGTAGCTACTAGCTACCTACTTGACACCTTTTAAGATGTAACTAACCAATAAGAGCATCCTGATATGTTAAAGTGCCTTACAACCATACATAAATAATTTTATTGAACATTTCATCGCCTCATCGATCAACTTAAAAACTATCATGTTTTCATAATTCAACTCACATTCAGCCATGACAATATATATTCTTTGAATCTTCAGATATCCTTGATGTCTATATTATTTCTGTAAGTCTTCTATCTAAACCAATGTCAACCATTCTTGGGATTACATTACAAAAGAATGGCTCTATGACTGACATCACAAATGAAAGATTTTCCTATACTATATTCCTACTTGGTGATATGTTATAAAAAAACAAAATAAGAAGTTGCATGAAGTCTTGTGTTCAGTATTAGAAAAACACCTATTTTGGGGTAACATGATGCATATTCTCAAGGAGAAGTGAGATCCACAAAATAAAATAGTTTCCTAGTGTAAGCAGTATATCCCCTTCATGTGAAGTAGACATCTAGGATCACTACGTGAGCATGTTATGTAGCATTCAATGTGGTATGTTAACATCAGAGTTGTGAATGGTAAAAGCCAGGTAATTTTTATTAACCTGCCATCCTGCCCCAAAGAAAAAACTAGCATGGATTAGCCTTCTGGCATACTTTATAGCTGATATTCGAACCAAGAACCTGTCCTTGGGACGATTATCTAAAGGAATGACCATGTCAACACTAAGAAACATTAAAGTTTCATCTTCATGTGACATTCCTACAGGATCATAAAATAAGATAACAAGAAACCACGTTGCTAACTCTAAAACTATATGTTGCATCTTAAAGTGTTACTTAATTTGTAAAGAAAGTAAAGCCCACCAAGCGGTGACCTTATAGAAGCCGTATTTGCACTGTCATGTGATGTATGAACTAGAAGCACCAAATGAACATGAGATACAATGGTATACCAATATCCCTTGTTTTAATCCGCCTTGACTAGGAGGTTTTATCTTAGCCAGGTTCACAGGAAAAACTTGCATGGATGATCTATTAACGTACACAACATAAACTTCATATTTTAGAACTTGGTAGTCAACATTAACATGTATTGATCATTGTCAGAATGTCAATATATATCCTTCGAGAGTTTTGACCAACAAAAGTTCTGGTATATCGATATCCCTTGTTTTAATCCGCATTGACTAGGAGATCAATATTAGCCATGTTCACAAGAAAAACTTGCATGAATGATCTATTAACATACACAACGTAAACTCCATATTTTAGAACTTGGTAGTCAACATTAACATGCATTTATCATTGTCAGAATGTCGATCTATATCCTTCTAAAGTTTTAACCTACAAAAATTTCTGAAGTATAGTTCTTTCCAAAATTTGTTACTTGTTACCTCATTTCATACCCCCAACTCCTTTGTGACAAAAGGCTTGCTGTAAAATATATTAATTAATGGAACATAATTATTATAAATCAAGGATTCCTATCTAAAATGCATACAGGAACTTAGTAAAAATAGGTTGACATGTTCTGGCTGGACCCAATAGAGCCTTTTTTCCCCTTCTAAATTTGTATTGCTTACTGCAATGTGAAATAACACTACAACAATGCATTCGCAAAACAATAAAGCTAGGTTAATACTCATATATATAGAAAGTAGCCAAAAAACCATTAGATCATACCACAAATGAGATGGATAACCACTGAAAGAGCCACCAGCACCTTGAGACCTGGAACCAGAGGCTGAAGCTGAAGCAGCCCCCACCTTTTTCTTCGGGTAGCTACTTTGTAGGCCCAAACCCTGTATCACTGGGAGAGTAGCCCCGCCATATTCCCCTAGCAATGACCCATTATCAACACCCATGCTCAGCCCGTGGGATGCACCAGCGTAGTAACTACCTAACCCGGCTGGTGCACCACCAACAGCACCCATTTGCCCCAAAACCCCTGAAGCATAAAGAGGATTTGCTGCAAGAAACCCTGCGTTTGGGTTTGAAAACAACCCTCCATACATAGGGTTCAATCCCAGGTGAGACTGACTGAACAATCCAAAATTCTGAGTCGCAGCAACCGCAGCAAGCATTTGCGGAGTAGGTTGTTGTACAACAGGTGTAGTAACTGTCACCGGCGCTGACGTTGCAGTCCCTTTGTTTTTCCCGTCAGCTGCCTTCTGGCAATGCAATTGATGTCCTTCGAATACCTTGTAAGGCTCTTCTAAAGCCTTTCTAAACCCTTCTTGATTCTTATACACAAACAAAGCAAAGCCACGTGACTTTCCTGTTGACGTGTCAAACCCTAATGGACCAGTCTCTATTTCCCCAAACTTGGAAAAGAACGCCCGCAGTCGTTCTGGATCGGCATGGGGTTGAACGTTACTAACATATATCTTCCTATTGGAGTTGTCCATGGAGCCAGCGACAGCAGGCCCCAAAGACGCCAGCTGACACGACGCCATTCGGTTATTAATCTTCTTTTTTGGTTCTTCAAGAGCCTTCATTGCCCCTTTCCGTGACCTAAATTGAACGAACCCGAAACCCTTGGCTTTCCCGGTGACGCGGTCGATGATGACGTTGCAATCCTCGATTTCGCCGTATGGTTTGAAGGCAAGAGTTAGGGTTTCCTTGGTGGTGTCCCAGCCAAGGCCGTAGACGAAGATCTTCCGATGAGAGACATCACTGTCGGCAGCGTCACGAATGCGTGTGTAGAGCGAAGGGTTTGCTATCGCAGCGTTGATGATGAATTCGATTAACTGATCCTTAGTGTATGGTTCGATGAGCTTCTGGATCTGTTCGGGTGAGTAGTCCTCTCCGTCAGAATCCGAAGAGTCATCGGCAGCTTGAATAGCTGATGTTTTTGGGATGATCGATCTTTCTGCAATATTTTTCTTCTTCTTTGTCTTTACGATCTTCTTCTTGTTGACGTTGTCTGGCTTCTTGGCCACTTTTGGCTTCCTCGCTGCTACTTTCACCATTGTCGCAGATGAGCGAAAAGGACAACACTTCAGACTCTCGCCGCCTTGCGTGTATGGAAGGGAGGAAATGCAACACGAATATTGTTATTTGGAGCTTTTAGGTAATCAGAAAATACTAAAGGGGGGCGTTGAGAATGGTTTAACTTTTTTTCAAATTTTTTATTACTGGTTTAAAATGGGTATAAATTATTTATCTAAATATTTAAAAATATTTATTATTGGTGTTATATCAAAATAAGTTAATAAGTTATTTTATAAATAATCTTAAACACCCCTGAGTGTTGAAATTGCAACCTAGGGTTCACTCTTATCATTTGGTATGGATATTGTCCAGGACATCTACTTTTCCGTGGTTGTTATCTATACTATCTTATAAAGCAATAAAAAAAGTCTTAAAATACTAAATGACCAAAATACCCTTTATATCACTTTTTCACTCTCTCATCTCCTCACATACACTCATCCTCTCACACCCTCTCACATACAATTTTTTTTTTAATTACACTTTATACCTTTATAATTAGTTAATTAATTTACTTTACGTCCTTTACTTTTAAATGGTTTATTTTAAACCTTTATCAAATTAATATACATAATCGTGTATCAATTAAAACATGTTTAAAAAATACATTTTTATTTTAACAAGTTACACCATTATAATCGTCTCGTTAATACCTTCGAAATGADTMCAATATTGAATAGTTTTTKACTTAATTATATTATTATATATTATATATACTGTGAAAAAATATTTTTAATATTTACGATTTATACTTTTATAGTTATTTATTTATATATATACTATATATTTTGGGRTTAGGCTGTCCAAATTGCAYTGTATAATATGTTTTGAATTAATATGTTCTTGGGTTTTTTTGAAATATATATATACATGTATTAATTCAACCTTAATCTGAGTTTTTGGACAAGAAAGAGGGTAAGCAGTTGAAATTTCATTCTAAAACTCATTTTTTTGGTCTTTTCATGGCTTATGATCTGTCAAATTTGTAGTTTTCTTTATTGATTTTGAATGTTTATCTTAAAACTCAAATTTCTTGGTTCTTTGCTCTTGGTGTAAATCGAACACATTTGTGGAGTCGTTTAAATATGTTGGATTTTAAATATATTGGATTTTAAACTGTCATACAATTCTTTTCATCGATAGTCTGTAATTGGAACCATAACTCTTATTTATTCAAATTGTATTAATATGTAAAGACCAAGTGTAACTTATATCATCGTTAAATCTTATATTATAAAACCAGTGGAACTTTAAAATCGTTAAAATTCATGGCTCCCGCCGCATTGTGCGGGTACATAACTAGTTGAGATAATATTAAAATCAAGTTAAATCATGTATTATAAATGTAATAACATTTATATTTATAATTTATTTAAAATAAAAAACAAAAATTAAAATCTTTAAAATAAATCATAATTAACTCCAACAAATTTTTTATTTTACATATTTCATTCTTAATTATATTATTTAAATATTTTATAATTTTATTTTTTTAATACATTTTTAAAAAATATATAAAATGATATTAATTCAACTACCATTGGTGAACTAAATAGAAAATTCATTTTTCTTTTATCTCTTTGGAGATTTTTAGATAATTTCTTATATTTGGAGTTTTTTTTTCTTTCATTATCCTCTATTTTAGAGAATGATATATAGAAGCTGATAGAGCGCTATAGAAAACAAAATGTTGATTTTCTCTATTTTAGATGTGTTGTTGGAGATGCTTTTAAGTTTTTATTCTCTATAATGGTCCATTGGTTTTTTATCTTGTTTTCTAAAATAGAGAATCATAGGGAAAACTCTAAATATAGGGAATTATCTGAAACTTAATGTTGGAGAAAGAAATGATTATTTTATTCAATTCTACTAATGAGATTGAGTTATTATAAGGTTTTTCTAAAGAATGCATTGGGATGATAAGTTATAGAATAATATAATTTATATTAAAATCTCTAAAATAGATAATCTATTGAAAATGAATAATTGTTTTTAGAAATATTATGTTTTGATTCTTTATTTTAGAAAAAATATGTTGGAGATGTTTAAAAAAATGAGTTTTGATGTTGATGTGTGAGGAGAAAATCATTAGGTAGAGGTGCATTTAACAATATAGAGGGATGCAATCAGCCTAATCTGTTTGGTTTATACTAGGACATGATTAGACAAGTTGTTTTTAAGGCTGCATTTGCTACATGGGACAAACGAGACAAAACTCAATGTCTCATGTTTGACGCGATATGAAACAAAACAAAAACTCATTGTTTTATGTTTGGTGCGATATGACAATAACAAGAAGGGGGACAAAAGATAATTAATCTTGATTCGACAATAATGAGACAGAGACTATAACATTACTAACTTACTCTCGCTTGATTTATAACTATGAGATGATATTTGTTTTAATGGTTACCATCGATAGTAGTAGCCGCCACCGTCGACCACATTCACCTCCTATTCCACTACAACAACCTCCGCCACCACCTCTATAACCACCCTCGACTACCGACCACAACCGTCCATCGCCACCTCCACAACAACCATCGGTCACCGACCACCACCATTCATCGCCACCACCACCTCTTTATCCACAACAACCGTTGGCCACTGACCACCATCGTCTATCGCCATCACCACTGCCACTGTGGGCTACTAAATCTTCTAATCCATAATTAAGCCAAAAAAAGAACCTTAACTTTCCACCTCCACTATAACCACCACCACAAATCCGATGTCACTACCACTACCCACCACTATCCACCACCACCTTCAATACATCGGCCACAACTAATTCCTTCACCACTATCGAGCGCCACCACCACTATACACCATATTCACGTCCTCCACAATCACCGTTGCCCATTGACCACCACTAAACCACTGGTCACCACCACCACCACCATTGATTACCATTGCCCACCACCACCATCAGCTACCACCACCACTGCCCACTACCTCCACCACATCAGCGCAACTACCTCCTTCACTATCGACCACCACCACCACCATCGCTATTCACTACCTTCATGTCCTCCACAACCACAATCGTCCATTAATCACAAATGTCTCTATCTCCACAACCATTGTTGTTGCAATAATATTCATCGTGCCTCCGCCAGTTGATAAAGATATTTAAAGTCGAATAAAACATAAATGTTCTCTTATACGGATCGGGTTTTTTAAACTACCATCAATTATATTAAATTTTCATTCAAATTTGGTACTATTATATATGTACTTATATGAAAAATGTGTAAAATGCTTATAAATTAAATTATTTATTTTATTTATGTTAATTATAACTATTATGTGACATATAAAATCATCAAATAACTTTTAGAGACAACCTGTCTAGTTATGTCCTATCCAGGTCGTACCAAACACCACACATGCATTGGTTTTGTCCAATTCAGTCATGTCCAGTTTTATCATCTTGTCATGTCTAGTTCTCTATGCATAATAAACGTACCTAAAAGTAATTTGATGATTTTATATATCACATAATTGTTATAAATAACACAAATAAAGTAAATATTAAATAATTTAATTTATAAACATTTTTGTGCCACAATTTTCTTTGTTCTTTTCCTTATGTAGCGTTTGGTAACCAATTGGACACGAATGAACTAGATCAAACCGAATAAGTTTTCTTGTGTTTGGTACGACTATAACAAGACTGAATAAGCTATTTTTATAATGTCAGTTACGTTAGACCACGTAGCAGAACTGTTAGTATTACCAACTGTTCTTAAATCATATATATCTAATGTTTTATACATGTGATAATAACTATAAACGACATAAATTAATTAAATATTTAAAAGGCTAATATGTAAGCAAGTTTGCATAATCTTCATACATATATATATATATATATATGCGTGTGTGTGTGTATGAAGTGGTGGTGGTGGCCTCGTCAGTGGTGATGGAAGTGGAGATGGTAGCGATGGTAGTTGCCGGGTGGTTCACTGTAGTGGCGGTAGTGGGGAGAAGGGGGTGCGGTGGAGGGTGGTGTTGGGTGTTAACAGTTGTAGTGTGTTGGATGTATAATGTTAGATTCTATAAGTGAACCATCAAACATGAATCAATGAAAGCGAGATTGAAAATGAACGAAATCTAACCTGGTACAGTGGGGCTTGATGTTGTTTCCTGTACTTGTTGTTCCATCGACTTCTTCCAGTTTCACACCATAATCTGCCCTTTTGATGGATAAGGATATGCAGAGATTTTGTGTACTGGATGAGGCATGAAACAGGGTATGAATGTCATATATGTACGCTCTCAACAGGTTAACAGTTACTCCCATCAGGTAACTGTTAATAACCACCATACCAAGGGTTGTGTCCCTTCATTCTTTATATTTATACCACAATACGTATACATAAAACTGATCATTTAATAAACTTATACGTATTATAAATCAACTCTTAATTTACATAATTCAACTGGTCATATATATGAATATATCAAATATGTTACTTGTTCTCTTCATGTATTACAGTATAAATGGTGGTAGGCATTGGTAATCGTTGCCCGATGGTGGTGGTGGCTGCGACGGTTGATGTTGGTTACCGATAGTGTTGAAGGTGGTTGCCAGTGGATAAGTGATGGTGCTTGTGGTGGTTGGTGATGACCATTAAACCAAATATGATATTAGGGTTTATATCAAATAAAGGTTCAATAGTTTTTTTTTTTTATAACTTTTATCTAGTCATCATGAGCATTTGGCGGGAAAAACTTAAATACTCTCCATCTTCCCTTTCACCCTCCATCATCTCCGCTCGTTTTCACTGACTATTGCCTCCGACTCATAGCCACATTTCATCTGAACGCCGTCGCCATTGCCTCCACACTCTCCTCCAAACCCATCCTCGCCACCACCCTTTACCACACACGTAACACATAACACATACAACCACTGCCATAGCCATGGCACATACACCAGACCTCGACTTCCTCGGTTTGGACAACTCTGGATATGATGACCTCGACTTCCTCAATTGGTTTGGCCAACTCTGAATACGAGATCATGAGATGGATGAACCCCACTTGTCGAGTTCTCATCGCTTGTGTTGAACGAGTTATTTTCAATTCTTCATTTTTTTAATTACTCAACACGAAACATACGCGGTGTGCACATGTGCAACATAAAAAGAGGACACTAAACCTAGAAACTGGCAAATGATTGATGCATGGATGTGTACTGAATCAAATAGGAGAAGGGCATGGGTGTGGCCTAAAACATATAGGAGAAAGATGTGGGTTCTTGTAGCGATCGTGGTTGAAGTCAGTGGTGGACCCATGATTTATTTTATCCCGAGCGGTTGCACCTTTATGGTCGATGAGCAAAGTCGCACAATCTGTTTTTAACCGAATTCCACCCCTTCGAGTAACTTTTATAAAGTTTTTTGGTTTATTTCAAAGATTTTTTAAGTGTTTTTTCTTTAATATCAATAGACTTTTTCGTTTGATTTCATGGGATTTTTTCCGTTTTCTTTGATTGATATTCCTTGTATCTTCTAATACCCCGCAACACCCTCAATTTACAGGGTACACCTTTCGTACCCAAAAGTACTACTTGCAAGAATTGGTTGAGTGGATACACATAATCCTATTTGGGACTTAGGGAAAGGGTTGTTTGTGTTCATGGCTTATCACATTGCCCTTATATATCAATAGCGAAAAAGGGTACTCTTGCTCAAACGCTCACCAGATAACATCGTAATTCCTTAAAATGATATCTATATAATAATTTATCCAATAAATATTTAGCAGGTAAAATTTTCGATACTAAAAACTCCTTTATATCACGTTCAATAAATGATCCATTAGTTACCATAACAAATATAAACCACATGTCAATAAAAAATTAGGCGGTGTCAGGGATTGCTTATTTGAAACAATTTATATTTTTTTACAAAAGCATTTATCAACTTGTCAAGTCAGAAGGGTTTAACTTCTTCAAAAACTTTTTATTACCGGTTTGACATCGATATAAGTTGTTTATCCAAGCACCCAAAAATTGCTTATTACCCGTATATGAAATGAGCTGTTTTTATAAACAATCCCAAAAACCGCTTAATCCATAACTTACCATCTTTGTAGTTTACTCGTATAATGAGGATAAAAATTGCCGCCTATGAGGATAGAGGAAATTAACAGGTATTCACCATCTTCATAGAACTACAACGCGGACGTTTCCAAAATCTGTAATCATCCCCCAACTCCCATTGTTTGAATTACGTTCTTGCCTTTCTCGCTCCTTCAGGTGATTATTATTCTTTATACTCCTTGTTCTGCTCTCTGATTAAGTTTCATCTTTCAGCATTTCGCTATTTCAATTCATTGTTCTACTCTACGTTTTCGATTGTGTTTTCAGTTATTTCATTAATTGGGGTTCTTTGCTTCTGTTTATGAACTAATGGATCAAAGTGAAATTAATGCGTGTTTTCATGTCTGGTTCTGATATTGGCTGGAATTTAGGTAAATTATTGCAATTTTTGTTTTCAGGCAAGGATGTAAGACATGACTATCTGATTTTGTTCCGGTCTCGGATGCAAAGATGAATGCAGAGCTGTTGGAGATTCAACCTAAAGAACTTAAGTTCATATGTAAGATGGTTGTCCTCTTTGATTTGTTTGATTGCATGCTAATTCCGCTAGAAACTAAAGTTGATGCCATGACACTCGATGTTTATGAAATGAATAAAAGTATATTGTGCAAGATCAAGTAATAGATTCAACTGTGAATTTCAAATTTAGCAGTGCATACCTGTAGATTTGTTAGTTTTGAGTTGTTAAAGGTGAGAGAGAGAAGGTATTTGTGCCTCATCTTCTTCAGGTTAAGAACTTACACTTGAACGAGCAACCTAGATTGCCCAGGAAGCAAGATGCAGGAAGGGATAGGAGAGGCAAATGAGTCTTCAGCTCTGAGTAAAAGAGATAAAAATTCAAAAATGTAACACATCTTCTATTTTTGCCTACCATCGAATAGTCCTTCAAGCTACATTTTTTATTCCCAACAAGATAGAGCCTGTAGTAGCCATATTTCCCCTCTCAAAATAACCAACCATCCATGTAAGTAAGTCACTAAACCCGTGCCACAAAACATTGCCAAAGAAAGCAAGTCACAGACAGAGGATTCTACCTATTTATCTGCAGATGTCAGCGGTTTAAGGTTGCAACACAATGTTTTATTGGATGCGAAACCACCCTTTTAATAGGGCACAGTGAATAAAGGGAAACAAAATCAAATTAAACAATACAAATCAAATCAAATCATCCCTAATCATGCCTAAATCAAAGGCCTAAATATATACCCTACAATTAAATAATGAACAAAACTGAACTATGCGAATTACGATGTAAAGGAATTGAGTACATTATCATAATTTGGAAAATTTTGACAAGTGTAACTAAGTCTCCCTTAGATTAGTATAGGACATGTTATATGTGAAAACCCATTTTTCTTTTTAACACTTCGTATCTTGTTTCCACGGTAAGTGTCTCACTTTTCCAAGCACTTTATTCTTGTCTCAGGGATTGAGACCCTTCATTGCTTGACTCATCTCTAGCCAAAAACAACATTTGTTACATGCTTGTATAGACTTTACTTTAAAATACACACTGGTTTGTGGGTACCTTGCCCTATTGCATGGCTAGGTCTATACAAGTGCAGGTCTACAGCGGCTACAGCTTAATTTTCATAGGAATGGGCTAACTCTCAATGTTTTTATTCTCTATTTGCATCAGTTGAATCCAAGAAACAAAGCTCTTGTTCTGTTCGACTGACCAATAAATCGGATTACCATGTCGCTTTTAAGGTTCTGATCTTGTTCTTGATATCCAAATTCAGTTTTATCTCTAAAGCTTTGATAGCAGTAGATTTAGCCACCTGAAGTAATTTTTTGGCAGGTTAAAACTACCTGTTCACAGAAATACTGTGTTAGACCAAATACTGGAGTTGTTAAGCCAAGTCTAACATGTGATTTCACAGGTATAAGCTTGCTTTTTGAAAATTTTAGAATGTGTTGCTGGATCTTGCGGATTTGCCACTAATTGTGGTTATATTGATATGTCTAGAAATAAATTCGGTGTCAACCTGAAGTTTTTAGTTTTTCTGAACATGTATTTTGTCCTGGGGGGTCTCTAACATGCCAAGATGGCGTTGGACATTCTTTTTCTACTCACTATGTTTATCCTGGAGCCAAATTTTGAGGAGCAAGATGAAATATAAGTTGTATCAGTTGGAATGCTATTCTTTAGCTTCCGAGGCATGTCTTAGCACGTCTTACAAAGTTCTCTAGAACTTGACAATTGAGCTTAAGGTTATTTTATTGAGGAACCACTTAACCATATTTCCTAGTGTACTACTTGCACTTGCTGAGCATAATCACTCATATTTCCTAGAGAAACCAAGAAAACATGGAACTCTAGATGCTAGAATGATGCTGTATGCGTTTGGTCATTATATGATGGCACGTGTTATCTTTACATCTGCACTTCAATACCTTTTTACATCTCAATTTTCAAAAGAGATGTATAGTTAACAAGTGTAGCATTTAGTAATTTTCTTACATTTTATCATTTTCTTGTTTGTGGCCCACAAGCCCATCTTGTATATTTATGCTCTATGCATTTGGAATAATTATTTTCCCTTCTGTTCCTGACAGAATCTTCCAGATGTGTTTTTGATTAAAATAGGTCATGTTTTAATTATACGAACCCATGCTCAATGTATTCAACTGGTGAATCTTTGATGGATTTCACTTCTAGAAAAATTCATGCTCTACATGCCGAGTATTTTGAGTTTCAAAGTATAGAATAATAATAATAATAGTTTCTCGTTGTACATGTTTTCTCTTCCTATCCTTTTGGTGCCACCAGTTACTATGCAAGCGCAAAACGTAGCACCTACGGACTTCATATGCATGGACAAGTTCTTAATTCAAAGCACTATTGTTCCCCCCGGGACAAAAGAGGAGCATATCACGTCTACCACGGTTGGTATCATGAAGATATTGGTTTGATGGTGAATTGCTTTATCTGATTCATCACCTTTTCAGTTTCAAGGGGATGACAAGCATATTGAGGAAAAGAAGCTTAGAGTGATCCTTGTTAGTCCACCCCACTCACCAGTATTGTCGCCAATGAACGAAATTTCGAGGATGAGGCCATATAATGCAGCCACAGAATCAAAAGACGATTTAGTTCAAAACAATCGGTCTCGTGCCAAGGTAAGAGCTTACGCTGTGTTCTCGAATTTGGAGAGAAGAAAGGAAAAGAAAGGGAAGGAAAAGAAAGGGAGAGAAAATAAATGAGAGGAAAATAATTTTTTTATTTGTGTTCTTGAAAGGGAAGGAAATGAAAAGAAAGAAATAATTTTTCATGTTCTCGAACATGAGAGAAAGGAAAGGAAAGATGTCATTTTTACTAATATGCCCATTAAAATGATTTTCATTTACTTTCTTTCATTTCCTTCCCTTTCCTCCTTATTTTGGGAGGAAAGTTTTGGAAGGAAACTCATCATTATTTTCCTTCCATTTCATTTCCTTTCTCTCATAAAAGAGTTTCAAGAACACGAGTTTTTTCATTTTCTTCACCTTTCCCTCATTTTCCTTTCCTTTACTTTCCTGCGTAAATGAGTTTCGAGAACGCAACGTTATTGTATGTGGGAGGTGTTGGTGTGGGATTTCTGAGATCACGATTTAATTGTGCGTCTTACATTTCATTGTTGTATATCATCTAAAAATATGTTTCTTTTGCTATATTCATTTTAAATATTTGTACGTGATCTTTTGGGCAGTTTTGATATAAATTTAACTTCTTTTGTAATTAGTCATAGTCCCCGTTTGGTTACATATATTGTTGGTTTTTAATTTGGAAGTAGTCCTGAGGTAGGCACTTCTGTCTGGTGCTTTCAGTTGTGTTCCTCAACTGTAAATTTTTAGTTCTGTTTATAGAGAAATGGTTGTTATATTGCTAATTTCAAACTTATGCAAGGTTGACGAGGACATAGAAATAGAGGTGTCCAGAAGAGGTAGTCGACTTGTAGAGACAGTGAAGAATGAACAATCTATAGAGAGAAAGCATACAGAAGAGCTGAGATTATCCAACGATGTAGAAGAGATGAAGTCAAAACTGAGAGAACTCGAGTCAATTCTTAGACAGGTCAATTACGAGTATACTTTTGGTTTATGCTCATCTTACTAGTCAATGTTGTTTCCGGCCCCTCAAAAAGTCCATGGAAAATCAGCGGTTTTAACGTATGTCATCAACCTGTAGTATGAATCATCTAAAGTGGATTAGCAGTTTCTTTTCTTAATCTTTTGGAAGCTTCTTTTCTGGATTTATCTGATGCAGACCATGAAGAGTTCAATAGTGACCTCTGTTAGAAGGTAAATAAGGCTTGTTTTTAAATGGAAAAAAGCAGTTTGTTAAAAAGTTCAAATATGAGGTTTTTTGTGCGACTATTTTTGTACATATCACTGGAACTAACTTGTTTGAGACTCTTATCCAACCAGAATATCCATAAACAAGATCTTGTGATACTTCTAATAATCTCGTTTGTCACATATTTTGGCTTCAACCAAGAAGATAAATTTTAATCCTTGTGAAAAAAGAAAGAATTAGCTGCTGTTAGTTGTGACATGGCCTTTGGAATCCTAACATTGATATCCTAAATATGTTTTGGAATGTCCTTTCAAGTATATAACATCTTCCATTTGCACCAACATACAATTACATTAGTTTGTAAGTCGACATGAACCAGATCTGCACTAAATTCTTTATTCAATACTCGATGTTTCTTGACGACTTTTGACTGAGATTCATTTGATTCACAGGACAGCAAACTGAGAACCGAACGAAGCACAGAACCAAGAGCGCAGATTGGATTCCAATTGGTGTTTGTTTTTGTGGTGGCAGTTGCTAGCCTTTACCTCGGATACCTGTTGCACGGCTGATGAACACGTATTAGCAGGTGGAGACTGGCATTATGTTTATAGGCTGGTGCTTGTGACCAGGTTAGTGTCTATATGTGCGAGTGCAACTTCTTAATCAAATATGGCAGCAACAGCATAGCTTGGTTTTCCGGTAACTACTACATCAAACTGCTCTATTGTCCTTTTTCTGTCACTGTCTCACTTCTATTTTTGTTTCCATACCATAAAAACACCATTTGCTTCTATATGAAAATTGCAACCTTTGATGATATGTGGGTTTTAATAGAAATTTAAAGAGTGAATTGCTTTCATCACAGTTGGTGATTTAATTTAAAATTGAAATGGTCAAATATCATATAACCAGGTCTTAGTGTGTTGATAAGACCCCCCTTCTCTACTCATCATTAATAACTCATAATATAGTTGGTCCGTGGTTCTCAAAATATTTACTCATTTGCACTTTCCCCAGTAGACGAAGGATCGTGGGAGAATAAAAGTAAAACTGAAAAGCGAAAGAATGAATCTGGACCCTTGATCATTTTTAATCTCATCCCCAACCCATGAATTGCACTTATCACAGGAATTGATTTCGTGCCATATTAGTCTTGATCTTCAATTAGGATTAATCCAAGGGTGAAGATCCCTTCTTACTCTTCTCATCATAACTTCCATTCTCACCGAAACTCAACCTTTCTCATGTATATCTATATGCATGATCGTACATACGTATATATTGTTATTGTGAGAATCCGTAGAACCCCATTAGATTAAGGTAGCTCTTAAGGAGAGAAAGGGGGTTCTAACATATATTAAAGTGAAAGTGTCTGTCTAGCCAATATAGGACTGTAACAAACTTCTCCCAACAGAGGCTAGACAGGCAAAGATGACCCGGAGTGTCGAGTCCCGGGCAAAGATGTCCTAGATGCAGATGGTAGTCTTTGGCTAAGATATAGCCCCCATTAAAATACTCTCTGAAATAGCCGTTATGAAGAGAATAAGAGTTCCCATATAGAGAAAGTGTTCAAGTCTAGCTATGTTAGATTCTAACAATTATACTGTGAAAAAATGCAACAACAGATTTAGGAATTTGTCACTTGTGGGACTTTTTCTAAGGATTTAGAGATCCGTCAAGGACCGGATTGCTCAACCAAAGTCTTTCGTCCACCCTTTCTCGAACCAAATCCATGAACTTGAGCTCGAGTCCCAACTTTAGTAGGCGTCCAAACAACATTATCCATTTCTAACATATTTTCATGTGAAGGTTTGTTATCCTTCACAATGTATTTTATCCTAAAAATAGTTATTAGACCATTTTATATTTTATCCTAAAAAATCTAATTTTTTATAACAACTTCTTGATGGTTTTATTTAAATTCGATTGTTTGTTACAAAAAGAAAAAGAAAATTAAAGTCAATTTAACTACATTAAAATTTAACAAAGTTTGTCTTAATTTATATTCTAATCTGATGATGATTTTTTTTTCTTGATTGGTATAAAAAGTTTTCAAACTTTTTCTATATTCATACTAATTAACCTAATAATCGAGTAAAATCTTACGTAACACATGTTCTTTTTGCTGAGTTGACGGTTGTTTCTTAAAAAAAATAGCATGTGATATTGTAAAGCAGCATAACAAACTTTTAAATCGTCTTATTTTGATATACGATATATTGACCTAATAATCAAGTTAAGGGACACCGATTTGTTGAGTTGACAAATGTTGTTAACGGAAATCAACACGTGATATTATGTTTATGGTTCAATTGATTGTCCTTTTTCGATGTTAAACCCCTTCAAGATCTTTAAAACTTTCAGTTCAACTGTTCTTTTCAGTACTAAATTATTTAACTGGTTATTGGTCAGAACAAGTACCGGAAGAAATATTCGAGAATACGTCACATTGATGGAGAATAAAAATTCATCATTACATTAGATAAGAACAAATACAAATCTACTGCATTTTATTTTCTATTTCACTTTAAAAAAATAGTTTTCACATCAATAAAATTCAACTTATTTCACCCGTTATCACTCAAAATTGATGTGAAATAAGAATATTTGAAAGTCTGCTACATTTTGTTATAAAAAGACTGGTCTTGGCTTAATGCTCCTTCCAAATGCCACCAACATCACACCATAACCCACATGTTATAAAACATTTTTTTGACATAATTTTTTTTATTAACCTGGATATCCAACCTGTTATGCGAGCCAACTAATCCCAGAGCGACCACCTGCTTTGCAGATAGCCCGGAGTCACCGTATTTGAACCTCCGTGGCCACAAGAGGATTTTTTTTTCCTCCTTGGATTTGAACCTGGGACCTTCTAGTACTTTTGCCATAATTTGTTATAGAATAACTGGAAAACAATAAATAAACATAATTTGTTATAGAATAACTGGAAAACAATAACAACAATTGAATAGATAGAAGGAATATGTAATTCTCATCAATCATAAGTTTTTATTTATTTATAAAGATGAGTTACAAGTAGATAACTATGAGATATTTCACTTCTAATATAATATCTATCTCTATTGTCATATTATTTAGACGATAGCATAGTTATCCTACAACATAATTTAAATTATTCAAGATCGTTGATTATTCGAGTAATACCAGGAAAAAAAAAACGTGCAATGTCTCAAGCGATTTATAACATAATACGGCTCTCTGCCTAAAACTGTGGGACCGATGGAGACCCTTCATACGGTGAGGTTTCTTTTAAGGGAAAAGTCTAAAAAAACCAAATGGACTTTAATGTTTGGAATGATTAAGTCATTTGACAAATTTTTTGGAACAAATAAGTCATTGGACATTTTAAAACATGTTTTAACTCTTTGAACTTTCTAAACCTGTTAGATATACATTTTTATGACATATAAACTAATTAATGTGAAAAAATGAAGAAAAAGTCTAAAAATGGGCCAATGGACTTTCATATTCTGAACGATTAAGTCCCTAAATATTTTTTGAACAAAAAATACTTAAATCTATAAAATAAAACAAATATACCAAAAAAGTATTTATATTTACATTTACAAAAAATACTTAAATTTAAAAAAGATTATGGATAAAATTTATTTTAATAAAAAAATAAAATATATTTTTGTCAAGGATT
>NC_037528.1:19668123-19680352 GCF_001531365.2 Cynara cardunculus var. scolymus | reverse complement strand
TGGCACAATATTTTTTATTTTAATTAAAATAAATTTTATCAATAATATTTTTTAAAAATATAAGCATTTTTTTGTTAATGTAAGTATTTTTTTGGTTTAAAAAATATTTAGGGATTTAATCGTTCAAAATATAAAAGTTCATTGTTATTTTCGAATTTTTTAATTATTTTACCACATAAACCAATTTTATAGATCATAAAAATGTATCTAATAGGTTTTAAAAAGTTTAAAAAATTGTTTAACAAGTTTTAAAATATCTAAATAATTATTTATTTTGAAAAATTATCCACATACTTAAATCATTCCAGACAGTTGAAATATTATTTTTACATGAAAAATGAGAGTCATAATCAATTTTGGCGGGTTGACTTGGAATCATCGATCGGAGGGAGTACGAGTATGGAAGGAAGCAAAGCCGAAGAGGGAAATCAGACGATGAAGCTGTACTCCCACTGGATGAGCTCCTGCTCTCGTCGTGTTCGTCTTGCTCTTCACTTAAAAGGTTTCGCCTCTTTCTATACCTCATTAAATTCCATATATATATATATATATATATATATATATATATGGTTGGGTTCACGCGAGACCAAGAGTTTTTCGTGAGACTTGTAAAACCAATTTATGTTCATTGATCAACTTTATAAGCTAATGGTCTAAAGTTGCATGGTGGACAATTATGTGATTATTGAGAAGTCTCGTAGCTTTTATGAATGTTCAGATTGTTTGACTGTAGATCTAATCTAATGGTTGAGAATTGGTCTTACGGGTCTTACGAAAAACTATTGGTCTCACATAATCCAAAGTCTCTGTCTCTCTCTCTCTCTCTCTCTCTCTATATATATATATATGTATGTATGTATGGATTACTTAAATATAATTGATGACAAACTTAACCACCATCAGACACTCTAACACAGTAATATGTTAATAAGTATGAAAAATCGTGATTGAATCTTGTCGGTGATTTCTTTTCACCGACGGATTAGCGACGGATTTTAATTAATTATGTATTTAATTAAATTTTATTGTTAATCCGTCAGTAATTTAATCAAATTATTTTCTATTTTTTTGATTTAGAAAATCATCAACGAAATATATTTTATTTTTAACTAAAATAAATTTTATTAGTAATGTTTTTTAANATATATATATATATATATATATGTATGTATATGTAACTCGATCTGTTGAATGTTACTTCCGGTAGCAAAATTAACACCAGATGTAATCTACAAAGTTCGATGGATGATCAATTTTTACTTGAATTGTTTCGATATTTTCTGATGATAGAAGATACTCATGTAAACGATAAGGGTTTCTTCTCTTTATAAAATGTTGAAGGGATGATCACATAATTAACAAAAACTGGAGTCGATCCATCACAAAATGATCAATCTTTTTCCAAATTAGGATAAAACAACCACATATTTCGCAAAAACCACCATTTAAAACCCTTTCTTTAAGGGAGTAAACTATGAGTAATTCCTATACACAGTTATACACTTATGGTATATAAAAGGAAGTAACTATGAATAATTGATTTCAATATGTGTTTGTTTCTGGTATCATTTGCAGGGCTCAAATATGATTGCATAAATATAACCTCCGTCGGTGATCCAGGTGAGAATACAAATACTGCTTACATTTTGACACTTTGAAATTTGAATGGGCTAAATTTGATGTTGAGGTGCTGTAATTTTTTTTGAGGAAAATTGTTAACTACCTAAAATTAAATATCTGTTGGCTAAATCATAAATAGGTTTATAATGGTCACTTTTTGTGATTCAGAATATTTATCAAACAATTATTTTTTATTCTGCACTAAATCATACATAGCCTCTTAGAACATCTCCAATGGAGTGACTTAGAATCTAGTTTTTGCCTTTTTCTGGTCACATCATTGCCAACTCAGCAAATTAAGAACTACCATAAAACTCCACAATGGTAGTGTGTAGTGACTAAGAGCATTTCCAACAGATTCTCTAATATGGAGATTTTAGGCAAAATTTTGCTCGAACAGATTCTTCAAAACTTTTTTTCCAAAATGGAGAAAGAATGAAAGAGAGTTTGAAATTCTCCAAATTTGGAGAACTCTCAAAAAATGATTACCATGAGAGAAGCAATTTTTTATTATCACCAATAAGAAACCTTGATGTTAAATGTTTATAAGAGAGAAATAATATTTTGTTACATGTATAAAATATTTTAATAATATATTAATGTTGTAATCTCCAAAATAGTGAATCGGCTGGAGGTGAATGTAATATTTTTTTGGAGATTTTGAGTCACTATTTTGAAGAAATTTTGGAGAATCTGTTGGAGATGCTAATAAGAACCTTCTTTTGTGGGTTCCATGTATTATTTCATCATCAATAATATGGATATAAAAAACTAATAAAATGTCATTGCACACAAATTAAAGGTACAAGAACTCCATCTATATGGGTGACTTATAAAAACTCTCTCCAATGGAGGTTCTTATAAGTCGCTACACTTTTTGCTAATAAGATGCTTTTAATCATTCTAACTACTCAATAATTATGTACCAAATCATTCAACATCTACAACATATCCCCTTAGTTCTGCAAAGCGTAGAGCTCTATAATTTCTGGTGCAAAGAGAAAACTAAATTTCTTATATTGAGATTTGTAATACAGAACTTCTAAAGGTCAATCCTATGGGTTATGTCCCTGCGCTGGTGGATGACACTACTGTAATTTCAGATTCTTATGCCATCTTATTAGTGAGTCATTTATATTCATTTCTCCTTCAAAGCTCCCTTCTCATATAATTTATCACCGATGGTGCGAAATGGTGCTAGTCAATACTCTTTCCGTCCCAAAATAGATGTCCACAATGAAAAGGCACACAACTTTAGGAATGTGCAACTGTTACGCTTTTTAGTTAACTAAATGACAGTTTTACCCTTAATAATAGAGATATAAATTATCTCCATCTCATAAATAAGGGTAGAATGGGAAAGTAGACACTTTTGAAAATGGACACTTATTTTGGGATAAAATAAAATATAGAAATGTGGACCCTTATTTTGGGATAAAATAAAATATAGAAATGTGGACACTTATTTTCGCATCGAGGGATAATATTTTTATAAGATCTTTGTCAATTACAGTATCTGGACGAGAAATACCCTCAATATCCTTTGTTGCCACAAGATCTTTCGAGAAAAGCTATAAATTACCAGGTAAATAAGTTTCATTTTTTTTACTCATATGACCATGTATTAGGGAATGTTTGGTTAGAGGTATTAAGCAATAATTAATGGGGATGGAAATAAAAGAAGTTGTTTGGTTTTATATAAAATAATGGGCTCATCCCCCCGAAGCCCAAATTATCTATCTAGGTTAAACCGGGGGAATGAAAATTAACTCCCACTTTCCATTCCTTGTCATTTTCGGGCTGGGAAATGAAAAGTGGGAACGAAAATTAATTCCCATTTCCCATTCTTTGTCATTTTCATTTTCATTCCCATTTTTCATTTCTCAGCCTGAACCAAACAACCTCTTAATTCCACATCATCGAAGCAAGAAACATTGTGGGCTGATGTTCCCAATTCCTTAAACAAATTATGTTCCTAGCATCTACATAAAAGGGGGTAAGTGGATTGATTAAATTCTCGAAAAGAGAGGTTGAAGCAAATAATGTGTAGATGAGGAACTTCTTTTCCCGGAGAAGAAGCAATGACGGTATCTGGGGAATGACAACTCCCAGCAAAACCAAATAAACCCAATATATCCACTCAAAAGTAGGGTCTGAGAGGGGTAGGGTTTACACATACCTTACCTTAAGTCTTAACCACAAGGATCTATCAGTTGCTTTCGTAAAGACCCCCTACTTTTGCACAGAAGAAAGGGTGTGTTCAAGTAGGAAATAAGATAGGTAATACAACATGTAGAATAACGATTCAACGGTGTGCAAGCAGACAATGTAGTCAAGTAAAACATGTAATATAAGTAGAAAACTAATGTGCATAGCAACTTAAACATGTAGGTAAGACCAGTAAGAAAGACAAGCAAGGAAGTTAGGTCCTATCAGCACAACAACCTCCTCTCAGTACCCTTGTCACTGACTACCAGATCCTACAAAAAACACCCAATTTCTAAAAGTTTGATGGTTTATTTATTCAAAAATGGTTTAGAGATTTAATAATTCAAATAGAAAAGTTCATTAGGTTTTTCTGAACTTTTCCCTAACTTTGATATATGTAATGATCTCCTTTTTTTCGAAATATGCATTTTAGTCGTGTATTTCTGCTTCATTCACCGACTATTTGTATGTGCTAGGTTGCAAGTATTGTTTCATCCAGCATTCAGCCGCTTCAGAATACGTCATTAGTTGTGAGTAGAAACTTCTGGTGATTTCTGTTTTTTGGCATCTCATCATCTCATTCTTTTTTATCCAATTGACCATGCTTACATTTAAACAGAATTATATTGGGGAAATTGTTAGTCCTGATGAGAAGATTCCTTGGGCACAGTATCATATCAGGAAAGGGTTTGTAGGTAAGGATAATGCTGACATCATTATAATCGATCCATGTCTTGTTCTTATGCTGTTTGTGTTAGAAATCGGGGTTTTTTGATCATACAAAGACTGGATAAATCAATTGTATCACATATTGTTCGTTTTCCAAATACACTAGTTCGACCCTATTAGCCTTGGGTATCACGAACCGAGTATAGGGATAATCCAATGATAACTCTAATTACAAAGGCTGTAAAATGAGTTCCTTATATACACCTAAATTCCATGTTTTACATATTTATATGATAGATTGACAGTTTTATGATGGATAAGATTGAACCTGATCGATAACTGACTCAGAAGCTCCGAGTCGCCTTCTTAACTAGAAGCTTCTGATGCATACTTAGTCTCGAAGTTATCAAGTTTCAGAACCAACTCAAGAACCGATTCGAAACCCCTTTACGGCAATCTAAGGTGATGGAGCCAAAATTTGTGAGTGTGCACTCCGCACCTCGAACTTACTTTATGTTTGCCTTATCGATCCCAAGTAATTCACAATTACACCATTGATGAGACTAAAAGCACCAACAGTTTGAAGAGCCTTTTATCTTCTCACTTCATTTTTCTTGATACCTTCCCAAACAGGTAAACAATCTCCATACCTAGCGTTATCCTATTATATAAACCAAATCAAACGAACCTAGGAAATCCCATCTGGAGGTTGGGTCTGGGAGGGTAAAATGTACGCATACCTGACCTCTATTGTGATATATTATTGTATCCTAGTTGCACTACAAGAACAGTCCATTTTAAAGCAAGAAAACTGATAAAAGCCTAATTATGTGATCACTTCTGCAGCTCTCGAGAAGCTATTAACGAACTATGCTGGAAAATATGCTACTGGAGATGAAGTTTATCTGGTATGTTTATTCTTCACCGCTGCAATCTAAGGTGCTGCTGCATATAGTACCCGTGCAATATGACCGAGGCTTGAATTTTGTTATCTTCATGATTGCCGGAAGGCTAGGTTGTAACGGGATATGTGGTGGCCAAAAATCATAGGTCCTATAATAGACCTTAATAGGTCCTATGAACCAAATCAGTACCTAGAATCTAGATAGACCTTAAGGGCTTGAATTTTGTTATCTTCTTTGTCCTATAATAGACCTTAATAGGTTCTATGAACCAAATCAGTACCTAGATAGACATTAAGGGCTTGAATTTTGTTATCTTCTAGGTCCTATAATAGACCTTAATAGGGGGAAATGTACATAAATAGCCAAAGCTGATAGGTGGTTTCACTTTTTAGCCATTTTCTAACCCAAATTCACTTTTTAGCCAATCCTTATGCAGAAGGCTTACACATAAGGATTGGCTAAAAAGTGAATTTGGGTCAGAAAATGGTTAAAAAGTGAAAGCCTATTTGCTGATTGGCTATTTCTATCAATTTCCCCTTAATAGGTCCTATGAACCAAATCAGTACCTAGATAGATATTAAGGGTCGTTTGGTACAAAGGACACCTAGATAGACCTCAAGGGTGCATCTGCCGTTAGGTACATAGCACGGTACAAAAATTTGTCATCCCACGTTTGGTGCGACATCAGACTGATGCATGAAAGGACCTAAATGAGACAAAGATGCATGTTTTCTCCCCACCAAAATAAGTGAAATAAAAGTCATGTAGATTGGACAAGATTGATAAATTAGTAAACCACCCATGTCAAATTAATACCCTAAAACCTTCCACAATTCTTTCACCTGCCTATATCAGTCTGTTACCAAATCCACCCTAAAAGTTATGGAGGATGAGTCTATTAAACTTACATTTGAAATACATGCTGAAAGTGAATAGCCAGAAGTTCTCCAAAATCCCCAATTGATTGGATTTCTATGCAGTTATTTACGTTTGTTATATATATTTTATTGGTTGTTTGCAGGCCGACTTGTATCTAGCACCCCAACTTGATAATGCAATCAACCGATACAAGCTTGATATGGTAGTGCCTGCTCACAAGAGCTACTAATATGCGAAGTTTATACTTTTAGTTTTTATAAATTGCATTTGTCTATTGTTTCTGCTGGTTCCTTTACATTTTCATCGTGTTCAGTTTTCTGCATAACGTCATTATTCCAACCAGTAACATTTGTCTGTTAATTGGTGCAGACTGAGTTCCCTCTCCTAAGTAAATTGAACAAGGCTTACAGCGAATTGCCATCTTTCCAACAAATGCTGGCTGAAACACAAAATCTAGATGCAGGTCAAGTGAAGTAGTATATGCATATACATACATATATACATATTATATATATATATATATATAGAGGTTGGTTATTATACAACCCTTGACATTTGTGCAACCAATACAACCCAATCTCAACCGTCCATTTCATTTGATTAATATGTGATTTCATAGAAGTTTTGATTGTTTCCTAATATAAAGTATTGATCATAATTAATGAACCATATTCATCTTCCATAAATATTCAAATCATAATAAATGAACTCTCATCATTTCCATAAATATCTTAATTTATTGGGTTGCATTGGCTGTACAAATACTACGGGTTGTATTTGAAACAAACTCTATATATATATATATATATATATATATAGACGAGGGATCGTGTAAGAATAATAATTATGATGAGAATGGTGAGAATACTTCTGAATCGTTGGATGAGTCGACTTTTAATCTAACTTCATTTTCCTTCAACTACTTTCAGTACCTTCAACTACATTCATCTACCTTTATCTTCACTTTTAGTCACTTTCACGAACTCTTACATATGTTAATCACTTTCCATATGCATGAATTTGTTAATGTTTCCGTCATGATGATAAAAATAGGTAAACAATGGTAGTTAAAAGTAGATGAATGTATATGAAGCTTTTGTTCTCACCTTCTCACCATAACTAATTCTCACCAGAACCCAACCCCCCCCTCTCTCTCTCTCTCTCTCTTTCTCTCTCTCTCTCTCTCTCTCTCTCTATATATATATATATATATATAAACTCCATGAGATTGCATTTAAAAATCATATTTTTTAAAGTATATAATATTTATATATACCAAAGCCCAGATACAATCCTCCCTTTTTGTGATGTTTGAATCCTTGACCTCTAGGAGGTTGGGATTACCGGTTTATTGACCATTGATCCTTTGGCTTGAACATTGCCGGTTAGTTTATGAGCATAAAAATCATGTTAGCAAATGCAGGGTTCTGGTTACTGAAAACTATTCAAATTTATGGATCTTGGAACGAGTAAATCTATAGGCACGAAGACGATGGCTATTGTTTTGTCCATTCGAATTTAGTCATAGTTTCTTATTCAACTTTTTGTTCACACTTTAAAAGATTTCTGATCTGACATTCTATCAATCTTTTTATGCAGATAAGATATTCGGTTTGGTCAAGAAATTGGCGGCTTAAGACTCTTCATGTGAAGGGAAACCCACACTCGCACTTGAATAAAATCTAGGAGCTTAGGGCGTCCTCTGTCTCCTTAAATTATACGTGGTCATTGTTTACCTGTTAGCCCTATGGCTTCGACGATGCACGTTGGTAAAATATACTTTTGTTAGTTGTGAGTGTCCGGACCAACTTGTGAACACTTCGATTAATCTCATGGGGCGTGGTGGCCTTGGAGAGATTTGAACCGGTGACCTATAGGAGTCCCAAAGGCCCAAACTTTGTGTACTTGATGTATAATGATTATGAAACTCGAATATGTGTCAACTTGACTACAACCAACAAGGTCTTATAGCTTTGGTTCGGCTTTTGCTATGTTGCGCATTAGCCCGATGCGTTGTCTATGAAAGTATAAAAACTAATGTTACACGATGATGATGATGATGTTAATGTATGGATCGTCGATTATGAATTCATTGTCATTGCTACTTGCATGTGGAAAATAACAGTTACGAGTGTGTAGAATATCATATGATTCAATTAGAACCATGGTTCTAAATAACTCGTTATCGCCTTGTTATGGTGCATTATAACACGAAGACTTGGCTTAGTCACCACGTTAATCCATGTGGCTCCACTTTAAGGTTTGACTTGTGTCGTAACGTGTTATGATGTGTTATTTTGTACGGATGGTGTTTTTTTTATTATTTTTTTGAATGTATAACTCGAGGGATAAATGATAAATGTATACGACACCTGAGACTTAAATAAACATTAAAAGGAAACATAATAACTAAAATCCTAAATAAGTAAAAGGGTGTTTGAATGTGTTTCCAAAATGATAATTGTGAAGTTCAAAATCAGAATAAGATTATTAGCTGCAATGAAATAGTTAAAGACCTTGAGTTTGTTGTTCATTCTCACTAGTTTTAAGTCCCTTCTAAGCCATGAAGTGTTGCTTGACTGTTAACTTTACAACCATTAAAGTTACTCCAGTTGTGCGAAAACTGGTCAAGACGCCCACATTTTTTAAAAAGATACCGAAGTTAAAATTAATTCATCCTGAAAAATCAGTTTTACCTCAACAATTCTTTTCTGTTTCATCAAGATATGACTATTTTGACAAAAGAAAATAAGAATTCCAAATCCGAGTCAATATACAGATATATATTGGGGAAATTAATTAAAATGACCATTTTGACCGCATGGTTTTACTACTTTTAACTATGAAAGACTAAAATAGAAATGAATTCTAAGGGCAAAACACTACTTTTAACTATGAGAGCAAAACACTATTTCTATTATGAAGGACTAAAATAGACATGAATTATAATCATAGGGATGAAAAAATCAATAAATTTTAGATCATAAGGACGAAAAAGATACTAATGGATTCGAGCCCATAATCATGGGTTCTAATGCACGAGAACTTGTAGCACTTACCAATGAGGCCCTTCCTCTCCATTATTTCAAAAAGGTACTTTTGGAACACCAATAGGCGTTAAATGAAAGAAAAAAAATAATGAATTATAAATCATATGGAAGAAAATCATAATTTCAAAACAATAAGGACAGAGATAGAAATTTGTAACAAACCACAGGGACTAAAAATGTAATTTACTCTATATATCTAAAATAAAATTAATTACATTCAATATTTACTATGCCTTTTCTCGAATTTTAGAAGAAAAGGAAAAAACCAATAGAAAAATATTTTTTTTATTTATTAGAAGGGTCTCGTGTAATGCAGCGAGATAAATCTTTATTTTAATGTTTAATTTTTATTATTTGTCTCTATCAATATAATACGATTTTACATGGTTTTGAGAAATCGATGATGTTTTTATTTTTGAATGAAATATAAATTTGAAGATAGCATAAAAAAATTTAAAAACTAAAATTGATATTAGTATTAAATTAACTATTTAATAGTTCTCATTTTTTGATGTAACTTCTTTAATTCAATTTTTTATTATAATTTAATTTAGGTCTAATAACAAAGTAATTTATTTTTGGTTTAATAATATAATTTTTATTAAAGATAATAATTAAACATTCGGTTAGAAACTCAATGATTATCTTAATTATATTTTAGATTTCCTATATTTAAAATATATGTTTATCCTATATTTGATTATGTTTATCTGCAGTTAGTTACACGAATTTAAAAATAAAGCTTTAATAAGTTGTACTTACGCAAAGTCACTTATAAACTTGAATTTTAAGTAATATGTATCAATAAACAGTACTTCATGCATAAAAAATGATTTTTAAGAGTTTTTATCAAATGCTTTATAATATAGTATAGATATAGATATTCTCAGGAGGAAAGGAAAAGAAAGAAAATAATTTTGTGCGTTTTTAAACAACTGAAAAATTGAAAAGATGCCAGTTTTTCAAATTTACTGTTTAAAAATATATCCTTTAAAATAAAAAACTACATAGTTTTTTTGATTTAGTAGTAACTTTTTAAGGAGTTTTAATTTCTTTCCTGTTATTTCCTTCCATTTCTTTTGTTCCCCAAAAAAGTTTGGAAAACACGAGTTTTTTTTTATTACTTTCCATCCATTTCATTCATAATAAAGGTTTCGAGAATACAATGTTAATATTTTGTACATAATTTTGTTTTGAAAAACCATGCGATAATATTTGAAAACTTATTATTTTCGCAAAAATTCAATTTTAATTGGTTTTGTCTTTCCGTTGTACCATTTCATTATAATTAATTAAAATCGGAATGTGAATACATGATCTAGGTTGCAAACCCCTTAAAAAGTCTGTTTCAGCCCGCATAAATGAAGCAAGACGTACTGCTGCCCACCCTAGGAATAATAGAAGAGAGTTATCTCTCGCTGGCTTAAAAGTCGACGATTAGACATCTTTTAGCCTTTTCGTCTAGAATATCATAAATCCTAGGATTGGTTTAATTAATATTAAATACAATTCATAAAATATCATTTTTCCATTTAATTTTAAGGATTCTCATTGGGAGAAATAAGGAAGTGTTTGGTTAGAGGTATTAAGCAGTAATCAAAAAACTGTTTGATTTTCTATAATATAATGGGCTCATTCATCCAGAAGCCCAAAATTTTATTCATGGTTAAACTGGGGGAATGCAAATTCATTAAAATGCTGGATTAATGAAATATTTTATATTATAATCAATGTTGGATTTTATAAAATGAAAGAATCTGTTGGAGATGAATGTAATATCTTTAGAGATTTTGATCTTTTGTTCTCCATTTTAGAGAAATTTTAAGAAATCTGTTGGAGATGCTCTTAGAAAAGAGAAATTATATTTTATTTTTCTCGTCAATAAAAAATCTTGAAATTAAATGTTTAAGAGAAATAAATAACATTTTATTAATTGAATCAAATATTTTAATAATATAATTAATAGAGGTGTTCATGGTCCGATTTGAGCGGTTTAACTCGTCATACCACAAACCAAACCGTAATGATGGTTTATAAAATTCTCAAACCGAGTTTGACATCAAGTGTCCAGACCGGTCAAACCAGACCATGAAAAAGCGGTCTGGTCTGACCGGTTTAGGCGGTTTGGACCTTAATGATAAATAATTAAATTATATATATATATATATATATATATTTGGCGGTCGTTTTGGTTCAAACCGCCCAAAAAAGGTTATAGATCGTACCAGATCGCCCGGTTTTGCTATTTTTCAAACCAAACCAAACCGTCAGACCGTTTAAACCGCCAAAAACGGTCCGGTTTGACTTGATTCGGTTGGTTTGAACGGTCCAACGGTTTTTTTGAACACCCCTAATAATTAATATCATAATCTTTAGAATATAACAGCTCTTGGAGATTAAAGTAATTTTTCTTTGTAAATTTGGATTTTTAATTCTCTATTTTGAAAAATCTATCAGATTTGTTCTTGAAATTAAATATATAGAAGAAAAATAATATTTTATGAAATATTTAAATATTTTAATAATACTAGAGGAGTACTCGCGTAATGCAGCGAGACACATCTCGATTTTAATGTTCAATTTTATTACTTGTCTCTGTCGATGTTATTGTAACAATCCTCACATCTTAATACACATAATTCACATCATCATTCTCATAATACTAAAATAGTATTATTACAAAACATGAACTATCAAAATGTATTTTTTTAATACATATGCATAACAAGCTAATATCAACAATTTAGAGTTGTCCCTTGCCTTTATCTTTCAGAGCACGCTGTCCTGCAAAAYAGGTTAATCCAACATTTGAGCGTTAGACCAAAAGGTCTAGTGAGTGTATAATCTCATTCAACAATATACATTCCAAACAATCAGTTTAGAATCAAACCTGTTCTG
>NC_037528.1:19621198-19661133 GCF_001531365.2 Cynara cardunculus var. scolymus | reverse complement strand
TAATTATATTTTAGATTTTTTATATTTAAAATGAGATCTTTATCCTGTATTTGATTATGTTTATCTATAGTTAGTTACACGAATTCAAATATGAACCTTTAATAAGTTGTACTTACACAAAGTCTACTTATAATCTTGAGTTTTAAATAATATGAATTAATAAATAAAAAATGGTTTTTAATAATTTAATGTAGTATAAATGAAAAATTAAAATTTTTTATCATTTAATTTAAAATTCCAAAATCAATAATCAATTGGATGAGTAACGTCAAACACCCTGTTAATCGGCGGAGTTCCCAATATCACGAACCTAATTTACCCTTTATTACCTATATATACCTAATGCTCTCTCCATTTACACACTCATCGTTCTCTCCGCCGAGTCTACCAGAAATCAACCTCATCGGATCGGCGTATGGCGACGTTCACCGGAGCATCCTTCACCACTCTGCTCTCTTCTCAACAGATTTCACGACAATGCCTGGTATACCACTCTCTCTCTCTCTCTCTACCAAATTCTCCCACCGTGATCTGCAAAACGCATTATTTTCCTGCTAATCGATTTTCATTTCACCTTTTTGTTGGTTTGATCATTAATTAAAGGCGAAGTTTGTTTTTTTCTATTATATCATATGTTCAACGTAATCTGTATTTAATTTCTCTTCGTATTGCTTCTGGTTGTTAAATCACTCTTTTAAGTCCCAAAATACACATTCATTGATTGTTAGAAACATTACTTCATGACGATTTTGAATAATTACTCCATTTGTTTAATTGTATGAGTCTCGTTTATTAAGCTATAAGCCTATAATTGATGATTGTGAGAAGAAATTTGTCAAGGAAAGTTTGTGTAAGAAACGAAAAACTACGACAGTAGTGTGCAAGTATTGATTAGAAGTTGGATAAAAAACGAAAACTCCGTATATTTGAGTACAGAGAACCAAAATCCAGGTGGCTCATTTATTTGGGATAGAAGGAGGTGATCATGCTTAGGTTGTAGACTTGTAGTGTCAATTTTCAATCCAGATGATACTTCATGCAGTTTTGAGAAAGGAAAAAGGAGAGGTAGGGTTTAGGAATGGGGTTATATTGCATTAAAATTGTTGTGGATTCTAAGTATCTGAAGAACTTTTGATAACTGCATTGAACTTTATAACAACTGCTCCATCCGGCCAAGAATCAACAATTTTTGTCACTCAAAATGAATATTCTTTCTCTGGAAAGTTCTTTTTCCAAATTTACATGTTTGGGGTACTAATTACAATTACCGGAACATGTTAGTGTGATTGATTAAATTTTCTTATTGATTGGGAATTTAAGGTGTTCCATCATTAATCAAAGATTCCTATTAAATCATATGCCAAGTCAATTGGTGTATTCTATTGACATAGAGGAAGTAACCTATAATCAGAAAAAGTTGATGGTTGGTCAGAAACAAATACTATATATCATATCTTGTTTGTGGTATACTTGAGGCCTTGATGGGATACTTTTCGTCTGTAGCTTGTGGAACGAGAGGCAGCAGGTCGGGTCAACCATATAATAAACAAGAAAATAAAATCTATTGCTATTATTTCAGATATATACACTAATGGCTTCTGTCTTCCAAAATTTTATATAGGCACCAACCAGGATCTCTGGCCTGAAGTTGGTTTCTTTTTCCCGTTCGGGAAGGAGCAATCTCCCTTTATCATTCCACCGCCTTCAGGTTTCCTGCGCTGTAAGTGACTCCCCCTTTGTTACTTCTGCTTGCTTTGGTATGAACATCCATGAATGAACTAGTTGATCAAAGATTATCAAATCAATTAGGATGTTACTATGTGGGAATTCCATGGAGGAGATACTATGATGGTCACATTATCGTAGTTTGATATGGTATTTAGTTTTAGGTGTGGTTTGCTCGAATGGGCTGGTGTTCATGAGTCCATGCATCTTTTTTGCACTATAATGCTGCTCTCTTCTTTCCCATTTGGGTTTCTTCTCTTTTCATAAGAACTCATAATCCCACGTCTTTGGGCAGGCCAAGCAAGAGACGGTGGAAAAGGTATGTGGGATCGTGAGGAAACAACTCGCTCTAAATGATGACACTGCAGTTACTGGGGAATCAAAGTTTGCTGCACTAGGAGCTGATTCACTTGACACGGTACTTCAATTCTATAATATATAGAATTTTCTTAGTCCGGTCTTCTCTTAAACATTGATCAGTTGTTAATTTCGTATATTGTTGATTGCAGGTTGAGATAGTGATGGGGCTTGAAGAAGAGTTCGGTATCAGTGTGGAAGAGGAGAGTGCCCAGAGCATCGCTACCGTTCAGGATGCAGCAGATCTTATCGAGAAGCTCATCGAGAAAACCAGTACTGCTTAATTATTAGGTCTTAATTTCCCTTCCTTTCTTGTCTTCAACTGTGTTGTTTTTGGTTTTAGTTGGTAAACAGGATTATATATGGTCCTTTTCAAACAACTTCCTTCGCGCTTGCTATAATATATAAACAGCGTTCTCTCTATGTTTTCCAAGTGATAATAGGCTTACAATTTTAGTCCACTAAAACAGCGTCAATATGCAATAATTCACCTGGTAAACGCTTACTATAGTAAGAGTCGTCCCCTCACTTACCGGGTAAGACTCTTGGTCCTTGTCTCGCTCTTACCGGGTAAGATTCTTGGTCCTGGTAAAAAGACTTGGTGTTCATTTACCAGAGTAAACGTTTGGTAAACGGTCCCTAAGTTGCGACCATTTAGGGGTGCCGAGAATTGCAATGCTACTCACCGCTAAATGGCCGATTTCTTTAGCAAAAATAGCGGTCCGCGTAACCCTTATTTGTGGTAGGGCTTTTTTTATGTCCAAGTGTCTAACCGACTTATATTGGATCTATTTTAATGATTTGGGCTTCTATTTATTTATTTATTTTTTTGATTAACCTGAATATATCAATCCACTATGTGAGCCGACTGATTCCAGAGCTTCTATTTATTTTTCTAGTACGCAATTATAAGATTTAGGTTTTCAACATCATCGAGCATTCAACCATCTCCGTTCATTAACCGTGGTCCTTGCTCCCTCTATTTATTAATCGTTTCTAATATTCACTATTTCAAATCACAGTACTGACCGTATTTTGGACTTAGACCGTTGTAGCAACATAGGCGATTACTGAAGATGGAATAGGTGTCTTGTAGAATAAAAGGGAGGGTCGGGTTGTGAGGTTTTAAAAAGAGATCTTTACCATGTTTTATCCAAACATCCAAATGTTTTCAGATACAATATACGGTGTTAGTTACTAGGAGCATCTCCAGCCCACCGGTAAAACTTTATGTTAGTATTTTCACGTAAAAGAATACATTACTTAGGATAATGTTTTTTTGAGGAAAGACATGATAACATTAAAAAGCCAAAATATAACATTCTTACTAAAGAACTGCAAGGAACAGATACCAAAGAGGGAAACAAGCAAAGGAAAGGTCTCAAGAAGTAGCAAAAGAAGGGAACCTAAACTATATTGTCTTGAAATAGACTGATCTTTAGCTCGGAATCAATCCGGTAGGATGGTTAAAACTGGATGTTACCGCAAAGATCACCATGCGCAATATGAAAATACAATTAGCGTTCTTGAATTTTCAAAGAGAATAAGTTGCAATCTAAAAAACCGCTTGACACACACCCTTCGACAATCCTACGGTTTTGTCTCCCACCATGTAGATCAAGAACTCGGAGATAGGAGAAGGTAGAACGAAGTTGATATTCCATCACTAAAAGATGATATTTCATAATGACGAGACGGCCTTGCAACCAAGTAGATAACGATCTATTGATTCAACATGGTCTCTACAACAGGGGCGGAACCCACTCCATACGATACAACGGAACAGGCATCACTTAGTTCCTTTGTCATAGTGTAAAAAATTATAGGGTCATGAAGGGTGTCACCGTATCATTTTGTTGTGTACAACCGTATATATTTTGAAACTACAATAATAACATAAGTTTTCCTTGGTAGAGTTGGTTTGCATGTCTTTCTCCCACCCTAGGCACATGTTCACATCTTGTTTGTCATTTCTTAGTTTTTTAGCTTTTAATTTCAAATTTATTATGTTTTTAGAAAAAAAAATTGCATTAAAAAATTTGAACATGTGACCTCAAATATTTTTGTAAAAACGAAGAACTAACCATCAGACCAATAGTAATTTTATATAAAAATAAATTATATTTTTTTATAGTTAAATGGTGTCATTACTTAAAAAAAAGTTCTAGGTCTACCTCTACTCTACAAGACAAACAAAGCATTAAGTCCATATCAATTTATTATGTTAGTTAAATAGTGTCAATAATAATTTGACATGATTTTTACATTTGAAACTTCACAACAAAATACTGTGAAAATAACCCTTACTTACAGTGTTTTTGCTATGAATATTTGTCTTTTTCACCTTCACAACATTTTATTGTGAAATTTCAAATATAAAAATCGCTTTTCATAAAAATAATCCAGTCTCACATGAACCAAATTAACATGATAAAAGCTATATTATCGAATGTACGTAATTTCAGAAAAATAAGAAAGTGTGGTGTCGATATGCAAGTGGAGCAATAAGGACCACAACATCTTGTGGATAAAAATGCAACACGTGAAACCATCTTTTCCACATGTTTACCAAATATTTAAAATGTGCACGTTTTTATTGAGTTCTTTGTGTAAATTATTATGATTTAGTATTTTGTTTTTATGTATTTTTTTTTAATTTTTATATCCTATATCTATAGTATATTATAAAACATTTCATAAAAACTTTTAAAAATCATTTTTTATGCATGAAATTTCATATATTGATGTATATTACTTAAAATTCAAGATTACAAATAATTATGCATAAATATAACTTATTAAAGCTCGATTTTTAAAATCGTGTAACCAACTAGGGATACACATGATCAAATAGATGATAAATATTTCATTTTAAAATATAAATAATCTAAAATATAATTAGGATAATTATCGAATTCTAACAAAATAATTAATTATTATCTTTATAAGAAAATTATATTATTAAACCAAATATAAATTACTTCGTTATTGAACCTAAATTAAATTATAATTAAAAATTGAATTGAAAAATTACACAAAAAATAGTTAATTGATACTAATATCGATGTATTTTTGTCAATTTTTTATGATATTTTCAAATTTATTCAAAAATAAAAACATTATTGTTTTTATAAAATCACATAAGACCATACTATAATATCGACTGAAATAAAGAATAAAATGAAATATTAAAATCAAGATGTATCTCGCTGAATTGCACAAATTTCCTTCTAATCTATATTATATTATAAAGCATTTGACAAAAACTCTTAAAAATCATTTTTTATGCATGAAGTACTGTTTATTGATCCATATTACTTAAAATTTAAGATTACAAGTAAATTGTACATAAGTACAACTTATTAAAGCTCCATATTTGAATTCGTGTAACTAACTGCAGATAAAGATAATCAAATATATTGGATAAACATCTCATTTTAAATATAAAAAATCTAAAATATAATTAGCATAATCATTGAGTTCTAACAAATACTTAGTTATTATCTTTATAAAAATTATATTATTAAACCAAAATTAAATTTCTTTGTTTCTAAACCTAAATTAAATTATAATTGAAAAAAATTGAATTAAGGAAATTACACCGAAACATAATAACTTTTAAAAAGATTAATTTGATACTGATATCGATATTTTTTTTTCAAAATTTAATGATATTTTCAAATTTATATTTTATTAAAAAATAAGAATATTATCGCTTTCTCAGAACCACATAAACCGTATTATATCGACATAAAAAAAGAATAAAACGAAACACTGAAATCAAGATGTGTCTCGATGCATTGCACGAGTACCCTTCTAAGGGTACTCGTGCAATGCATCGAGACACATCTTGATTTTAGTGTTTCGTTTTTTTATGTCGATATAATACATTTTTATGTGTTTATGAGAAAACGATAATATTTTTATTTTTGAATAAAATATAAATTTAAAAATACCATAAAATTTTGAAAAAAAAAATATTGATATCAGTATCAAATTAATCTTTTTAAAAATTCGAATGTAATTTTCTTAATTAATTTTTTAATTAAAATTTAATTTAAATTTAATAATATAATATTTTAAAAAGATAATAACTAAATATTGTGTTATTTTTCTTTCTCTTTCTCTATCTCATCCAACATTATCTCTTCTTCTCCTTGCTGCTCTATGCCTTAAAACACAAATCCATCACCCACGTCGACAATCACTCATTTCTAGTCATCATCCCAACATGATGAATTGGAACAGAAGTGCGGATGGTTGTGTTTGGGATGGAATCTCAATCACTCGCAACAAGTTTTCTGGAAACCCTAATTACTCTCGATTCCAGCTGTGGCATGCTCAGAAGTACCATCGCAGCAATTGCTTATTTCAGAAGAACTTCCCTTTTTAATCTTAATCTCTCTTCTTTGACATATTCGGATCTTGAAGAACCAATGGATGATCATCTATGGTGCTGAACAGATCCAGAATGTTAATTAATGGAGATTAAGATGAACATATACGAAAGGGGGATTTTTTCCTCCAAGGAGATTCTTGAAAACATGAGTTTCAATTCTTGTATCGATCGAAACAACAGATTTACGAAGATGTATGGTACTTTTGAGGTTGCCACAACTGAGATCGAGAGCAATTACAACTCCAGTAAACTAGTTGCAAGTGACTCCATCCGAGGTGCAATGATCTGCACCTCTGTTCGAGTTCTTCATGTTTGTATAATATGACTACGTCCATTACATCTGTTTCTAATACCTAATTCTCGTCATATTTATGTTGGGTTGGGTTTATGGACCCGTCCAACCAATTTATGTTCATTGATTAGTTTTATAAGCTGATGATCTAATGGTCTAAGTTGTATGGCAGCAATTTTATGATTATTGAGAAGTCTTCTGATGATTATGAATGTTCAGACCGTAAATCTAATTCAAGGGTTAGGAATTGGTCTTATGGGTCTCATGAAAAACCTTTGGTCTCACATGATCCCAAGTCTATTTATGTTTGCAGACTTTCTTACTTTTCGTGAAGGATTAGACCCAGTAAATAGATACAAGAAATTATATCGAATTTATTATCGATTTTTTTTATCTGTCTTGATTTCATTTGGTTCAATGGCGGCCATAGCATGTGGGCCATGGTGCCAATTAGATTGACCATCAATATGTTCACAGAAGGTTGTTTGTTTACCTTTTAATAGTTGTATTAAGATGTATTATTTGAATCGTTAAAAGGAGAATCTTATTTGGTAGAAAAAATATATGTCTCTTAATGATTCTAAAATCCCTTGAATGATTTTGTATCATGGGCCTCCCTTAACCATTTGGCGCCTTAATTTCATTGTAAACAATTATATTTCATTTTGCATTATATCATGAGAGCTTCTTAATTATTCTGACCACTTGATCATTTTGTACCAAACTATTCAGCAACTGCCAAACAACTCCTAAGTATATATGAATGCATATGTTTTAATTTTTTAAAAAAATTCCGGTTAATTAATATATGATTTAACATATCTCGAATTATAATCGTCTTTGCACATTTGTCCGTACTTTCCATCATTAAGAAGACATTTAGGTCTTTGACGTGTAGCTCAATTGGTAATAAGGTGAGTTGAATGAGTTAAGAAATATCTGTTCACATTAGTGTCTTTGGAGATAGGTTTCATGTACAATTGATTGAGTTTAAAGTAAAAAATGCTTTAAGGAATGGTAGTTTTTTTGTACCGTAAATCTTTGATCGTGGTTTTGAAAACAAAGAATGTTGTTGAAATGAAAGAATTTTCTCAGGTTCGAGTGTCAAACATGTTCGTAATTTCATTAAAAGTTTCAAATACTTTTTGTTAGTGTTTTGAACGTTTATATTATAGACTTTAGATATCCATGTCAGATATATTGAATTTTTGCAGTTTGACTCTATACTTTTCAACGACGAGATTTTGGAAAAAAAAATTTAACTGAGACGTATACAGGCTTCCAAATTTGAAAAATATTTGACATATAAATATAACTATTGATCCAACTTTGAGTGATCATATGTAGGGGTGCTCAGAAGTCCGATCAATCCAACCCAATCCAACGCGAAATAACTTAACCCGAAGCAACCCGATGTCTAATCGAGTTGTAAAATTGTCAAACTGTAGGTATTGAGTTGATATTGGGTTACTATTATTTGAACTCAACCCAACCCGATGAACTTGATATTCTTTTATTTATTAGATTTAATATGATTGTTGAATTTCTAATAATATATACATTAGACGATTATACTATCATGTATGCTCTTCATATACACATATTTTCAATCTATTTACATCTCTATATAACTCATTCGTATATATATTCAGTAACTGTGAACATTTATATGTAAATTGAGAAAATTAACTGAATGTAATATACGTAAGAAGTATGGATAAGTTGTATCAAATGGTTGATGATGAAAAAGAAATAACAGATTCAAGGTTAGAAGAATATTTTAATGTACCAAAGTATCAACCCGACTAACCCGAACAACCCGTACGGGTTGGGTTGGGTTGCACTTTGATTTGAGTTGGGTTGGGTTAAGATTTTTCAAACCGCAAGCATTGGGTTGGGTTGTTCAAATGTCAACCCAACCCATGAGCACCCCTAATCATATGTGTATTGAAAAGTTTTGATATATCATCTTTAGTGTGATAGTCATTTGGTCTTATTGAGATTTTTATCAGATTAAAGGGTTTTTAGTCAAGCTTTAACACGTGTTATGAGGTGCAAATAAAGCTAACTTCAACTCAGGATTGACTAATGACGAGGTCAAGGGGGTCGCGCCCCCTTGTGGGTTATCGAGTAGCGCCCCATGCAATGGTCCCCCTAGCTGATTAGTGGGCAGGGTCAACCTGAAACAGTATGCATCAGAAGCTAACAACACTAAATGTCATTGTAAATATGCAACCAAATGATACGATTATGATATTGTTCGTATGTGATGTGATTGATAAATGTATATCTATACGTACAACTATATAACTTACACTTACATACATGTGTCATGTGTGTGGCCTGGACTTCAGGCTCACTAGGTTCGAGCTTTTTCAGGGCCATTCAGGCTTGAGTTTCGGCTTTTTGTGCATTTCTAGTCCACTCATTACTAGTTCAGAAATTGGAGACCGAATATAAGAAACTATAAATCCGTGATTTTTTTTAAATCAAAATAAAATAAATTGGGGATGTATTTATTTTACTTCACCCAGCCAATCAATTATACAAGAAGCATTATACTTAATTTCAAACAAGAGTAAGCTGCTCATCAACTCCAATGGATTGAATGGATGCAATCTGTTTCCTTAAGCCTGCAAGCTCTTCTCCAGCATCACATACAAATGCAGAAGCTTGTCTGCCTGATAATGTTGCCCCTTCCATGCTGTCTATATAGTCCTGCATCACCCCAATAACTGTTAATATAATTCCAATCTACACTTAAAAAAGACTAGACTTCATTGTTATATATATACGGAATTTATGAAAATGCCAAGAAAAAAGACCTGTTTTGTGTATGAACCCGCCAGGAAGAAATTCTTGATTGGTGTTTTCTGGTCAGGTCTAAATGGATCTTTACCAGGTCCCTCTCGATACAGAGATTGTGCAATCTTCACCACCGATGACCAGGTAACTTCAAGACCTTGGGAAGATGGGAAGAGAGCCAAAACCTACTCCATCGACTAAAAACCATAAGAATCTGACCACATTATGAAACTTTCTACCCATCACTACGCCCTCATCCCATAGTTTTTGCACTTCAGAAAAATCTAATCAAGCGCCAACTCTTCTTAAAATACTATATACTGTATTTTAGAGTCCCACGTCCGCTAGATTTGGACCATTTCTTCTCTCTCTCTCTCTCTCTATATATATATATATATATGATGCTGGAACCATCGTTCTCTCCTCAAGGGCTCTTTTGGAGAGCAATCTAAGAGGCTCCACATATTCTCACACTTTGAATAACCAAATACTTAGAAACATAATAAAAATGATGTCTGCCACCAACCTGTTTTGCAACCCGGCTTATAATTTCTTCGTTTGGTAAAGGCATGTATGGGTCCCCTGGGGTAAGCACACATCTGCACAGTAAAAGAGTACTGTGAGTTATAGATGCACTAAACTGCTAACAAATGCAGCATACAATATATTGGCCATACTCATATGTGAGCCATAGGGGTAACACCAGGCTCATAGCGTAGCAGTTTCCTGTTTGAAGTCAGGTTTGTGTTTCACCCCTTTCAGTTCTCAAAAACAAATGTGTTTCCTAACCAAATGTGTGCGTGGGTGTTTGGAATTGTGTAAAGAACGCATAAATGTTCTTCTCATAAGAATTAAGGAGTTGAAGTTTATAAGCATCGCATACTGGAGCAATGAGCCTTGTCCTTCAATATAGTAATCTTCTGGTGAAGCCAGTGCTAGGTCTGCAAAACAGGAAAAATCTGCATCCGGGGTATATAGGAGATTGTCCAAACCTGCAGCTTCCCTCAATTGCCTAGAAATCAAAAATTAAGAAGTTACTTTAGAAACAACATTTGTATAAGGGGAATGTTCACATGAGAACTATAAATATTTCAGAAACGTGAGAACCAGTATATGCATATGCATATACACTATATGAATTTAAGTGAGTATATGCACCAATGCATATGTACATTTATATATAGTACATATACATTAATAGACTCAGGTTCAAGGGAAAACCCCAAAAAATCGAAAATTAAGGAACACCCTAATAACCATTCATTTGTCCAGTATGCACATGTGCATAAAATGCAAACGTGCATAGAAACCAAGAAACGTTTCAATTACTTTTATGCACATGTGTATACAGAACAAATGAAAGGTTATTAGAGTGTTCCTCAGTTAGCCATTTTTTGCTGTTTTCCCTTGAACCTGACTCTATATATATAATGCATATACATTGATAAATATGATAATTAACATGTACATATTTCAATAGTGTATATGCATCAATGCATATATCTGCATATACTAGTTCTCATGGTTCTCAAAATCTCATTTGAACCTTCCCCATCTGTATAAAATCCTTAAAGATTGGGGGGGATGGAAGCACATCTACCCCTCGGTGTGAAAGGGATCTGGACATACAAACTCACCTAGATCGTTCTAGATCCTGTAATTCTGTTACCCAACCATTATACCGAAGTTGTACTGTCACAACTGGAACACCAACTAGTTTGTAGATATCATCAAAGAATTCCCAATCCCTCCACTTAGACGGCAGAAGTCTTTTAATACCAGGGACATCACATGCTGCCATTTGATGGGATTGTGTTAATTACTGAATTTTTTTGGAAAAGATTTCTCTGTTTTCTTTCTTTTGGGGGATGAGGTGATATTAATAGATACAAACCTGCTACATATGCATCTGCCTTCACAATTTTCTTTTGAGTAGCCTGGAAAAGCTCAAAGACGTCAGTAATCTTCACACTAATGGAATGCACAGTACCATCAAGAGCTCCCTTATTGCATTGATTTCATTTTATCATAATATATAAGAAAGGATCATTTTATTACAAACTTATATATGGTAAAAGAGTTGCAATATTTTCTAAGTGAATCTGGTTTCAACAGCATGGGTAATCAACAAAACGTTCGATGAAGAACGCATTAAATGACTTTTTTTATTACGAATATATATACATGTAAAAGGATCAATGTGAAACATCAACATTAACCTGCCAACAATAATTTGAGCAGACAATTTCGGCATTACGCAAAAAAGAAAGATCGTAAAAAAGCTGTGAGGTTTCACCAACTGCCGGATTTTTAAGTGGGGCAACTGGAAACTTGGAATTAAGTAAGAACATAAACATACCCACTCACTCAAACGAAAACAATTCTAAAATTAATGGATGAAGGTTGATTAAACAAATTGAGATAAAGATTGTAAGAAGGAAAAAGAAAATCAAACTAAATTAACAACAAATGTAAGAGATAATTAAATCAAAAACAGTAAAATTAAAACAGGTTTGAACTACTTGGATTATGTATATTAAGGTAAAATTATTTTAAACTATATATTCAAATTAGAGGGAAAATAAATATAGAAATAAAAACTTGAGAAGAGTTTTATGGACCAAAGGGCCTTTGGCCTAGCGGTATCTACACATATGGCCTCCCAAGAGTTCAGGGGTTCAATCCTCACTAAAGGTGAGGAGGGTGTGTGAGTTTGTTGCATGTGTCGTATATAAATATTAAATAATTTAAAACCTTTATGGGTTTTTATGCAATTAATGTTTTTCAGGTTTAAGCTACAATAGCAAGCTTCCAGGTCATAAGGATTAAAACATTGTAATTCTGGAAAGTTGAATTGTTTTATAGGGATTTTTCAAGTGTAAAGGATTAAAAAAAGAATCGGAAGTAAATCTCAAATAGTTCCTATGGAATTAATTCTTAAAATAAATAATACTAGGTGGCTTGCACTTGCTATTTCTCAGACCAAAAAGACCCCGTTTGTAGTGGGAGTCAAGTCAATCCTATTTTGTTTATTCTATCTTGATTCTTTTCACTCTCATTAATCTGTTCATCAAGAATTTAATAAAGGTAGTGGTTCTAGACCTGTCATGCACCAAATGTTGAGCCACCACTGTTGTGCCAAATTGCAGAAATCAGTGGAAATATAGATAGACCATCAAACACAGAGATTTACTTGGAAACTCTAGCAGGAAAAAAAAACCATGGCGACAAGAGAAGAATCCACTAAGCAGATTGGGGAGATTACAAAGACGTGGGAAATTGCTTGAAACCTAAACTAATCTGTCCTCTGTCACGAACATAATATAGAAGAGATGTAGCATGGACCATTTATCAAGATACACAGACCAATGAGACAATCCCATATCTAATCAATGACTCACCCATGATGTTTCCCTCCTAACAATATAAAATAACCAAATATCCTCGGCTATTAGCAGATATAAAATGTAGCTTAGACCATCTATCATCATTGTGGCACACATAAACCAGGGTAATCAACAAGACAGTCTCATTACCATGAGCATTTTGGCATACACACTTTCCCTCTCTGGAATTCCAGAGCCCTCACTGACTCGCTTCACTCTCCACCTGAGCTATGGTTCTATTTTAAATATTCCTAATGCCAGCCACCTTATGCCTGAACCTCCTAGACCAACTCCCTAAACATCTCCTGCATAAGTAACCTTTATGTAAACCCCCAATATTTAAATACATAGGAGAATGACTGTACCTTAGAGATGGCAAGTCCTGTAACATATGTCTCCCCGTTAGCTGATTTCTCATAGAGAATCTCCCGGCACCCCCATCTGAGATGGATCCTGGAGTAGCAATAAGCATATAAGTTACAAATAAATAGCAATATCTGAAACAACATATTCGCACTTTGCTCTCTTTCCATTAGTAGTGATAACTAAAGAATTCAAAAACAGAGCCTCACACATGTTAATGTGCTGCTCCTGATGTAGAGAAGAGCTAGATGCCAAACAATATCAAAGGAGCAGAATTTTTTTTAGACCAGTTTCCAACTAAAACAGAATCCCTGGCATTTAATAAGTAGAGAAACAAGTCTATATTAGAGTTCAAGGAAAATGTGGCAGTGGCAAATATCAGCTGCTAATGTTTAAGATTCAACAAAAATGATCTATTATGGATGAGGATGTGTTCTTTTGGGCATGTTCTTCATTAGCACTGCCGGATGTGCTCCATTAGGAACTAGTTAGATGGACTTCATCAGGGATAAGCTAGGTGTGCTTCTTTACTCACTTGCTGGATGTGTTTCATTAGGTATGGACCAGCTACAGGTCCAACAGACGTAGACACAACAACGAACAGGGGTAACATGTTTTGGCAGAATAACTAATATGCTTGATCTAATAGGTAACAAACAGATCTGACAAGAGGTGATTGGTCTGATGGGTGTGTCAGCATAGCAGATGCAGCAGGTGTCGTTGCAGCACCAAGTCTGAAAGGTGTTGGCCCAGATAATAGGTGACGGATGTCAACACGATAAGACTGACGACTCCTTTCACTCTCTCTTTATGGTTCCAAATAAAAAAACAAAACAGAAGAGCCAACCATAGATTTCCTCTATCCAGACATCACAAGGTGAGATAGATGACAACAAAATCAAGCTGAAGAATTACACTAAAGAGATGCTGCAGATTACACATATGTTGACAAATGACAACAGAAGCAGATCTGGTGAAGGATTACAGAGGGTGCATCATTGAAGACAGTACCCTGGGATAGACCGCATGTTTGATCGTGAATATACGACAGTGGAGTTAGACAAAACTAGAGGCTGAAAACTAGCAGCTGGTAAAGACAGGAGATCATGGACAAGGATGTTCAGAGATAGAGAGCAAAACCTTAGAGAATGGACCAAAGTAACACAACAGAAAATTGTATAGGCTTACGCAGTTGCTGACAGCAAACTTCTCCTTCCCTGAGGTGACTCTCCCAGCTTGTAACCTAGTGCTCTGATTCAATATTACTAGTTAGAGCCTGAAAAAAGCACCTCTTACTTGGGGAATTCTATTATTTGTGAAGTACACACGATAGCCACTTGGTATGGTTATATGAAACCCTAATAAACCCTATTTCTGAATCTATGACCTAAAATAGATCATCATCAGTTTAGCATTAGTCATCTTCCTCAAGCTCATACCATGCTAAACAGTCTTCTATGTAGGAATTTTATTTTTAACATGTTTCTACTCTATCATGAACATGAAAAACCCTAGAGATACCTCTTGTGATGAGGAATAATTTTCAGATTGTTCTTAGGACCTCCTTTGTGCAACATTATGTGGGAGCATGTTTTCACAGTCGACAGTTCCATGGTGTTGATATGACAATATGTTCCTTCATCCATCCTTCTCCTTTTTTCACACATTACTCTCCTTTGATAATTATGAAAGTAATTATACAATAAACAAGCCTTTTGGACCACAAGATCATACATGAACCATACCTAATTGCAACTTGGAACCTGCATTCCTTTGCAGTCAAGAGAGAGTAAGACTGGTCACCCCCCCCCCCCACAGTTATGGGTATTGATTCCTTTTCATCTTTTCTGATAGCTTATCTTGGATTTTTTTGGACCAAGTACTTATTTGTTGGTTTGAATAGAGATTGGTTGTGTTCTAAAAGTTATGAATCTATTGACAAGTCCAACAGCTTGGTCTTACTTCACTGTTGAGAAACGAAAGAAGACTTCCATCTCCAAGTTTAACTCTACCCAAACTTTTCTGGTTCACCCCAACATTCCCCACTTGTCCGACTGTTCTTTTTTCTTTTAGCCTTTGTTTGGCAAGCTGCTGTAAGTTTTCGATAAGATCTTTAAACGCATTTCTTTAGACAAAGACTCCGTTTTTTTTCCTCTTTTCGGATGGTAAATATTTCTCAGAACATGTTAGACCACCCACTAGAATTTACTTACCCCAACCCTCCCCAGTAAATAATCTCAGAAGTCAGATGGGTGATGATTGATGAGCAGGTAAGTTTCTAGACTTTTAAGCTTTTGCCACCGGTAACTGCCTTTATGTTTGAGCTTCCCTTGGAAATGCTGCTAGCAAAACCATGTTGTCATCATATCTAACCTGGAGTGTTATGACCATAGATATTATGCTTGGTGTCTCAAAGGTTCATTAATCTCTTGGATCGAGCTTCCACATGTAAACCAAGGTGTTGCTGGTGTTGATCCTCGTTGCTTTGAATTATACTGCCAGTTTACTTGTGCAGCTAAAGCTTGTCGCTTAATGAAGAAAATTGACAGGGATCCAGAGACACGTAAAAGGTTGCAATATATGAGTAAGGATAGCAGAACTGCAGAAGCCTGGGCCAGTGCTATTTCTTAAGAAGTTTAGAGTTGGCATATTTTATAATACTCGCATTATAGGGACTTCTCTTTTAACCAGGATTTGCTTTGGTATTTGACTTGATAAAAGGTCTTTATTTCATGTTTGCTGCTTGAGATGGATTTCTTTCATATTGTTATTGTGAGATATAATTTTGAGTCCTATTCTTTAGATGGATCAGTTGTGTTGTAACCAAAAGTAACTTTATTTGCTCATACCTTCCTCCTTTCTCTATGATATAGTCTCTGATAGGACCACTCAGATAGACATCAGGAGAACCCTTAAGCATGCGCAACAACGAGGCCTCTGTCTTGGTGGCAAATAATGAGAAAATGGTGAGCATACAACGTGCACTGATATTATCACAGTCGATAAATCCAAGAGCATAGGCAACAGGATCCCACATTCTCTGGATACTCGTACGTGTTCCCCCTCTAGACATAAACCACTCAGAGAAGCTAATCTGCGAAAAGAGTCGAGACATTCAGAGGCAGTGTAACTTTGTAAATTATCACCTCCATGAAACAAACACATAAAACTAGATGAAAGCATTAAACTTTTATAGATGGTTCTTACATTATCCAGGTTGCGTATTTGTGTCATTGCTCCATCCGGGTCAACAAGTGCCCTCACAACTGGACTTAGAGCAAGAGCCACAGCATTTCTGGCTTTATCGTATGGCTGCATATCACAATATGATAATATAACAGATAAGGAGTAAGTTCATAATCCTAACTTGTGCATATTTGGGAAATGATTAGGGCACGAGATATAATATAAGCTTCCTTTCCTCTTTAAGTGTTACAAAAAGGACAAGCCATTGCTATCTATCGAAAGCATGGTATCCTGCCAAGGAATGAAATAGTTCTGAAATCGATAGCAGCAATGCACAAAGGTTGAATAACTGTGCATAATTAAGCCTGCTAGAAACACTAAAGCAGAAGCCTACGTAATGCCAAAGGAAATGTTGAGAAGTATGTTTTTGTATGCTGGTGCAAGCCATCCATCTAGGCAAGTCATCATCATATGACCTTTTCTTCAAGATTAGGTTTATGCAGAAGCTTATGGTAATAGTGTATTAGTGTTACCTAGTTACGAATCAAGGAATTTCCTGTGAAAAGTCCTTTCTCTACAAAGTCATCATCAGTTAAGATCACACCCAGAATATGTTCCAACATTACGTTCTCTTCCAGAATGCCAAAACCTGCGTACTTTTAGGTTGCACTGATTATGTTGTATCAAGATCATTTGGATGCTTCTAAATTCTCTAACTTGATTTATAATTATTTGTATCCTGCTCCAAAATTATGGCACTCATAGAAAGCTGCCAGGAACATATATACAATGGTAAATCGTCGGTTTAAATAGATTTGATTAAGTAGTCATAATACCGTGTTGATTTTTAAACTTCTACAACTATTTATAAGAGGACATGTTATATTTCCCTGCTTATTTAGAGGTCCCCACAACAATTAAACAAAAAAGAAAGTGATGTGGCTGGGGTCTTCACAAAGTAGAAGGGTGTTTGATTCACCATTGAATTGGGTGTGACCTTGGAGACCCATAAGTTTTTGAGGGGTTTTGCATCCAAAACACAAGTGAGATAATCCTACAGAAAGAGTGAGAAAGATATATATATATATATATATAGAGAGAGAGAGAGAGAGAGAGATCATCTGCATATTTCAAGTGTTCATTTGAGCGGTCCACCATTTTTTGTGAAATTGTCAATTGTTGCAATCCATCTAGTTTGGGAGAGGTCCTATGAGAGATATCCTCTAGTTTTATGCTACATACAGCTTCTGTAATCCTACTAAATTTGTTTGTAGAATATTTTCTGGGCCTTGGTCCCATGGTTTCTTCCTTCCCTCCATATTCATGTAAAACCTTTGGTGTCCTCGTCTACTTATGTTTCACATTTATATTCTGCTCATTTAATCACACAAAGAGGGAAGAGCCTTTTGCTTATGTACCAATATTTTCCAACATAACATAAATATGCTACTATCATAACAACTAGCATATATGATTGAGGAGTAGCCTAGTTAATAGGGAATTAATTCCACAAACAGCATGTTACCTGAAGCTGATTTGTAGTTAAAAATGCGTTAATTCCATGTAATGGTGCCCCAACAGGAAAGCGGAAATCAAGCTCTGCAGAGAGTACATAAAAGCAAGGTTATATCAAGTATGTAACAGAAACATATTCAAAGCGTAAGTCAAGTCATGAAGAATTTTTGAACGAAGCTTCAAAAATTACCACCAATTTCTCCTCCTCTGTTAACAAAAGTGTGAGTATGATCCTTGACAAGGAGGTTCTTCTCAGCACCAACCTGGGTAACATACAAAACCCAGAAAACTTATAAACGATCCTTACAATGTACATCTCAGTAGTGACATTTTTTTCAGATCTGCAAAAGAATTCAAATCCCTATCCATCATCTTTAATTTGTTATGCTGAATTATAAATTAAAGCAATTACAAGAGGGCAGTCAGAAACCGGAGTCAAAATATTTCATGGCCAAGAAATTTGACAAAGGTTTTATGAAGACTCCTAAAGTGGTAGAAGACACTCATGTTGAAATAAATACAGACAATGGCCTATTGTTCAGAATCTGAGGTATGGTATCTAAATTTGACCAGTCCAATACTCCCTTCATTCCAAAAACAAATCCAAATTTTGATACGGAATATAGTTTAATGGAAGTGTGACTACTAGTATGGTATCTAAATATCCCTCAAAATGGCAAAATAGAGGACTTCGTGGACCAAGTTAATGCTACCCAATTATATGTAACAACTACTAATGGGAAAGAGGTAATTTTTGATTAAAAGATTGTCAAAAAGGGAAAGGCGGCATTTATGTTACATTTAGGATGCAAGGGTCTGTTTTCCTGATAACATCGTCTCTAGAGCTTCCAAGAGATAATGCTGAGAAATCAGCACTTGAAATCACCAGAAATCACAACCACTTCATTGAAGTTCTAAGATAGGAATCACATTTACATGAGGGATGCTCACAAATGAAAGGGTGAAGCTCCTACTAGTCTCGGCTGACAAACTAGGCCAGAAAAAGTTTGTTACAACTATTTGAAGGTCAAATGAAAGTTACTATACACAAGATAGTTTCATATTTTTTTAGTGTTCGATATTATGCTCAATGACATAATTATGCTTTTTTTAACATTTTCATGGTATCAGAACTCGAATCTCCTGATACCAGACCCAAACCCTCCTGAAAACCAACCACCAAAACACAGCCACACCTGCTGCTTCAAACTGGGAGTGTACCATCTGGACTAGGTCTCGCATGATCTATCTCATGACTACTTTTAAGTAGACAAAGTAGGTTGACATAACCGGAAAAGTTGGAACATATGCATGCATTTGGAGCAATACAAATCCAGTCTCCCCTAATATCGGAAGAAAACTGTCCCAGGGCATGTTTTTGGATTGTACTTGCCAGTTACTCTATGCATCCCAACTTTTACTGTACAATCACTTAACTAGCTTAATAATAGATCACTAGAGTAAAACCAAGTATTTCACCTTCTTCAGAAGACGGAAAAGATTATTGTAGCAACCAAAGAACACATGTAGTCCCATTTCAATATGGTTTCCATGTTTATCAACAAATGAACCCACTTTTCCGCCAATGAAGGTCCTTGAGTCATATATATCCACCTGTAGAGTTAGAGAAGTTCAAGTGTGGTGAGAATTTGATGTGATCTCATACGTGTAAACTTGATAAAACATGGTTACACAAATTCACTGTCCAACAGTGAGAAGTATTTAACATCTTTTAGTAAATTTTCATCAGAAAGCACCATAAGGCATGCATTAACAGATGCCATAAGCAACAGATTTTCAACTTCCATTTCATCACATTTTTAATAGCCAGGCTGTAGTGCTTAATGTAAGCCATACACGGAAGATGGTTAAGAAGATATTGTGAGCCAAATCAAAAGAGGCATGAAAGAAAATTTTTAAAAAAACCTCATGCCCTTGATCCAAAAGCTCCACCGCAGTTGACATGCCAGCAAGGCCAGCACCTATGATAGCCACTTTCAATTTGGGCCCCCGATAATGTTCAGGTTCTGGTGGAAATAGTCCTTTTGGAGCTGATCATTTAGTAACACAACAACAAAGCTAAACTCAATACCATGTTATGATACTAAAAAATTGACATATGGAAATAAGGTAAACATCACAGCAACTTTCGCCTTTACATTAGGCACTCCCACAATTTTATTCTAGTGGTTCTGGAAACCAATGTGTAAAATAAAATACTAGCGAAGTTCATGTATATATCTCATCACAATTATGGTAAGAGCTGAGATATCATCGTCCAATAATCCTATGCATTCATCAAAATTTATAAGTGGGTGTAAAAATTGCAGCCTAAATTTCTCATGAAAGATCAACAGAACTTGGACCATGACGCCAAAAAATCTCGTCCCAATTTGTAGTCACTACAAGATAATAGGATTGAGAAACGTAATGGAAAAACGACCCAATGAAACTTCCATAAATAACACAATGATTGTCAGGTGATCAAATTATATAAAAATATATACGTTAACAGTAAATAGAAAACCAGTTATACTCCCTCAATTCCAGAAGAAGAAAAATAGATACGTCGGATATGGGGATTGAAAACTTCCCATAAGGAACTCTAATTAGATTATACTTTTAACCAACTAGTTCAATTTCAAAATCTGGTGATATCTTAGTAACAAATCCAACTTCATATTTGAATTTCGCAAGCAATTTGGAAGAAATCAACAAAAAATATCTAATATTAGAGAGGTAAGAAATACAAAAACTGCCTAATAACCAGAAGCACAGTGACTGTTATTAATCAAAACAAAGAACACTTGAAACAGACACACATCATTATATATATCCCAAGTTACCATTATTTCTCATGTCTGAAACATCTCTGTCCAAATCCGAGCGAACAACAGACTTATGAACCTTCAATTGGGTGAATTGACGGCTCCGGCGACACCTCAAGAATGTATCATTGGTGGGAAAAGAATTACGGGTTCCGGCAGCAGAAGTTGCCGGAAAACACAGAGAAGAAGTGGAAGATGTTGATGAGGCAGCCATGTGAACTAAGAAAACATGTAGGAAGAGAGGCCCTTTTTAGCTGAAAAGATAGAGAAATCCGTGATTATGTCGGGTTTTGAAGGCTTAAATTGGGCGAGCAGAGAGAATCTGAAATGGAGGAGATGCTGAATATAAGGTATTTGTCACGGCTTTGGAGCTAACGCTAACGCACCATGACAACAACACATATACATACCGTCTATCAATTGGACAAACAAAACACAGAGAAAGTATCTAATCGGCCATTAAAACAATTTAATACATCACTGATTTCATAAATAATTAATAAACGGCATCCTTTGAAGGCCCCACCAAACCTACGGACATCGTAATTCACTGCAAGTAATTTCATTTGGGCAAAAAGGTTTGATTCCAGATTTTTGGTACAGATATATGATTGGATAGAACACTATTGGATAATAGGACATGACAAGACTGAACATGATTTTATATGATAAGTTATTTTTACACAATATTAATATACATAAATACATACATATATAATGGTATCAAATTTGAATGAAGAATTTGATATAATTAATGATAGTCGGAAAAAAACGGTTCGTACAGGAAAAACTATGTTTTATTCGGTTTGAAATATCCTTAGGAAAGATGTGTGGTGGAGGTTGTTGCAGCGAAAATGGTGGTGGGAGTAGAGTCGGTGGTGACTGTGGAGAATGTGAAAATGGTGGACAGTGGTGGTGGTAGTGGTTGGCAGTAGTGGAGAAGGTAGTTGTAGCTGAAATGGTGAGGGTAGAGGTGGTGGACGATGGTAGCGGTAGCTGATAGTGCTGATGGTGGATAACGGTGAATGTGGAGGATGTAAAGATGGTGCACAAGAGGTGCGATGGAGGTTGTTGCAGCGACAACGGTTGTGGAGGTAGATGCAAGTTGGTCAACGAGTGTGACTGTGGAGGACGTGAAGATGATGGACAGTGGTGGTGCTGGCGGCGACCGACAATGTTAGAGGAGGTAGTTGTGGCCAACGTGTTGAAGGTAGAGGTGATGGTGGGTGATGCTAGTGTAGTCGATGGTTGTGGTGGTGGGTATGGTAGAGATGATCGACTGTGGTTGTGGAGTTGGTGGATGAGGTTGTAGTAGTGAAGGTGGCTGATGGTGGTCGACGGTGGCTATCGATGGCCACTGGTGGTAGCGACAGTGATGATGAACGGTGTTGACCATTAAAACAAATATCATATTAGAGTTATATCAAATGAAGGTATATTAACAATTTTTTAGTTTGTCTCACTCTTGTCTCCAGGTCAGTTATTGGCATTTTGACGAGATGTAAAGGAAGCTCTCGATAAGTACATTTTTTTTAATATATTGTTTTTTATCATTAAAAATAACAAACTGGATTCAAGAAATAACAATAATTCATATAAAACCATTTTTCTGAGTATTTCTAGACGCAAAATCAATCAATAATTGTTTGTAAATTAATATCATCAACCATAAATTAATATCATCAACCATATCATTTTTACATAGCATCGTAAATTTGTTCCATCATCAAACACGTTCTAGTACATACCTTCAATATATAGATTGATATCGTTTTAAGTCACAATGTTGATTATGCAGAGTAACACGCCATATAAATCAATATAAGTCGGTTCAGTTTCCATGTCAATTCATGCTAATATTTTCATCACCATTTTAAACTTTTCGGTTAAAACAATTTTTTTAGGAACCATCGATTTTAGAATCAAAAGTCCATATTGATTATAATTTAAAATCTTATTTTTGTTTTATAGATAGAATAATGCTTAAATTCATGCACTCAATATTAGGTAATAAAGAGTCAATAATGTACGAAAAAGAAGGGTAATTTTGAAATCCTAAATATAGATATAAGTTAGATCGTCTCATATTGTAGCTCTAAAGAAGACGCAAATTGAAAAAATAATAGCGTGCATACAATGATAAATATGTGACCATTTTAAAGTACTGCCCATGTGGACAATAATTGATCTAAAAAAGGTTATTGTTTGATAGAAGTCATTGTCGGTATTTAATCAATCCATTGGGAGTACCTCTTGCATTCAATTTATCTGTCCAAAGATTAGGAATTAATAGTGTTAGATTAGAAGCATCCCCTTGAGTGACTCAAACGTGACAGATGGATGGCAATGGACGAAGGAAGTGTCGGGATACTACACGATACAGAGTGCATATCAACAGTTACTAGTAGCTAAGACGACACTAGAGACCTAGCGAACCAGATATAATTTGGAAGAGGTTGTGGAAATAGAGAGTGTTGCAAAAGGTTAAAAAATGTCATGTGGATAACAGTATCAGGATGATTACCCAAAAGGGTCCAACTTAGGGCCAAGCAAGTTGACGGTCCGATTGTTTGTGCAAGACGTAATGTGGCTCCTCAGACAAAGTTCCATGCCTTAGTGGGTTATTGGGAATCAGTTGATTGCAAAGGTGATGGTGCTTTGTTCGGCTCTATGGAAGGGGTGAAATGATAGTGTCTAGCGGCACAATCAAATCATGTAATCGAGGTGACTAGTATAGCTGAGATACACCTTACCCGATGGTTTTGTGCTTAGGACAAGGAAACCGTCCCCTGGAGTGGTTTTATGACCACCATCTATGGTGCCGAGCGTTGGCATAAACCCCAACTAAATATGATTTAAGGCGAATGTAGATGTCCCTATTTTCTCAAGCAATAAGAGGTTCACTTTTTGCTGTGGGACGATTTTCATAAATTGGAAATATGTTGTAGAAATTGTTCTTGGATATGTGGTACTTCTATCAGATCGACCCATTTCCGCTCTAGAAAACGTTATGAGGCATCAAACAAGGGTATGGTTGCGAAACTTTAGCATGTAGTAGATGGCACTGAAAGGCCTCTAAAGATTTATTGCGATAATAAAGTTGACAGTACTTACTACAACAACAATAACAGCTCGATGAAATCGTAACTCATTGACATCAAGTTTCCAGTTGTCAAATAGAAAAATTCAGAATAAACAAGTTTGTATAAAACATACAGCAATTGATTCTATGTTGTTAGACCCACTAACCAAATGCCTAACACCAAAGGTTTATCACGAGCAAATTGCACACATGGGTCTTATTTTAGATGTCACCTTAGTTTAATGGGAGTCATTTTTATGTTCGTTTTTTATGTTAACTCAACTTGACAAGCAACTTTCGGAAGTTGGTAGAGAATCATCTGGACGATCTTACACAAATGAATCAAAAATTCGACGAAAAAGTTTGTTTGAAAGTTGTAGAAGACAATATGCATAAATGCTAATAACCAAACTGAACATATTTCACTATAACAAAATTGGGTTTATATGATGTATAGATTTTCTAAGTGTCTTAATAGCTTACTTTATGTAACGTTTGTTTATAGGACCAAACAATAAATCGTTCTATCTAAAAGCGTTACAATAAGTTTATAGGATGCTTTTAGACGTTTTTTCAAGTTTTTTTTGAACGTTTTTAAAATAAAATGTTCTATTAGTTATTTTATATGACACTTTTTTCAAATAATGTCGTATGAAATAGTTAATACGACGTTTTACTTTAAAAGCGTTCTAAAAGAACTTGTTAAAACGTCTAAAAGCGACCTATAAACCTACTGTAAATTTTAGATCAGACGCTTTTTAGTCTAGTTTTATAAACTTAAGTCTTATAAATTATTTTTTAAGACGTTTATTACATTTTGGGCGTCCTATAAAATCAATTTTACTGTAATGTTTATGTCAGTTTGCATAAGTATTTTCATTACCTTTTCAAAATATGATTTTACAGTCTTTCACCAATTTCTTACAAAATCTTATATCTTTAAAGAAGTTTTGTGATTTTTCAAACGACTTTCGAAAAATTTGTATTATACATTTTTTATCATAATAATTTGTCGTGGTAAATTTGTCGACATGGAAAATTTCATCTTATTATCTCGATTTCAATCTTAAAGTAAAGTCGGGGCATAATTCATAAAATACTATTCGTCAGATAACTTTAAGCGACATGTTTTTTTTATACGATTTATGGTTCTTTATACGTTAATAATACTTTAGAATGTGTTTGGTGTCCAGACAAGACAGGATAGAATGAGACAGAATAGAACAAATGTTCAACGTTTGGTAAGATAAAACTGGACATTATAGAACAAGTAAAATGACCAATTTACCCTTGATGAGTTGTTTATTTTAATTAATTTATGTAATTTATTAAATTATAATAGAATAATTATTTTTTATAACAAAATATATCATTTGAAGTTTTCGTCAAAACAATTAAAATGACACCAAATAAAAAGTTTATGTAGTTTTCTATTTTTATTTTTATTTATTTTCTACATCATTTTTTATTATTAATATATAATAAATTACATTAATTAATAAAAATATAGAAACCGTTTAAAAATAATATTTTGAGGACAGTGAAATGAAAGTTTAAGAAACATAAAACACAATAAATAAAATTTAAAAGATGAATAAAATGTAAAAAAAAAAAAAGACTTATTTGATGTTTTAGAAGAGAATTAAGTTTTATTTTGAGGTTATATTGGTAAAATACAAGTCTGTTCCATCTTGTTCCATGGGATAGGGGTGGAACAGGCTTGTTCCACTTTGTTCCTGTCTGTTCCACATAAAATTCATGCCAAACATGGGACAATGATCTCTGTCATGTTCTGTTTTATCATGTCCTGTTCAGTGCACCAAATGCACCCTTATGGCACAAAATATTGCAGATATAAATCAATAAACTTGTCTGGTTCCATTTATTAATCATCAAAACAAGTGAGAGTGTTAAATATAAATAAATTCGTATACATACACCAACAAAAAAAGTATCAAGGGAATCAAAAATTTCAAAAGGAGAAGAAGAGTTTGTCAAGTTCTACACAGCGTTAGTAATTACATTAACAGTATCGTTTCAAGTGGATAAGGTCTCGATTCAATATTCTTTCGAACGGTTCCAAATATTTTGTGTTAAATTTATCTGCACAAAATTAATATATATCTGATATAAATAAAATACAAAAAGTTATCATATTAACACATTTTTTTTATAATGCATCAAAATATACGCGAAAGTTGTGAAATTTAAGAATTCGGTGTGTGGTCGGCTTCATGTCCACTATTATTTTAGTGGGTATAAAAAGGACACAAGTAGATGGTAAGATAATCAAATTTCATTTAATATTCGTATATTTTTATTTGATTTGTCAATTTTTTTTTTATTTTATAGTTTTTTTTTTAAAGGTGTTAGACGTCTTTTTAATCTTAATTCTTACAAAAAGAACATGACGTTATCATTTTAAAAATTGTAATCCTTATCAACTGTTTTTTTATTAACCTGAATATTTAACCCGCTATGCAAGCCGACTAATTCTAAGGCAACCACCTGCTTTGCAAATAGTCCGCAGTCATCGCATTTGAATCTCCGTGGCCACAAGGGAATTATTATTTCTTCTTGGGTTTGAACATGTGACCTCCTAGTACTTTTGACCTTTGGAGCCAAGCTCAAACCAATCATGCATCACTTTTGTGGTTTAGTTCACCAACTTTACCAACTTTTGCCATGGTATAGTTGAGCTTGGCTCCAAAGGTCAAAAGTACCAGGAGGTCACATGTTCAAATCCAAGGAGGAATAAAAATCCATTTGTGGCCACGGAGGTTCAAATGCAGTGACTTCGGGCTATCTGCAAAGCAAGTAGTCGTCCTGGGATTAGTCGGCTCGCATAGCAGGTTGGATATCCAGGTTAATAAAAAAATGTTGGTGAACTAAACTTGTTGGATAAGTTTGCACTCTAAAATCAGTTTGTCAAAAGTAGTATTTGTCAGACTACTTTTAACTTTATATTGTATTGATCTTCTTTTGGCTATATGACAATCGAATCCGCTTCGGTGACGATCTTGGCCTCACTTTAACTAGTCTTTTCTTTTTGAATAAAGCTTTTTGTTCTTAGATCAATACAGACAATTATAAGACTTTTACAAATGAAAAAACATATATGTTTTTATTTCTAAAACATAATATATACTTCAGATTCCAACAAGACTACTTTATGAAGTATAAAACTAGGATGATACAGACGACTCAGATCATTTTGTCTTTTGGACCTAAGCTTGGATATTATATTCAGATGTTGAATGTTGTATCCAATTTTCAAATTCTTATGATGAGTTTCCAACTCTGTCTCTCTATCAACCTGTAGTTTTCCCAAAATCAAAGTATCTCCCGGCAATAACAAACTTATGACCTCTCTCTCTCTCTCTTGCTATTTGCACCACCGTCGTGGCAAGGCAGAGAGGGAGGGATGAATAAAGCCCCATTAATACCCACCATTTTTTTTTCATTTCCGAACATCAACAACGCATAGGAATGCACAACAATGTAATAAACCTATACATTCTCATTTTCCACTATATTCATTCCTATCCCCGTTCTCATTTCTTAAAACAAACTCAAGTGTTCCTTGAATTAAAATAGGTGGGACGATCTTTATTGACTGATTGGAGGGTTTTTTTTAATAGCGAGTAAGGAGTCATTGATGACATTTGCAAATGAAAAGAGTCAATTGGAGAGGCGTTAGGGGAGAAAGAAGGGATGTGGCGGGAAAAAGGTGGTGGATGTCAGTGTACGAGGGTGATGGATGAGCGTAGATTGGGGTTGTTTAAAGTTGAATATATGAAGTTTGTAGTCCAAAATTTTATTGTTATATATTAAGTTTGTAGTCCATGATCAAAATTTTAGAAATAATATATTAAGTTGTTAAGATCTGTAAGATCATGCTTAAACTTTACATGACATCTAATTTCTCAAAAGTAGGATATTATAATCCTGACATCAGAAGAAAATTGACTTATCATAACATTATGAAAGCTTCATGATTCAACTAGTAAAAGATTAAGGGATCGTTTACTAAATACTTACATGATAAGTGTTTACCAATAAAATTTAACACTATTATTTACTTACTCGGTAAGTGCTTACCAATAAAATTTAACATTATTATTTACTTACCCGGTAAGATTTTAGTTCACCAAAACGACATCGCATGCAACAATTTACCTGATAAGTGATTGCCGTGGTAAGAGTCATCGTTCTCACTTACCGGGTAAGACTTTTGGTCCTTACCATATTCGTCCGGTAAGATAACGTGACTTGGTAGACACTTACCCAAGTAAACATTTAGTAAACAACCCCTAAATGAAATAAATTATACATTTTAAAAAATTGATTACTATTTAATACATTTTGCTTGTAGTTATGAGATTAAGGGCCTGTTTGTTTTTTTTAAAAAAGCACTTAATTGCCTCTTATGTCTGAATCGGTCAGACATTGAGGAATTAAGTGTGTTTGTTTTTTTTTTTAATTAAGAGCTGAATTTCTCTGAATTTGTCTGAATTATTCAGATGTAAATTAAAGTCTGAAAACCTCTTATTTTGGACTTTCATCTCCTTCCCCCAATATCCAATGAACAACACCACTACCAGCACTCACTACCATCGTCTCCTTTCCTTCTTTCAACCACCACCACCGCCACCGTCACCGCCGCCGCCGTCCTCAGCCCATCAACACCGTCGTATACCCGACTCCCAATTGCAGCACCCATCCTTTCATGGCTGAACCAACACCGCCACCGCCCCCTCTTTCTCAACCATCACCATCGCCACCGCCGCCGTCTCCACTTCCATCAACCGACGACCCATCTTCTAATTCCGATCGCTCCCGAATTCCCCAAACAAACCCTTCCAAAATCCCTATTCGTCCTCAGAAAATCCGAAAACTTTCCTTATTTGCATCTGTTGATTCTGCAACAACCCTCCCAGAAGAAATTAAACGTCAATCAACAATCGCTGAAGCCGACGCATCCAAAGCCATCATCCTTTCAACCACCACAACCACCGTCGTAACAAAAAACCGTCATCTCAGCTCTCGATTTCAATCTCGATCTAAAACACCTCAAGCTCCGGATCTCGATCTCTTCTTCTTCTTCCTCTCGATATCTCAAGAAAGGCATCTCGATTTCACTCTCGGTTTTCTACCTCTCGATCTCTCTGAGAACCCACGACAGGAAGCATGAGTCTGTGTTCAAAACATATAAGAATTGTTCTTGGATTTGGGTTTTTTAAGTAGTTGATTGTTTATATGTTTTATTTTTGTTTGGGTTTTTTAAGAATCATCGTAGAATGACGCATAATTAATGGAACCAGACTTCAGACGTAAAAACAAACAGTCTGATTAATTCAGATTTCAGACTTCAGCACCACCTCTTAAAAATCAGAAGTGAAATCAGACTTCAGACTTCAACACCTCTTAAAAAACAAACGCCACCTAAATACATATAATAACAACATATTTGAGGTCAAATCATTTTACATAATCTAATATTGTTTAATTTGTATCAACTTTCAATATATTTTTACCATTTTATACAACTTAAAAACATTCTTCAAATTTTATAAATCCAACCAAACTATACAAATTTTATGTGTGCATATCAATTACAAAACTGTTATTTAGTACAAACTTTGTAAGCCAATTTCAACCATCTATTAAGTCTAATGAATAGCTGGTTCAATGAATATATCGGTTGTTTCATAATATAAAGTATTATCCATAATAAATAATCTTTCATAAATATCTAAATCATAATAAATTGACTCATATCATTTCCAGAAATATCTCAATTAATTAAGGATGTTCAAAAACACAGTTAGACCGTTCAAACCGGTTGAACCAAGTCAAACTAGACCATTTTTGGCGGTTTAAGCGATCTGGCTGTCCAGTCTGGTCTGGGAAGAAAAAAAGTCAAACCGCTCGATGCAGTCTAGTATGCAGTTTGAACATTTTTTTGAACGGTTTGGACTGAACCAATCATAAAAAATATACATTAATTATATTTATTTCATGTTGTAAGCTCAACTTTTATAACTCAATTAAAAGAAGTTTGTCCAAAACATTATGTATTTAGTTTTAATTTCTCCATTTACCGCCTTATTTAATTGACAAAATTTCAAAATCCGTCAAAAATCAAATTCCAAATTCCAAATCGTCTTTTGACTTGCTCAATGTTTGTCCAAATTTCAACTATTGTTGGTGACTTGTTTAACCTTTTTTCGACGTTTCAATGTTCCTTTATTTATTTTAAAGATAAAGATTTATTTATAATTCGATATACTATATTTTAATAATGTTTTGTTGGTAGAAATTTCATTTTGAATATAGATGTTACGTTTTTTTAGTTTAAAACTCAAAAGAGACTCAAACAATCTAAACCGATTAGATCATTAATCATATCACCTTTTTGTGGTCTGATTTGACCAGTTTGATTACTTGTTGCTAACCGCTCGGTTTGAATAATTTCCGAAACTGCCAATGCAGTTTGGTTTGTGGTTTGGGGGGTTAAACCATAAAAAAGCAGACTACAAACACCCCTACAATTAATTGGTTTGTATGATTTATACATCAGAGAACAAATCTTTTTTCTCACACTCCTTATAGTTAATAAGCCTGTTGATTTGATAGAAAATAAGATATTCAAATAAATGATTTTTCGTCAAATGACTATTCATCTATCGTATTTTCATGCAAATATGGAGCAAGAAAACTCTATGAAAAGATGGTAGTTTAATTCAATGTTATTTAAGACGGAATTTGAACACAAATGTAGGGTAAGTAAATCAACTGGCAGTCTTGGTCCTACTGAGAATGCCAGTGAAAGTAAATGTCAAAATAAAAATGATATGGATAAAAACATTCAGTGTTGGGATGTGGTTTGGTTTATAGATGAAACCAACTCTCTTGGTGTATATATATAGTGGCATCTCCAAATGCAACTCATCCGAAGGTTACAACCAATGGAATCCAATCTATACCGTTCTTTCTTTTGATCAACGGTTGATGGATTTTCGGATTTAAATTTATTAAAAAATCAAGGAAATGGTCGTTTTGAATATATTTTAAATATTTTAAATTTAAATTTTAAAATCAATGAATAAATTAGGATCCAATCTCAACCACAAATTAATGAATAAATTATGAAACTAATATTTTTGATAATTTGACTTGCAATTATATTTAAAGGGCATTTTAAGTATTTTAAAAGTTTTATCTCCTCTCTCTCTCTCTCCTACCTCCAGTCTCCGACGAACACCATGCGATACCCAAAATACACTAAGGTACACAATATGATACCCAAAACACATACGACGTGATACCCAAAACACACCAAATAAACTTTGATATCACTGTGATACCAACTGTGGTACCACTATGATACCAACTGTGGTAGGGATGAGGGAAGAGAGATAGATAGTGAGAGGGTCACAGGGACAAAGATGGGCTAGTTGTCGAATGCTCACAAGTGGGTATTTAGTGGTCGATCATCGGAGACGACGTCTTAATCAGACAAGATTATTTAGGAGGTCACTAGAGTGGTGGTGGATGCGAGAGAAGTCTACCAAATTTGGTCCGAGTGTGTGTATATATACATATATTAAAATAATTAAATTAATTAAAGTAAATTTAGAATATTAAATTAATTAAAATAAATTAAATAATCATTTTAATTAATTTATTTTAATAAATAACATTAATTATCTAAAATGACGATAGAATTATGCGGTGTGCAGGTTTGATTAGAAAAAGGAAAGGTGTTTTTGGTATTTAAGAAATAGCCGCCCAAGGAACAAGTCCACAACATCCGCATGTCAACATCGTCAAATATTATCTCGATCATTGCTTAACTTCAATTACTCCCGGTTGTTGCTTTGTAAAAATCACACGGACGCCATACAAGATCTGCGTTTGGGGTTTCATTTACAGACCAACATAGGAGAGATCTATGGCCACCGGTGGTGGGTACAGTGATGCCAGCCAGAAGATAGACTATGTGTTTAAGGTGGTGCTCATCGGAGACTCCGCGGTTGGCAAATCACAGATACTTGCTCGCTTCTCCAGAAACGAGTTCAGTTTAGATTCCAAAGCCACTATCGGTGTCGAGTTCCAGACCCGAACTCTCGTTATAAAGCACAAGTCTGTCAAGGCTCAGATCTGGGACACCGCCGGTCAAGAACGGTATGATGTTACGTCTCTTTACTGTTTGTTTGTGCTCAACTAATAATATCATGAATTTTTACTCACTGATTCACGGTCTGGATTCGAAGGTTTTCTCTATGATGTAGATCTTGAGTTATATGGGTTTCTCCATACTTGATTTAGCATTGTTGTTGGAATGGTTTCGATTTTGGTACATCTGTAGATAATGTATGCTTCTGCTGATCTAGATCTTGGCTTTGATTTGCAAGTAATGGACTTTTGGTAATCTAGGATGTTGGATTTGCCTAAAATGTTACAAACACCTGCTTCTGGAACTCATCCTGTTTGAGGATATTTTCTAACATCCCAAAGTCCAAAGCAATAGACTAACCAAATAAGTTCCAATTCTCACTTAAAACGATGGTGGAAGTTATTGATAGTCCATGACACAAATCACATTTTCTATCAATGTGATTATTTGGTTTAAGTTGGGATTTACAAATACCATAGATGTTATTTGGAACTGCAAGTATGCCATGGGTTGAATTTTGGGCTAAGAAGATGAAGACTGATTTGACCATTTTATCCCTCTTGTATAGTCATGTTTGTACCAAACATGACATTTTAATGGAGTCCAATTAAAAGGGGTTTGTTGGATCAATTAAAGAGAGTTCAATTGGAACCAAAAGTGCAAAATAGGAGTTGGTGGACTAAAACTGTAGCTTCTGAGCTAGTTCATTGATGATTTTCATATTTACTCCACAACCCCCCTAGAGCAAGAAAACTTTTTTTCTAGATGTGTAATTTATGACGGAAAGCATGAATGTTAAAGAGGCTCTAAGAGTGAAAATTTAAGAAACAGGAAATGGTCTTAATCACAGGGGTCATGTGTCATTATAGTTGCTTTAATGTGTTGGTTTGTAGAAATGGACTTCCTACTCCTTCCCATCCTGAATAATTGTTCTCTTGATTTCCTACACCTCATAAATGAAATCTAGTTCCATTTTAAAAGATGGTAAAAGTGCAATTGGCCACAGATAGAGAAGATTGTATTTTTTATGGACTGTGAAACGCGGAAAAGGTCCTAATAGTGCACTTTGAACATGATGGTTACACTCCATCTCAAAAAAATAATTTTGAATTTATTTACGAACACTTTTATTTGAATACGATGTGGCAAAATTAGTGAGCTCATCCTAAAAGATGACATGGAAAATCAAGAGAACAAAAAAATGTGTGTGGGCTGTTAACGATCAAAGGTTTTCTTGGTTGTTAATCAATAGATACTTGGGTAATTGGCAAATGGCTTGCTCAGAAAATGAATCGTATGGTTTCGAGTGCTTTTACCACCAGAGACCATACAATTTTCCACAACAAACTGTATGGTCTTTGGTTGTAAAAGTACTCAGAGATCTTTACTGCAATGTAATACTTACGGCTTACCACAATGGTTCAGAATCCTCCCATTTCCTCGGGAAAAACCAGCAGTTTCTAGGCCAACTTGATCTATTGTTTCTTTGTTTGGTTAAACAATTGATCCATGCCTCCGTGGTCATCTTCACTGTTATGTAATTCTTTATTGATATCACAGCCAAAAAAACGGGTATGAATACATTTAATGGCATCCTCAGTTCTATATCCACTCATTTTCTTTGTATTTTTAGTTTACACTTATTTACAAATCATATTTCTCCGACTTCCTATTTTTTTTGGAATGCTTAACTGCCTAAGGACATGAATCCTTTTCTTCACTAGAGTGATGTATATGGAGAAGTGGGGGACGGGTCCAACTGTAGTTCTTGATTTAAATGGAGAGGAAGCTTGCTAATTTGAATCGTCTTGGTTATTTTAGTATATTCTTATAGAATTGAGAAATAGAATGATGTGGTGGGAGCTCCCTATTCTGCCAGAGAGGAGGCCACCCCTTCTATTGAAACTTATGGATTCTATGAGTCATACTTCTAATTTAATCGCAACTGTTCTGGCTGGGCGAAATAGGCGGATGGAGGGCCGAAGGATCTATGGTGCTTTTATCACCATGGACAATATAGTCCATTTAATAACAATTTAATGTGGTTATACCATCTAAAGCCCAAGGTGCCTTTCCCTGCAAATTAATAATTTTTGTACAAAAGTTGAAAGTAGGAACAGACTAAAATATGGTATGGACATCTACTTGGTGGTGGTGGTGGTGGTGGGGTGATGGAGAGCTTGTTATCAGCTTTTTTTTAACCAATTGAGATTTCTTTGATCAAGCCGTATCCACCAGGGGATTTTAGATATTTCTCTCTCTCTCTCTCTCTCTCTCTCTATATATATATATATATATATTTAACATATGAACTTGTTCGTTCATCTTAAACCTGTATCCCATGTGCTTGAGAGTACTGTTTTCTCCATCCAAGGTTTACACACACAAAAATACACACAAATGTATATGCATCTAGTATAATGCAGTTCTACTGCAACTCTTATACACCTTATGTAACTTTCTTCTTAACTGATCTTTTTGTTGATTGAAAAAAAATAGATTTTTGTTTTCTTCCTAGCATTTCTTTCGATCCAACAGAACTCCACAAGGGAATTGAGTTCATAAAAGAGGGATAGTGGTGGAGAAGGGACCCTGGTGGGAAAGACGGCGAATAGCTAGGGGTGGATAGAAAGGGAAAGGGGATTGTTGGGAGAAGAGAGTTCTTATTATTATAGGTAATTCTAAAAATATGATTAGAATGACTATTATATTCCTCCAATATGGTCATGTGAGTGCCACATGGCTATTTTAAAGGACAGATGCTGACTGAGACGGAATGAGAATTATAAGATTTCCCATTCCGATGGTGCAAATCGCATTGTGAATCCTAATAAACCCAGTAAATGCCACGCAGAGGGTCTTGGGGTACGATGTACATAATTATTTATTTCCTCCCCCAAGGGGTAAAGAAGCTGTTCCATGAAGACCCATAATTTGCAAAGCAAAAATTTAACGAAACAAGAGACAAAAATGGGAGCAACACGAGGATAACCCTGTTAAGACTTTGTTTTAAGCTCTATAAAGAGCTTAAATGCCTCTATAATGACTTCTGAGAGATCTATAAAGAATTCCCAAGGGGTCACCCATCCTAGTAGTACTCTCGCCCAACCATAATGTCTATCTTGGTACCCTTTTGTATCTTCTAGCTAGCTGAATAATTTACTATCATATTCTAGATTCAAAAACATGCATATAAATTAGTGAACAGTTTGATTAACGATATACATTGTTTTATGAAGTCGCATCTATATCCATATCGACTTGTACCTCTTTATTGTCCCTTTTGTTGGTGCTGGAGCTAACCTTAGGCCACGTTTGGCAACCTTGAGCCTGCTTATTTTTTGAGCTTATTGAAAAACAACGTTTGGTAAGATATAAGGTGACTTATAAGCTAGCTTTTTTAGAAGCTAGTTCAGATACTTTCAAGAACCTCCAAACGCTTTTATACTTTTTTCCAATAATACCCTTGTATTTTACATGAAATCATGAATTACCAAAACACCTATGACGGAGTTTTGTCATTCTATGTTGTCATCTAGCTTATCAACTAATTTTTATCAAACACGATGTGTTAGCTTATCAATTAATTTGCCAAACATAGCCTTGTTTGGTTGGTTGTCCATTAAGTCATGTATGGATAAAGTTGTCTGTGTGGATTAATCTGTTTGCATAGATTGGGAAGGTTTTTGTTTGGGAGAGTTTTTTCATAGATGGAAGGGGTGTGTTTTTTAATTGGCTCGTTAATTGGGAGGGTCGGATCTCGAATAAACTTGACGGCTGCATAAAGGCAATAAGGCACTTTCTATATCTTAGTTCTGGATTTTGCTATAATTGTACCCTTTTTGATGCGCAGGTACAGAGCCGTGACAAGTGCATACTACAGGGGTGCAGTAGGTGCCATGTTGGTTTACGACATAACGAAACGCCAGACGTTCGACCACATACCACGGTGGCTGGAAGAGCTACGTAACCATGCCGACAAGAACATCGTCATCATTCTGATAGGAAACAAAAGTGATTTGGAAGACCAACGGTCGGTCCCAACAGAAGACGCCAAGGAGTTTGCTCAAAAAGAAGGACTGTTCTTCCTGGAGACATCAGCACTCGAAGCAACAAACGTAGAAGATGCATTCTTAACGGTTTTAACAGAAATCTTCAGAATCGTTAACAAGAAAAGTCTGGCTGTGAATGAAGAACAAAATGGGAACACTGGTTCTTTGGCTGGTAAGAAGATCATTGTCCCTGGGCCTGCACAAGTGATTCCAGAAAAGAGGACATGTTGTACATCATAATCATAATCATATCTATGGAGATGCATTCTTGTTCTTAAGAAGATTAATTTTCTTTTTATTTTTATTTTTGGTTTGTGGGTGATGATGATATTATTTTTGTGCAAATTTTGTTGTTATATTGGGGATTGAAGAGAAAACAACATGAATGATGACACCATTTGTGTATGTTTGAATTCATAGCTATTTTGTTATTAGTTAAACTTTTGTTTGTTCTTAATGATGAATAATATTTAAATAATGGTCAAACTTTTAGTTTGGCACTCAGATGTTCTTCGAACGGGTACTCTCATGTCAGGTCAGGTGAATTCAATAACAGATACATGTTGGCATTCCAACTTACAATTATTATCTCAATTGATTTTTATTGAGTCTTGTATGGATAAAGTTGTTTGTATGGATTATTCTGTTTGTGTAGATCGAAAATGTTTTTGTTTGGAAAGGTTTTTTCATAGATGAAAAGAGCTTGTTTCTTAACTGAGAGGGGAAGGTTTAGAAGAAAAAAAACTTGGCAATCTGTATAAAGTTTCCCTTAGAAGTTTACTGAATAAATCACTTTTTATATCATTAAAACACTGTTAAACAGTCATGTATAGCTGAGCGAATAAGCTGTGAATGGTCTCATGTAAATCTCAATTACATAAAATATCTGATTACACTAAAAGCATCAACATCAAATCATGGCCTAACTTTTTCATGTTCAATACACAAAACGTATTCGAAAAACCGAAAGATGAAGCAGGAGGCAATGGTGGTGGTCGTTATCAAGGGTCATGAACAGGTCAAAGTTAGGGTGTATTCATATTGGCTTCATTGGTTTATCACCAAACCCTCCTAAAAAAACCACAAGTCAAAGTTGCATCAGCACTCACAAATAATAAGCTGACACCTTCACTCTATCATCACCATTCAAATGCCTAGTTTTCTTTATACCAATTTTACCCTTTTGAAAAAACTACACTAGTTTTTTTTTATTAACCTGGATATCCAACCTGCTATGCGAGTCGACTATTCTCAGGGTGACCATCTGCTTTGCAGATAGTCTGGAGTCACCGCATTTGAACCTCCGTGACCACAAAGAGATTTTTATTCCTCTTTGGATTTGAACATGGACCTCCAGGTACTTTTGACGTTTGGAGTCAAGCTCAAACCAATCAGGCACCACCCTAATGGTTTAGGTTTTTCGGTTATAAGGTTTGGGATTATTTTTGAAAAGCAATGATAAATGGAGGGGATTGATTATTAAATCTTATTATTGTGATATTATGATGAGGGCGATCCCCCGGGGGTGATCCGTACACAATGGGGGCGATCCCCCTTAAAAGTCTTTAAAAAATTCCTCAAAAGTCGAGATTACTATTCACCTCGTTGACCGTGTTTGACCTCGCCCCCGGGGCGATCCGTACTGTACCTAAAAGGGTAACTAGAGAAGTAGATTTTGTGTTATTGTTCGGATAATTTGGTGGTGTTCATCTTTATATCTCCATCTCTTTGTGATTGATAAGGTGGGTTTAATTTTTTATGAACTTTCCTTATTTGGAAACTAGGTTTAGAACCATATGGTTCTATATATAAAGTGTTGTTATAAAACTATTTTGATGTCATTTTTGGTAAAATTGTGGGTTATGGTTATACTTATATCATGTGTTGAAATAAGGGTGACATACCAAGTAGAGGTGTATTTTGGTTATAAAGATAGCATATCAAGGAAAGGTGTATACCTCGATAAGGGTGACGTAATCATTGAGTTATAAGAATATGGGATTTTGATCAAGTGTTCATTCTTATCGCATTTTTTTGATGCGACGAAGGGTGGTTATTGCATCAGTGTGATGCGAGGAATTAGTTTTGTCGCACCCATATAATGCTACAAATTGGGTTTATTGCACAGTATGTTGCGATGAGTTGATGTTCGCGCACCAGTGTGTTGGGTAGACATGGGTTTGTCGCATCCATGTGATGCGAGAAATTGTATAAATTTTCTATATGATGCGATAAGTTTTACTCTAATGTGTTTATCAAATTAATTGATATTTGGATACAATAAATGAAGTTTGTTATATCAAAAAGGATGTATATTTGTTATTATTATGAATATGATTTCATAAATATAATTTGGTGATTTTTCACCCTGTTATTGTATCAAATAGATTTCTCATTAGACCTTAAAGGTCAAACCCTAATTTTGTGTTTTAAAAAATGTGCATTACAAGTCGGACACAACCATAAAATAAGGGGAAGGAAAAATTGTAAAGTGATAATATTATGCTTTAATGGGATTTTGGGCTAGCATATTATTTCTTTTGTATCTGAGTACTTGTTATGTATTCATGTATCGTATAAGGATTTTGTGGAAAAAATTGATTAGCTATTTTGTAAGAGATTAGAACCGAATGTGTAAATTATATTTCTTGATATATGTTAATATAGATTTATATGCAAATGTGATATTGGAGTGTTACAACTAGGCTAAATACAAAGTGGACAAGAGACCATTAGTCTCGTATAAAATCTTTAAGGACAAGTTTAAACCGTGCAGTTCTCACTTCAAACAGGTTGGTTTTAATTTCGTGCATTGCATTTTACTTTTCTGTTCACTAAGTTGACAACTCTGCTTCTACCCCTTTCTTTATTGAATCTATCATGAAGAATAGATTCAATCAGTATGGTGATAATTGGTTTGGGTTGTTTATTCCGGATAATAAAGTTGCCATCTTTAATAATAAACGTTTTAAGTTTATTGTTTAATTTATCTTTTGAATATTAAAGATTTAAATTTTATTTACAAAAATAAAAACTTTAATGTTTTATCTATCTAATCGTTATTTTTTTCTTACAACATAATAATAATATATATTTTTTAAATATATAAAAATGTGCGATATGGTATGGTTTGATAATTCAAAACCACAAACCGCACCGAAAAATACGGTTTAATAAAATTGTAAATCGTATCACGAAAGTTTTAAACTGTATGTTACGATGTGGTGTAGACGGTTTAATGCATATGGTAACATCCAAATGCAAATTGGATTCATGGAACAGGAGAAGGATTTCCCGAAATAAGTATTTTCCAAATTTGAGAATTCATTATCTAACGAAATCCGAAAGTCGGAAAATCGAGGGGTCGTGTTTGATTTTTGGCCACCTGACTCGTTCGAAAACCCGAAGTATAAATATATACATATTTTAAATACTTTATAAATATATATAATTGGTGCATGCATTCATACATATTATATATTATTATTATATATTAATGATATATTTATATTTATTATTATTATTATTATTATTATTATTATTATTATTATTATATACATAAATATTAGTATTATAATTTTATCTTACTTATTATTCATGCTTTTATATATATTAGAAGCGTACTCGCGCAATGCCGCGAGATACGTCGTGTTTTTAATATTTCATTTTATTTTTTATCTCAGTCGATATTATAATATGGCTTTATGTGATTTTGAGAAAGCGATGATGTTTTTATTTTTGAATAAAATATATGTTTGACGAT
>NC_037528.1:19613106-19620641 GCF_001531365.2 Cynara cardunculus var. scolymus | reverse complement strand
ATATTATATAATATAAATAATTAAATATATATAATATGAATATAATATAAATATTTAAATAAATATGATATAATATAATTAAATATAATAAAATTAGTAAGAGGGACCGTAGTCATAACAAAATAACAACGACAGAGACCAAATCCATAATCTTTCGAGTTTACGATGCTAGCCATAATTTTCGTTAAACCATAGGGACCTAATCCATAATTCACTCCAATGTCCTTATTTTACTCATTCTAAAAGGCTCATTGCAATAAGTACCATGATGCGTCGTGAATTAATGTTTTAGTTTCATACTACGTTAAGTCTATGGTACGTCATGGCCTAATACGCAGTTTTTTAACGTGATATTTGATTATTTTTTTCTTACATTTTTAATATCTTATTTGTTAGTTTTTAATATACAACACATTTAAATTGTTTATTATCATTGACTTATTGAGTAGTAGTATAAAACATATGTTTATATATACATATATAATATTATATATGACATAAGGATTTGTCGTCAACTCGTGACAAGTTACAACTTGAAAAACGTAATAACTTTATCATGACTCTTAAAACTTAAAGTTTAACTTCGTAGTCATGTGACACCTCACACTATTTAGATCCTCTATTTTATTCATGGCAACAACTAAATCAATCATTTTTTAAACAAAGTACATATCACTTGCATTAAATCATACATTTTGTTATGATTAAAAACATTTTTATAAAAAGTTATATCAAATTTAATATGGTATTTTTAGAAAAATTAACTAAAACAGCCTTTTTCAAATGTTGGTTTCATCTCTTAGCCATTTCCTTTCTAAAATTATCAAAATATCACTAGATTCACAAGTGTCATGTCCGTAATTTGTGAATATAATGTAAAAAGAAAAAGTTTCTAAACCAAATCCACAAGTACAGAGACCAAATCTGTAAATTCCTCCAACACCTACACAAGTGGCGGAAGCCGGAAGTTTATCAATTTATTACAGGTTTTTTTTTATTAACCTGGATATTCAACCCGCTATGCGAGCCGACTAATTTCAGGACGATCACCTGCTTTGTAGATAGCCTAGAGTCATCGCATTTGAACCTCCATGGTCACAAAGGAATTTTTATTGCTCCTTAGATTTGAACCTGAGACCTCTTAATACTTTTGATCTTTGAAACCAAGCTCAAACCAATCACATAGACACAGAAAATTATTTGATAAAGAGTAAATGAAAGTGGGACAAACCTTATCCCCGAGTTTCACCCATACAAGTCACAACATGTCACATAACCCCTTATTATAAAAGTTAAAAACCACCCTACAAATGAAAAACCCACAAAAACCTTTTTGGGAAAATGTCTCTTCCCCTTCTTCTCTTCTGTCTACTTCCGGCAGCCTTCTCCGCCGCATCGCCACCCCTCCTGCCGGAATATTACGCCAAATCATGTCCAAATGCAGAGCTCATCGTCAGATATGTCATGACAAAGGCGATGATCAGAGAACCAAGAAGTGGAGCTTCTGTCATGAGACTTCAATTTCATGATTGTTTCGTAAACGTAATCACCATCTTAATTCATTGATTTCGTTTCTAAGACGTATCGAATTTTATTTAGTATTTTTGATGCAATTAAGGTATCCAAAATTTTGATGTACAGATTTGTAATCCTATGTTTAAGGTTCGAATCAATTGTATTCAAGTTTTGAATTACTATTCTTGTCAAAATGATAAAATATGTTATGTATCTTAATTAATCGGAGATATTTGAAGAAAATTGTTGAAATTATGGCAGGGATGCGACGGTTCGTTGTTGTTGGATGATACTCCGACGATGCTGGGGGAGAAACTTTCGTTGTCCAACATAAATTCGCTCCGGTCGTACGAGGTTATCGATGAAATCAAGGAAGCTCTTGAGACGGCCTGCCCTCACACTGTTTCTTGTGCAGATATCGTTATCATGGCCGCTAGAGATGCTGTTCTTCTGGTACACTTTCACTTATTTCATTATTTTAATCGAATAAACAAAATACAACATTTGATTCAAGAGCGAATTTGTTTTATAGGAATTATGTTCGTAGATATTTCCAATAAAAGCATCCATAATGTTTTTCAGTGAGGTTTTTATACAATTTTATAGATTTTAGAGATATTTTGAAAATAATTTTGGTATACTTTTTATAATAAGTTTTTTATACATAATATATATTGGAATTGGAATCACATAAGACAGGCCTGAAAATTTCAGGAGACCCATGACACCATTTTTTTACACTTGAAACTTCACCGCAAAACGCTGTGAAGGTAAAGTGTTTTTGCTGTGAATGTTCGATTTTTTTTACCTTTATAACGTTTTGCTGTGAAGTTTCAAGTGTAAAGAAATGGTCTCACAGATCTCACGAGAACAGACTGGTCTCACGTGAACCCAACCCACATGTATTATAATAATATATTTAAGTAAAACATTTATGCAAAATGATTAAATAAATACATGATTAAAGTAACTATATTTCGTCGATATAGATAAATACGTATTTATATATATTTTAGTATATTGATTTTCATAAATAGGAATATAAAAATCCTCTTGTGGCCACGGAGGTTCAAATGCAGTGACTCCGGACTATCTGCAAAGCAGGTGGTCGCCATATGATTAGTCAGCTCGCATAGCGGGATGAATATTCAGGTTAATAAAAAAAATGATATACATTTAAATTGTAATATGTTAAAGTTTTTAAATTGTTGAGTTGACGATGATGTAACGTAAAAAAAAAAAAAAAAAAGGTGTGAAAAACCTTGAGAATCTAACAATGCTCTAAAAGTTGGTTTTATAAATTAAAGTTCAATGAAACAAGGAATTTTTATAATATGAAATCGTAGTAAATAATGTCACGAAACGGTATGCAGAGTGGCGGTCCGAATTGGGACGTGAAGTTAGGACGGAAAGACAGTTTAACCGCGAGCCAAAAGGATTCCGACGACATAATGCCAAGTCCCCGAGCCAATGCAAGCATGCTCATTGATCTCTTCGCCAGATTCAACCTCTCCGTCAAAGATTTAGTCGCCCTTTCGGGTTCTCACTCAATCGGCAAGGGTCGTTGCTTTTCCATCGTGTTTCGGCTATACAGCCAATTGGGCCCGGGCCAACCGGACCCCAGCATCGAGCCAAAGTTTCGAGAAAAGTTAGACCAACTATGCCCGCTTGGCGGTGACGGAAATGTGACTGGCGGTTTGGACTTCACCCCTCAAGTGTTTGATAATCAATATTTCAAGGATTTGGTTAACGGGCACGGCTTTCTTAACTCCGATGAGTCGTTGTTTACGTACGTAAAAACACGACCGTATGTTCGTCGGTATAGTGAAGATGAATCGGAGTTTTTTAGGGATTTCGTAGAGGGGATGATAAAATTGGGTGACTTGCAATCAGGGCGGCCGGGGGAGATCCGGCGGAACTGTAGGGTGGTTAATGGGCGGGGGCGGCGGCCGGTGGATGTGGTGGGTGGCGGATTAAAGGACAGGAAAATCTTTGGATATGAAAGGTAATTTGATTAATAATATGTATGTAGAAAGTAGGAGAAGAGATGATTTATCGCATCTGTTATCGTATTTCTGATGTTTTTAAAAGATGTTTGTGGAAGTAATCATATATATATAATCGATATTTGTGTTTTAAATTATTTTGATAGTTATATCAGCTAATTGTGATACAGGTCGGTCCAGAGCCTCAGTCTGAATCATCAAAAAAATTCTTTTTATATTGATGTCCTGTTTACCAAACACTTATCCGGATAAGCACTTATCAGGTGACATTATCTCACTGGATGAATACGATAAGAACTAAGAATCTTACTCGGTAAGAGCGAGACAAGGACCATGAGTCTTACCCAGTAAGTGAGGACGATGACTCTTACCATGGTAAGCGCTTACCGGGTAAATTATTGCATACAATGTCGTTTTGGTGGACTAAAATCTTACCCGGTAAGTAAATAATAGTGTTAAAGTTTACCGGTAAACACTTACCAGATAAGTGTTTGGTAAACGACTCCTAAATTGGTTATGATTATCAGTATTTAATTGATTCGTATAAAACAGATATAAAACTATTACCATTAAATGTGATTTAACGAACAATTTATGAGTTAAATTTATGTCTTATTTATGAGTTGACCACATTCTTTTAGGGGTATTTAATGTTTTCAACCTTTTTATTGCTTATTTTATAGATATACCATAAAAATAAGGTATCAATGTTATAAGAAATTAGGGGATGTTTGATTCGGTCCAGAAAGTAAGATGAGAATGAAAATGGGAATGATTTTTCATTTTTTTTTGTTTAATTTGAAATGAAAATTTTGGATTTATGGGGAAATGAAATCATTGCATTATATAAACTCATGTTATTTGTACAAACCGTATAAATCTCATTTAACCAATCATAATTTTTCATTTTGTTTATTTTTGTGTAATTATGAGAGGTTGATTATATCATTTTTATCGTAGAGGGTATAACCATCTTAATTATTTTAATTTTAGAGAAATACATGAAACAATTTCATTAAAATTTCATAACCATATATTAAACAACTTTCATCAAAAAAAGTATTATATGAAACAATTTCACAAGATTAAACAATTTCATTAAAAAATTTCATAAGATTAAACAATGAAATCGACAGATGAGAGTGATTTGCACGGTTTATACACATTGGAACAAAAAATAATGTTGTCTTTAGAATTTTTATATTATTGTTTAAAATATCACATTATAATATATTTAAAACGAAATTAAAATGTTTATTGGAACAAATTAGATATAGAAATTATGTATTTATGAACTTATGTTTACTTATATGTTGATGTTTAACAATATTATTGTAGTTCAAAATGATTATCTTACCATTTATCCATTATTCATTCTTTTACCTGCTATCTTAATAGTTAATATTGATAAGAGTTTATCTGTTTTGTTACCCGCTATTTTAAATGGATTGGGTAACGGAATAACCCTTACCTTACCAGTTACCAACCATAGTGATAACTGTGAGAATTATCATCATAAAGTATCGTTTTATATTTATTTATTTTCATTCAAGACTGGAATTTACTGTATTAATTTACATATATTTGTTTCACAATGTGTTTGTTTGATATGTATACAGATTGCAATGTGAAACTTTTTTGTTGTACTTTTTGTTTCATAAACACATGATAAATGTTCATATTGTAAAATAAATGTATCTGAAACAACTATATGTTAACAATACACAAAATCTAAGTCATAGATGGAAAAAATCATGTGAAATAACATACGATGCATTGGTTTTCAATGTTATCACAATTTTATGAGTTTTCAAATGAATGCCCCTCTGATATTATAAATACAATAATTTAAATATTTTAATTGATTCATATAATTTAGATCTAAATATATTACATGATAAAACAACTATTAGATATTATTTGATGGACAACTTAGCTATTTTAATATTTTTCTTAGGGGCCGTTTACCAAACACTTACCCAGTAAGTGTTAATCGGTAAAATTTAATACTATTATTTACTTACCGGGTAAGATTTTAGTCCACCAAAACGACATCGTATGCAACAATTTACCCAGTAAGCACTTACCGTAGTAAGAGTCATCGCCCTCACTTAACAAGTAAGACTCTTGGTCCTTGTCTTACTCTTATCGGGTAAGATTATTGGTGCTTACCATATTCACCTGATAATGTAATGTGATTTGGTAAGCGCTTACTCGGGTAAGCATTTGGTAAACAGCCCCTTAATCATGTTTAATTACCAAATATTATACAAACAATATGTTTAATTTTTATTTTAATCATATCAAATGTCATACATACAACTAGTCACCCAGTTTGCATACTATACGCACTTTTCGGCCCTAGTGTCTATTTGGACAAAGTCCTAAAGGCCAACAACATTTTCTTCTTTACTACATGAAAAACTTCTCATTTTATGAGAAATTTAAATGAAAGTGTCTGATTGGTTTGAGCTCAGACTCCAAGTGTTAAAAGTGTCTGGAGCTCCCAAATTCAAATCTAATGAGGAATAAAAATTCTCTTATGCCCATGGAGGTTCAAATACGGTGACTCTGGACCATCTAGATCGATCTAAAAGAATCTCAACCACCACATTGTCAAAACCTTATAATATGATAAATTGTGGTTTAAAAAATATGATTAGCACGTGTCGTCATGATTTAGGGTTTAAGATCTTTGTGTAAAATCATGATTAATTAATTTACGACCTCTATTTTTTGTAAAGTTTTAAGCGTGAACTCAACAACAATTACTTGAAAATTAACGTCGATCGTAAAAATTGAAAATAAAACGACAATTACTTAAAAAACCTACCCTACAAAAAAGTTCAAATTTAATTTGATCATAAGAAACTCATACTAATAAATAAGTTTATATATTATAACTATAAAAAACCATATTCGATAGCTTTTTTAAACAGTAAACAGATAAAAAAATGCACACAGTATATCTTAAGAGTTATTGAACTTTCACATAACAAGAATTCAAATTTGATTTGTTTCGATATTTAAATGTGATTTTTAACATGTGTTGACGGGTTTGATAAGAATAAAGAAAGAGATGATGATAAAATTTAATGGAATGAAGATAGATGACGGGACGGCATATCACTTATTCTTGAACACTTTATTCATATGTGATTTTTCAATGAAAGTGGAATGTCTCTTTATGGGCACGCTAGATGCTCCCAAGTGTCACATCTGTTTTTTCCTACAACTGTTCAAATGTTTGTATAAAGATAACACAAACTACTAGCTTTTAAGGAAATTATCAGTTACGCATTTACGGTCGTAATCAGTTTTGAACACTAAAACACATGTTTTTCTTTGTAAAATATTAACTCAAAGTTTTAATGAACTTTAATGTTTAAAATGATTAACAAATATAACAGATATAGCTTCACTCATTGTCTAAAGTAGTATGGACCAATTTGTAGATGTTGACTTTGGTTTATAACATTAAAAATGGTTCTTTTTTGCTTAGCACAAAAATGTTGGTATTTACAAAAAAATATCCAAATTTTGCCATTCAACACTTCCATGAAAAACATAATTGTATTGATCTAACTCTTTTAATATTTATTAACCAAATCTATTAGCTTGTGGCCGATTTAATAGTTTTTTTTAAGTATATAATATTTACATACGATAAAATATAATAAATAAATTTAATAATCTTTCTCATTTTTGGTGAGGTTTGAATTAAGGATGAGCAGCGGAACCGGGTATTCATTTGCAGAACCAGAACTGTCTTGGAACTGCCGGTTTCGGAACCGGAACATATATGAGTGGTTCCGGTTCCTAAAATACAGAACCGATTGAGAATGGTTACCGGCGGGTACCCGGTATTTTTTTAATTAAAAATAATAATTAATTAAATTTAAATTAGGTCAAGAACTTAAAACTCTAGTTCCGGTACGTAGACCAAATAAGACAATGCAAGCAAAAGTTCCTAGATTCATGGAGATATAGAACAGCATATAAGTTATCATGCTT